>NC_044042.1:20796377-21096976 GCF_901765095.1 Microcaecilia unicolor
CACACCAAGGTAGAGGACTGAGAGTCATTGGTTAAGAGGTACAAAAGGTGAATATTAGAATATCATTAGGACGTGCTGAAGTTTATGGTTAGAGTGAATCTAAAGAGCTATGCAAATGGCTTATGCTCTGTCTGGTTCCAGCAGCAGTCATCAGTCTTTAACCGTAGGTGGACTCAGAAAGCCTAGGAGAAGAACGAAGTGAGAGGAAGAGATCAAGTGAACACCGTAAGCGAGGATGCTAGCCAGTGTGTCAGTCGTGTGGGTTAATGTCTTCATTTTGTTTGTGTTTTCCTTTGAACGCATTGGCGGATCCTAGGTGTCCAGCCACATACAGGTCCTAGCACGGAAGAAGGTGCGCGAGTACCAGGTTGGCATCAAGGTACGTTGGCGACCCTGCCCATGGGCCCCTTAGCGTGTGAGCATGGGCAGCCCCTCCTTTCCGCCTCTTTTTCTCCTCTGGTTTACGGCCCTGCTGTTTTCCTTTTCCCTCTGCTTTTCTTTCTGCAGGTCTCTAGCCACTTGCAGGTTCTAGCAAGACGGAAGTCTCGTGAGATTCAGTCCAAGCTGAAGGTATGGGCCTCCCCGCAATCCCCACCAGCTTTTGGCTGTATTGAGAACTAACACGCTTGTCTGTGGGCTGGGCTCTGCTTCAGCTGTGCTGCCTTACATCTTCCCTTCCTCTTTGCTCCTGAAACAGATTCTGGCTTCCAGCGAGCCTCGGAGAGACAGAGGGTCCGGATGTGGCACAGTGCTGGGATACAGCATGGGTGTCTTAGCTAATGCTGGATCTCACATAGTTCCGAAGCCCTTCTTAAATAGCCCTTTACAAGGGGGAACCATTCAGCTAAAGTGGGAAGACAGGAGCCACACTTCACCCCATCCAAAAGCTGTAAGACTAGGATCTGGGCTGATCCCAATAGAGGGGGGGAAGGACGTTGACCCTTACCACCTTCTGGGGTCTCCATTTCCTGTGTACGCCCCATTCCCTTATTTACCTACTGCTACGACACACCTCCCCTCCTCCTCTCGTTTATTTTTTAATGTTTTCTGTGTTAAAGATTGCCCCCAGGAAGGTTTGACAAGAGGCAGTGGTATACCGAGGGTGGAGCGGTGGGGGTGGTCCGCCCCGGGTGCACGCTGCGGGAGGGGTGCAGGGAGCAGCTGCACAGCTGTCGGCTCCACTGGTTCTCTGCTCTCTCTGCCCAGGGTACCAGCGGAGTCAACAGCCATGTGGCTGCTCCAAGCACCCCAGCAGGTAAGAAGAATGCACCCGGAGGGGGGAGGGGCTTGGAGGTGATGTGCTGGGGGGGTGTCGTGCTGCACCCGGGGGGGGACGGATGACGCTGCACAGGGGAAGGGGGGTGCGCAGCGGCGATCTGCCCCGGGTGGCAGCCGACCAAGGAATGCCAATGACAAGAGGTGAGAAAAGGACATGTCTGCAGGGAGAAAGGGGAGCCCGTGTGGTATGGTGAAGCTTTAACTCCCCAAAGGAGGGTAATGGTATCTGGGGAAGTAGGCCGTCCCTTTGACGGGACACAGATGGAGCCGGAGATCTGTCCCTGTGGGCTCTGCTGAGGCTTGTCTCTCTGCTTAACCCTCCCTCACTTCTTATAGCTTGACATACTTGTGCCTTGTCTCTTCTGGGGGGGGGGGGGCGGCTTATATGCAGAGGTACCCCCAGGGGTTCTCTGCTGGGGATAGAGTGTACTGTAAAATGTCTTCACCTTGTCTGTGATGATCAGAGGGTACCTTGAAGGTACAGGTAAATCTGACAGAAACAGAATGAAAGACAAGATGTTCTTAGTAAGAAAGAGCAAATTCTTTAACAAAACATTTAAGCAGGGCATGACAGGATGTGAGCTATAGTGTAATTACACGTGTGCAGGTAGCTAGGTATAGACTGTAAGCCAGGTGCAGTTAAAAGCGTGTAATTTTATGTAATTATGCTACAGTCAGAGCTGTGATATATCTCACTACAGTTATACAACGGATGTATTGAAAAAAAATCATTTCAAATCACCACGCTGACTCTAAAGTTGCATGTTCAATTTTGGGTTCAGGGGAAGTGTGGCAGGAACGTACTGAGCTGTAGTTGCGCCCTGTGTGACCCCTCCCCCCACCCCGTCTGCATCGCCACTGCAAGGAGATAGTGGTCTGGGAGCAATATTTTCACCCCTCCTGATTTGCGCCCTCTTGAATCCACGCTGCTCACACATCTGTTGATGTGGTGTTACTAGGTGGCATCGGGTCAGCGTCAGCACAGCCCCCTTCAAAGCTTCTGCTGAGAGGGCTCCAGAGGTGCGACTGCATGACCCTGTGCAAGCCACTCCTGAGACCTCCTCAAATCTCAGCCCTACCCAGGGGCTCGAATTGCCTTCTCTATAAATCTGGGCCGTTGGGCATGAATGATGAGAGCGGTCAGTGAGGTCGTGCTGTTGATTAATCACCGTTAATGTTTACGATTAATGCACGAATGCTAACGGCGATTAAAATTATTAAAGCCATTAACACTGACTACCGCAGCCTCCACATTTACCCTCCTCTCACAGCCCTTCCAAAGAGTTCTCCTGAACACTCCTCACGGTATTACTGCAAGGCTACCTCTAAAGGTTGCAGCCACCATTTTGAACCTAGAGATGGCCTAATCATCTACCCACACAACCAGGGCATTGTTAAGGTAGGCCCAGGGAGGTCTGGAAGGGGGTTGATGCTCCTGACAGGTGGGCCTCAGGAGGGGTGATACTCTGGGGGGGTCTTTGGGATTGGGAAGGTTTTTTTTGGGGGGGGGTGTTTGGGAGGTGGCATGCTCTTGGAGGGGCTGTGGGAGAGGGTTGAGGAACTCTGAGGAAGCTTTGACGGGGGGTGGATGCTCTTGGGTTGGGGCTTTGGGAGGGGGAATAATCTTTGGGGGAGGGGCTTTGAGGGGAGACTTGGCAAAACTCCCCCCCCCCTCCAATATTCAGCCCACTACCTGGTTAGCTATCTAGATAGAGGGCTGAATATTGCCACTGACCAGTTAACTTGCCTGAATAGTGCAGCGGCAGTCCGAGAGGAAATTCTATCAGCACCATCCAGGCAATGATTAAAAATGCAATTAACTGTGATCAAAATGTTTAATTGGGCAATTAGCTACACATAAAGCCATTGTGACAGTGAAAGTACTGGTAAAACCAGTCAAAATATCATCTTTCTGATCTTATGTGCCTCTTCTATTTCTTTGTCCTGTTATATGTGCTTCTCTTCCATTTTTACCCTTTTCATTCAGAGTGTTCACATTTTGTTATGGCCAAAAAACAATTTTAAAAACATCTTTCCCTGAGTCCATCCATCCTTATTCATGCTATAATGCGATATCCGTGCTATAATGTCTCAGTATGACTCCTGCATGGGGTAGGGAGACTTTCTAGTGACGAAGAGAGCAGCAGCGTCCTTTGATTTGCATTGCCTCATAAAGTTGGCAGTGCCTGTCAAACATGGTTTGGTCTTCTGAAACAAAATGGAGATCAGAATAAGAAGAATCACAGATGTATAAATGAATTTCCCTAGGGAAATTACCTGTTTAAGCCATTACCTGTGTGGAGGAGTGGCCTAGTGGTTAGGGTGGTGGACTTTGGTCCTGAGGAACTGAGTTCGATTCCCACTTCAGGCACAGGCAGCTTTTTGTGACTCTGGGCAAGTCACTTAACCCTCCATTGCCCCATGTAAGCCGCATTGAGCCTGCCATGAGTGGGAAAGCGTGGGGTACAAATGTAACAAAAAATAAAATAGATACTATTGGAGATTCTACATGGAATGTTGCTACTATTGGAGATTCTACATGGAATGTTGCTATTCCACTAGCAACATTCCATGTAGAAGGCTGCGCAGGCTTCTGTTTCTGTGAGTCTGACGTCCTGCACGTACGTGCAGGACGTCAGACTCACAGAAGCAGAAGCAGAAGCCTGCGCGGCCACATTGGTGATCTGCAAGGGCCGACTTCTACATGGAATGTTGCTAGTGGAGGAGTGGCCTAGTGGTTAGGGTGGTGGACTTTGGTCCTGAGGAACTGAGTTCGATTCCCACTTCAGGCACAGGCAGCTCCTTGTGACTCTGGGCAAGTTACTTAACCCTCCATTGCCCCACGTAAGCCGCATTGAGCCTGCCATGAGTGGGAAAGTGCGGGGTACAAATGTAACAAAACAAAAAAAAATTACAAAAGTCCCCATGTACTTTGCCCTGCCATTTCTGCAGGTGGAGGAACAGAGGCAAAATTCAATCTACGCCTGGAATTTACTCTCCCAACCCAGCTGCGTTCCCCTCCCCCTACACCAGGAATTCCTCATTTTAATCTAGGTAAAAGTGCTTGTGTCTGCCTTGAGCTGGATTAAAGGATTCCAGCTGGATAAGTCCTTAGTTACCCAGTAAGATCTCCTTGAAAGTGGATCTGAAAAAAAAGACGCAGAATATGCAGCAAGAGTTTCTTTCCTAAGTATTAATGCCTTGTGGATTTCACTTCTAGCCTCACTAGAGCTCCTTAGTGTTCGGAAGTGGCCTCCTCCAACGGGCTTCATTAGTTACAGAATGGGAAGCTGACGTTCAGATCCTAAGAACATCAGAAAAGTCACGCTGAGTCAGACTGAGATCTGTCCAGAGCCCAGCATCCTGTGTCCAGGTCCCAAAAAGTAGATTTTGTATTTTATTTTATTCATTGCATTTGTACCTCCACATTATCCCACCTTTTTGCAGGCTCAATGTGGCTTACAGGGTGTTAGTATGATATAGTCATTACATAATCTTAGATACAGTCGGTAATAAGCTGAGGGTAAATGAGGGTTTAGATAGAAAGATGTTAGTTAAGGTCGCGTGAGAGGTGTTTTAGAGCACTTGGGTGTTTTAAGGAGTGATTTGATTCATTAGGGATGTCTTTTGTAGGCCTTGTTGAAGAGGTATGTCTTCAAGGATTTGCGAAAACTAGTTAAGTTGTCCGTGCGTTTTCAGGGCCATAGGTAGTGCATTCCATATCTGTGTGGAATGAGCAATGGTGTCCCAAGTCTACCCACCCAATAATATTTTATGGACTTTCCCCCAGGAACTTGTCCAAAAGGTTTTTTTGAGCCCCACTATGTTAGTCGCTGTGAACGCTTCCTCGGTCATCGGATCCTGCAATTTCTACAATTTGGTTTCAATGTGCTGCTCATGAGTTTCGTGGCGTGTCCTCTTGTTTTACTGTTGGGCTGCCGAGAGACAGAGCCTGGCCCAGGGCAAGGCTGCCCCCCCCCCACCCCCTTACCTTCCTGTGTCTGCTCCTCCTTTGGTCTGTCTCTCTCCTGCTCCTGTGTACCGGGACCTGGGTTATTGTGTTAATGCAATCACCCAGGTCCTGACACACAGGAGCAGGAGAGAGACAGACCCTGGCACCAGGCCCCTCCCCCCTTGGAGGTGAGCCCAGGGAATTTCTCCCCCCCACCCCACCCTCTCTGCAACCCTGTTTGAAAGGATAAACAACTGTTCCCTGTAGAACCCTTTGACCCCACTGATCTTTTTATAAACTTCTGTCATATTCCTTCTCAGCTGTCACTCTTCCCAACCGAAGAGCCCTAACCTGTGTAGCCTTGTTTCATGGGGAGGTGTTCTATCTCCTGTATCATTTATGTCACCTTTCTCCAAACCTTTTCCAGTTGCACTATATCTAGAGTGGAGGAGTAGCCTAGTGGTTAGTGCAGCAGACTTTGATCCTGGGGAACTGGGTACAATTCCCACTTGCAGCTCCATTGCCCCAGGTATAAATAAGTACCTGTATATACCAGGGACGTAGCTACGTGGGGCCACAAGGGCATGGGCCCCCGTAGATTTGGCTCTAGCCCCCCCTCCCGCCACCAACCCTCCCCCACCGTCGTCGGGTACCTTTGCTGGCGGGGGTCCCCAACCCCCACCATCCGAAGTCCTCTTCTCCGGCGCGGCCGCGTTGCTGATCTGCAAGGGCAGGTTTCTGTGAGTCTGACCGCGTTGCTGATCTGCAAGGGCAGGCTTCTGTTTCTGTGAGTCTGACGTCCTGCACGTTGTACGTTCAGGACGTCAGACTCACAGAAACAGAAGCCTGCCCTTGCAGATCAGCAACGCGGCCGCGCTGGAGAAGAGGACTTCAGATGACGGGGGTTGGAGACCCCCACCAGCAAAGGTACCCGACAGTGGGAAGGTGGGGTCGAAAGGGTTGATGCCGGGGGGGGGGGGTCAAAGGTGGTGGTGGTGGCGGCGGTGGCAGGGAGGTCAAAAATGGGGGGGGGGGGTGGTCAAAGGTGCCGTGGGGGTAAAATGTGCCCCCTCACCTCGGGCTCTGGACCCCCCTCCTGCCAAAGTCTGGCTACGCCCCTGGTATATACAATGTAAACTGCTTTGAATATAGTTGCAAACCCCCCCGGAAAGGCAGTATATCAAGTCCCATTTTCCTTTGCCCAGAACAGACGCAATACTCAAGGTGCAGTTGCACCCATGGACCTCTGCAGAGACATAAGGATATTCCCCATTTTGTTCTGCATTCTTTTATAACAATCCTTAATGTTGTAATTGTTTGTTTGGCAGGTTCAGCACATTAGGCTGAACATTTAAACATATTGTCAGCAGTCATTCCTTCTTGGGTGTTGACCGTGACTCAGCCTGGTACACAGCATATCGAACCCATCGTTAAGATTATTTTCCCCTTCGTGCATCATTTTCTGTTTGTCCATATTCCATCTGCTCTATAGATGCCCGATTTCCTGGCCTCAAAAGATCCTTCTGTAATTTCTTCTAATTCTCTGCCATTTGATGACTGTGAATAATTTGGTGTCATTACTCTTCTCTCCTTTTTTTTTTTTTTTTAAATTCAATTTAATCATTACATTTATGTCTCAAACATAATATAGACTTAAAGAAATGTACAAGATTGAACAAAACAATCAGGCAAAATATAAATGTTGTTAGTCCACATTTAAATGATCCAAGAACTAGGAACTCAAACTAAAATGGTATAGCTGAAGCGGCTTCCCGCTTCAGTCTACTCAAATGCAGAAAACATTTTGCAAACAGGAAGGGCAAGAAATCAAGTCGGGGCAGCCGATAAAGCATACAATCCAAACAAACAGTGCATTACTCTTTACTGACAATAAATTCTGCAAGTTTATCTGGATCAAAGAAAATATAATTAGTAGATTCCAACGAAATATAGCATTTACAAGGAAATTTAAGTATAAAGGTCCCACCTAATTGTAGGACCCTTACTTTCAATAATAAAAAAGCTTTTCTTCTTCTCTGCGTCTCTCGAGAGAGATCAGGGAAAACTTGAATTTTTGAACCAAGAAAAGGTGTGGAGATATGACGAAAAAATAGTCTGAATATGTTATTACGGTCTAGTTCTAATGCAAACGACACCAACAGTGTAGTCCTCTCCGTAATAACGTCCATTGAGCTTTCCAAGAACTGTGTCAAATTCAGATCGGATTGAGGAGGTTGTAAATTTCCAATTCCAGCCCCAGAGATGTATAGCACTAGTTAGAGGGGGAAAAGCTTCTGGGGGGGGGGGGGGGGGTGGGGGGGGGGGAGCTCTTCTCGCCTTTCTTCAGATCATTTCTGAATATGTTAAACAGCACAGGTGCCACTCTCAAGACTCTTGAGGCACTCCACTGTTTACCCTTTTTCATTTCAAAAATTGACCATTTGGTTCTACTCTCTGTTTCCTATTCTTTCACCAATAGGTCATTCCCTCCTATCCCATGACTTTTTTAGTTTCATGAGGAATCTCTCGTGAGGAATCTTGTCAAACCCCTTGTGAAAATAAAAATACACTATACCAACTGACTCACCTTTATCCACATGTTTGTTTACAGCTTCAAAGATAATCTAATGTATTGGTAAGGCAAGACTTGTTTTTGCGAAACCCATGCTGACTTATCTCATTAGGCCATGTCTTTTTATATGGCCAGAATAACCTTTACCATTTTGCCTGGTACAACGTCAGGCTCGCCCAGCTATAGTTTCTGGGTTCATTACTGGAACTCTTTTTAAAAACTGGCCACACTCCAGTCCTCAGATTTTATGGCTATTTTTAATGGTAGGTTAAAGATTAGTATTAAAACTGTTAGCAGATTCATGGGCTATTTGAAGCAGGTGAATTAGAACCAGATATTCAATTAGAAGCTGACAGAATTTTAGTTTCAGATTCGGCATGGAAAACGACCTGAAATCCAGGTTCAGGTTTTGGCCGAAAATGCCTGTGCATTTTCAGCTGAAACTGACCCTCTCTCTCCCCCACTGTGACCCTCTCTCTCCCATGCCCCCCCTTCCCTTCCGACTACCTGTAGGCCCTCCTCAGGCCTACCTTAGTGATGCCCTGGTGGTGTAGTTGTCTCTTTGAGGGCAGGAACGAACCCCACTTGTTCCTGCCCCGTGCACTGCTCCCTCGAAGTGGCCCTGGTGGTTTAGTGCCCTTTTCAGAGAGCAGGAACAAATTCCATTTATTCCTGTCCTGTGTGCTGCTCCAATCCAAATGGCTGCTGAGATTTCCCGCAGTAATCTCAGAAGCCATTTTGCGATTTGAACCAACATGGGCAGGAGTGAATCCTCTGCCATATGGTCTTTATCTACCTACATTTCTCTGTTTCTGTGTTTTTGTCTCCACCTGGAGGCTGTACCATAAATTCACCACCCTTTCCATAAAGAAGTATTTCCTCAGGTTACTTCCGAGTCTATCCCCTTTCACCTTCATGTGGTCCTAGTTGATTGCTAAACTTATCTGGTTAGGAGCTAAATATTGGCGCCTAACTGGATAAATCATGTGTTATAGCCCGTTATGCAGTAGGTGCTACCCGCTAATATTATCTCCCGCTCAATATTAGCGTTTAGGTACCAATTTGCTATTTAAGCAGTCAGCAGCTGTGTCCAGTTAAATAGCTCTGGATATCGGGGGGGGGGGGGGTAAGTTTATAGAATACAGAGACAAGTCATTTACACATGTAACTATGAATTAGTGCTAATTAGTAATTGTTGATGCCAATCATGGGTACTTAATCCCAGTTTAGTGCCAGTTAGCTAATTTAGTTACATACGTGAACAGGGCAGGCCCAGGGCAGGGTACAGTTTAACATCAAACTTACAATTTTGTTAACAGCATAACAATAGTAAAATGGACAAGTATAAACATAAATGCAATAGATGAGGTAAACTTGAAAACAGCAAATTGAGGGGGCCTTTACTAAGGCGCGCTAGCATTTTTAGTGCACGCAAAATCTAGAGAAATAGGACTACCATGAAACAAGATCAAAAATATACACATTTAACAGCACTGGAATTCAAGTAACAGAGATATAATACGATGCAAGCATAATACTAATGAAACATTAAATAAGCACACAATTAGAACATTCAAAGGTATACATATAAAGTATCGCATACCATGTAAAATGAGTTTATCTTGTTGGGCAACTGGATGGACCGTTCAGGTCTTTATCTGCCGTCATTTACTATGTTGCTACGTTATATGTTAAACTAGGAAAAAATGCCCGTTTCTGAGCAGAATGAAACGGGCGCTAGCAAGGGGCCCCCTCCCTCCGTCCCTGGAAGCTACTTGCCTTGTTCGCTGTGGGCCGTTTCGGCCGTCGAGTGTAAATAGCTCCGCCCTCGACGTCATGACGTTTTGACGCGTCATGATGTTTTGACGCGAGGGCGGTGCAGACACTCCAGGGCACACCGGATATCTCGGGCGCCTCAACTTCCGTGGAGGCTTCAGAACGTTGGGGTTGCCTTTTATATATATAGATAATATAGATATGATACCAATGCTTTTCTACAATGGTGAAGTCCCTGACTACATGATTGACCTAATCAGCCTGCCACTGACGAATGCATTAAGACTATTCCGTTCATACCTTAACCTTCATTATCCAACCTGCAACGGGCTTAAGTATAAATCCACATATGCTTCATCCTTCTCCTTCATCAGCTCACAATTATGGAGTTCCTTGCCAAAAGCTATAAAAAAAACATTCACCACAATTTAAATTTCAGAAAATCTCTAAAGACTTTGTTATTTGGAAAAGCTTATCCCAAGGACTCAACATGTGTCTCCACTACTTGATTCATAACAATATCATGACAATTTTTGGACACATCCACCCATCCCTTCTCTCCCCTGATTTCCCTGTTCCTTTCGTTTCTTCCCCATCCTCTCCTTTATGTCTTATGTAGGTTTCATGATGTATTAGCTTAATTTACTGTATTGGCATCCGCCTTTGCAGTGTGATGTAAGCCACATTGGGCCTGACACAGTTGGGAAAATGTGTGGTATAAATGAGCAGTGGCGTACCAAGGGGGGGCGGTCCGGCCCGGGTGCACGTCGCTGGGGAGTGCCGCAGCGCACGCCTGCTCCTCCGAGTTCGCTAAACTTCATTCGTTCGCTGCAGCTCCCTCTGCCCCGGAACAGGAAGTAACCTGTTCCGGGGCAGAGGGAGCTGCAGCGAACGAAGTTTAGTGAACTCGGAGGAGCAGGCGCGCGCCACGGCACCCCCCCCAGCGGCATGCACCCGGGGGGGCGGTGTCATTTCACCGGAGGGGGGGAGGTGTCATCTAGCGGGGGGGACGCGCTGCACCCGGGGGGGGACACATCGGCGCTCCGCCCCGGGTGCCATCCAGGCCAGGAACGCCACTGTAAATGAGATAAATAAATACAGCTGAGGGGCCAAGTGCAGATATACAGAAGGGTCAAGATGCGTGATACAAAGTCAGTTGGGATAAATAAAAACGGGTGGCTAAACTAAAGGCGACTACTTCTCTGAAAAAAAAATTAAAAGAACAGGCAAATAATGGAATGGCTCAGAGATCAGTGACTAAAATGGCTCTTTTTTTTTCTGTTTTGCACAGGCTATGAATTTGGTAAGTATGATTGTATTATTGTGTCACATGCCCTCTCCTTGTTTCCTCCACCTTTATTAACTGTCTCTTCTACTGTTTCTCTGAGGGGTCCTTTTACAAAGCGGTAGTAAGCCCAACGCGGGCTTACCGCTCGCTAAAAGGGAAGTACTGCCGGGCTACTGCAGCAGCCTGGCGGAAGTTCCTGTCCCCAGCGTTCGTCATATCTGGTGTATAATCATGTTTAGCATGGAAGACCATGCCGCAACCTCGATGGGTGGCGGTAAGTGCTCCCCCCCCCCCCCCCCCCGAAATGGCCGCACAAGTGCGTCACTTGCCGCATAGCCATTTCCTGAGAAAAACAAAGACTTGCCTTTTACCCACTATGGTAAAAGGAGGCCTCGGCGCGTGTCGAAAGCGCACGCCAACGCCAGTGCAGGGTCCCCCCCCCCCCTCTTGCCGCAGCTTTGTAAAATGGGCCCTTAATTTTATTTCCTTTTTCACTTCGCTGAACTCTTTCTCATTCTCGGTACTTCTCTGCAGTTTCCCATCTTTTCCTCTGTCCCTCAATCTTTTTTACGTCAGTTTTCCTGCTTTTCAGCTAATGATACTGGTACAATAACCGCCGTGAAAATTTAGCAATAGAGTCTAAACTTTGGGAAGGAGGCAGAGCTTGGGCCTGGCACCCACTCTATTGAAAATGACCCTGTGAGGTTGTTCCTAACAGTCAAAGCTCAGAAGTGCTAGAAAATCTGTGCAAAATTGTTGGTTTGAACTTTTTTTCTTGTTTCTTCCTTGGGTCTTTTTCTCATCCTATGTCTCTGACATTACACCTGACAAAACTCACTTATATCTATAACCTGATTTTGTCTTTTTCTTTCTCTCCGTTAACTCCTTGTTCTGTCATTCTCCTTGTCTTTTGTCCTTTGTGTCTCCTTTGCTTTAATATTCTTTTGCCATGAGGTCGTCAACATGCAAGTAACTAATTGATGTGCCCTTCTTGATCTCTACCCTCCTTAGTTTCCCATTGTTAGATGCTGCTACCTCTGTCTATTCTTTGTCCTCTTGCACTATCCCCTTACATTGTAAATGTTCTTAATTTTTTGTGAGCCACATTGTGCCTGCATGAGTGGGAAAAGGTGGGATACAAGTGAACAATAAATAAATAAACTTGCCTTGAATTATTGAGAAAAGGTGGAAGCTAAATCCAGATTACGGCTGACGTTTTTTTTTTTTTGTCGTGATAGGATCAGTTATCAAAAGACAAGGCTCTACAGAGTATGGCTTCCATGTCATCCGCTCAGATAGTATCGGCCAGCGTTCTGCAGAGCAAACTCAATGCACCCCCTCCACCTCCTCTCCCGCAAGCTGTGTTTTCTGCTGCCTCGAGGGTAAGAGTCAGATACTGAAGATCTCCATGAACCACTGCATCTTTCCATTATTTCTAGCCTTTCGTACTAAGTTCCAGTCTCTTCAGGTATCACAAGTGCCGGGCAGACAAGGTGGCATCCCCAGTCCCACTCCCTGCCCTTTTGCGTCATTTTGCAGCTACTCCCAGTCCCAGCCCCTTCCGCACCACCAAAGTCACTCATAGTCTTTTCCAGCTGATTACTGCATGGGACAGAGTGGCGTAGCCACGGGGATCTTGGGGGCCAGCCCCCCCCCCCCCCCCCCCACACAATTTTTTAAAAATTTATTTATTGAATTTTCACAGTATATCACAAGATGTAAAGGAGGAGTGGCCTAGTGGTTAGGGTGGTGAACTTTGGTCCTGGGGAACTGAGTTCGATTCCCACTTCAGGCACAGGCAAGTCACTTAACCCTCCATTGCCCCATGTAAGCCGCATTGAGCCTGCCATGAGTGGGAAAGCGCTGGGTACAAATGTAACAAAAATAAAATAGATACTATTGGAGATTCTACATGGAATGTTGCTACTATTGGAGATTCTACATGGAATGTTGCTATTCCACTAGCAACATTCCATGTAGAAGGCTGCGCAGGCTTCTGTTTCTGTGAGTCCTTTTACTAATGTCATCCATACTTAGTAGGAATTATTGTAGGCATGGGGTAAGAGTGCTGTTTTGGGAGGGTGAGAGGAGCCCCCTACTCACCTTGTCTTACTTTATTCTGTCAGCTGTCACCATAGGGAGGACTTGTTCTTAACGTTTAATGTCTTTTTCTCTACACAGTTTTGGAGCAGCCCAATCCCAGGGCAACCTGGACCGTCTCAGGAGTGAGTAAATAATTCATTGAATAATATTCTCTCTCCTTCCTTTGTTCCTTTTGACTTTTACTACTCCGGAGGAAATACAAATACACCATAAGACAGACTAAAAGATCACACTACAAAACAATAATAGGACCAAACTACAATGACACACATAAACTCTTCTACCTTGTGAACAAACTTCTAGACACCACACCAGTTACAAACAACAGCAAAGACATACCAGATGTTGACAACCTTGCGAAATACTTCAAAGAGAAAATCATACAACTACGACTTAAAATACCCACCAGCCCTATCGAATACGTCACACTTCTAGAATGCCTAGACCCAGAAGCCGGAACATACCCAGCAGACAGAACCTGGACCGACTTCGAGTTAATATCAGAAGATCTCATCTCGAAAACTCTAAAAAGATACGCCAAATCTCACTGCAAACTAGACATATGCCCAAACAACCTTATGAAATCAGCTCCTCTACAATTCATAACAGACCTAACGAACCACGTAAACTTTATGCTACAAAACGGACTTTTCCCTAAAGAAAAAGGAAAAATTTTACTCACCCCAATACCTAAAGACACAAAGAAAAACGCAAGCGAATTAACCAACTACAGACCAGTAGCATCCATACCACTAACAACCAAAATAACCGAAGGAATGGTAACTAAACAACTCACAGATTATCTAAACAAACACTCAATACTGCATGATGCCCAATCAGGATTCCGGTCGAATCACAGCACAGAAACAGTACTGATTACCCTCATGACTAAATTTAAACAAATGATTGCAACCGGCAACAATATACTCCTCCTACAATTCGACATGTCAAGTGCCTTCGACATGGTCGACCACGGAATCCTACTACACATACTTGAATACTTTGGTATTGGAGGAAATGTCCTAAACTGGTTCAAGGGGTTCCTAACTCAACGATCATACCAAGTCACATCAAATTCAACCACGTCTGCTGCCTGGACACCCGAATGTGGAGTACCACAAGGATCTCCCCTTTCACCAACCATTTTCAACCTAATGATGATCCCCCTGGCGAAACTCCTATCGAACCACAACCTCAACCCATATATTTACGCCGATGATGTAACTATATACATCCCTTTCAAAAAAGACATTAAAGAAATCTCCAGTGAAATCAACTTAAGTCTACACATCATGAACACCTGGTCAGATGCTTTTCGCTTGAAACTAAATGCAGAAAAAACTCAATGCCTGATACTCACGTCCCAATACAACACGAAAGAATTCACCGCTTTAAACACACCAACACTAAACCTTCCAATCTCAGAGACGCTAAAAATCCTTGGAGTCACTATCGACCGCCACCTAACACTCGAAACTCAGGCAAACAACACAACCAAAAAGATGTTCTACTGCATGTGGAAACTGAAAAGAATAAGACAATTCTTCCCAAGATCCGTCTTTCGTAGCCTGGTGCAATCCCTCGTTCTCAGCCATCTGGACTACTGCAACTCACTATACGCAGGTTGCAAAAAGCAAATACTGAGAAAACTCCAAACAGCCCAGAATACAGCAGCCAGACTCATCTTAGGAAAACCAAAATATGAAAGTGCAAAACCCTTACGAGAGAAGCTACACTGGCTCCCACTTAAAGAACGCATTACCTTTAAAGTATGCACATTAGTCCATAAAATCATTCACGGTGAAGCCCCAGCCTACATGTCGGATTTAATAGACTTACCACCAAGAAACGCCAAAAGATCATCCAGAACTTTCCTCAACCTCCACTTCCCTAATTGCAAAGGCTTGAAATACAAAACACTGCACGCGTCAACCTTTTCCTACATGAGCACGCAGTACTGGAATTCATTGCCACGCAACCTGAAAACGATTCAAGAGCAAAAAACCTTCCGCAAACTACTGAAGACCCACCTCTTTGAGGAAATTTACGGAAAGAACCATAACACATAAAACCGCACTCACTGTCCAACGATGCATCACTACAGCCACTCTGAATTCCCTTCCCCTACCTCACCTTCTCATCTCCCGCAAACTTACCTCAATCATACCTGTTTCCCGCGGGTTCCCTCCAATGTATCGCCCCACTTAGTTTCCCGTTCTTTCCTTCCAATGTCTCAATGATCTTTTCCATTATTATATTCCTTGTTACAAAACTTGTCTCATAACACTTCATAATGTAATCCATAACTGAGCTGTAACAAAATGTACTTCCAGTCTTCATAACTTACTGTAAGCCACACTGAACCCGCAAAAAGGTGGGAAAATGTGGGGTACAAATGCAATAAATAAATAAATAAATAAATACTGATCCATTGAGAGAAGAGAAGGAGGGACTATGTGATGGGAATAAAGATTCTCAAGGTGCCTGAGAGGGAGAATTGAGCTTGGAGCTGGCTTATGCTTTGAAGTAGAAGGAGATTAGTTTTCAATTAGAGAGTTGCACGGGGACAGAAATCTTACCCATCCCCGCCCGTTCCCGCTGGAATCTTACCCGTCCCCATCCGTCCCTGCTGGAATCTTACCCATCCCCACCCATCTGAACCCGTCCCCGCAAGAATTTAACCCATCCCCACCCATCCCCGTAAGAATTTAATGGTACATAAAAGAAAATTCCAGTCAGCTCCCTCAGTCTCTCTCTGGATTTGAGCCACAGCACTGTAGGCAAGGAAGGAACGGAAGTTGGAACACTCTGGTGCACACATGTAAGACTTGTCTCCGATTCACTTGCACTGTGTGCTGAGAGGTCGTCACATGCACGTGCCAGTAGGTCAGGTGACATCTGATTCTCGTGCCTGTGTCAGAGCTGAGGTCTGTGCACCAGCCTGGTAGCAAAGAGGATTAATAGTAACATAGTAAGTGACAGCAAATAGACCTGAACGGTCCATCCACTCTGCCAATAGTCACACTCATGATCAAATCATCATTAAATCAACGAGTGTGATATTATATACTTGATTATGGTCTTTCTTTCGTGTTTCTGGAACAAAGACCACAGAAGTCTATCTGGCCCTATCCTTATGTTCCAACTACTGGAGTTGCCGTTGAAGCCCACTCCAGTCTATTCATCTTCTCTTTTGTGGGACACAGACCGTAAAAGTCTGTCCAGCACTGTCCTCATGTTCCAGCCACTGAAGTTGCTGTCTAAGCCCTTTCCAGCCCATCCTAAACCAGATTGCCAAGTATGAGACACAGACCATACAAGTCTGTCAGGTATCAGCCCTAGTTCATCACAGCCAGAGTCGCCATCTAAGCGTCACTTGACACATCCACACACATGCAGCCATTTAAGGTTAGCTTTTATATAACTTCCATTTTCTAATTAGAGATCCTATGTGTTCATCCCACGCCTTTTTGAATTCCGTCATCATTTGTGACTCTACCACCTTAATGGAAGACTTTCCACATTTGTGCTGTTAAAGCAAGGAAGAAGAAGAGGAGAAGACAGCACTCAAAGAAATTGGTATTCGGTAGATGAGAGGCTGGTGCAGGTGCAGCTTACACTTCTACGAGAAGACCGCAGAACTGCTTCCATCCTCGCGGGAACCCCGCAGGAACTGCCTCGGACCCCGTTCCCCTGCAGCTCTCTATTTTCAATCTCCAGCTTCCATACCTGTGAAAATTGCCATGGGTCAGCTTTGCTCCACCTGCACTTAATCAAGAACCTTAGTAATGTTCAAGTTAAAAAGTGCTAAACCACCATTGTGACATGCAATAGTATTTCACCTCAGTTAACCATCTGGCCCACCAACTCGGCCACCATCAAAAAGCTCAATGGCATCACTAGAAATTTACAGCAGCCACGTCCCCAACTCTCTGAAGCAGCAGGGAGAGCGGATTTGCTGTACAGGGGCAGGGCCGGTCCTAGGGTCTCTGGTGCCCCCCCTGCCCGCCCCGTCTAGCATCTCCGCCCTCTTCTCCCCCCAACATCCCCCTTTTTCTTCCTGCCACCCTGCATGGTTTAAGTCTTTTTTAATTTACCTCTGTCCCAGCGGCCACGTCATTTCAAAGCCTTGCCCGTCTCTAGCCTTCCCTCCCTCCGTGAGTTTGTTCTCTCAGAGTTCCGCCCTCGAGGAAAGAGGAAATGATGTCAGAAGGCAGGACTCTGAGGGAACGAACTCACGAAGGGAGGAAAGGCTAGAGACGGGCAAGGCTTTGAAATGACGTGGCCGCTGGGACAGAGGTAAATAAAAGATTTAAACCCCCCAAGGGTGGCACGGTATGGCGGTGCAGCGCTGCAGCGGCACCCTTGAAGGCAGGCGCCCCCCCCCGGGGTGCTTACCCCACTTACTGGGTTTGACCGGCCCTGTACAGGGGCATCAAAGACACAGACTTCCACTGCTGCTCTTTTTGGTCCCAACTCCTCTCACTAACTTGCTGTGTCCTACGCACACACATGTGAACAAATGGGCGTATACTTCCTCATAAGCCCCTCCTTCGCTATAGCAAAACATGCCTATAACATGTGACTTTGAATATTAACATTGAAAAAAAATAAAATGTGAACGGGGTTGTGTAAAGCTCAGCTTGCTGTGAAGGCGAAAACTAGGGGACCCTTTTACTAAGCTGCGGTAGGTTCTACGCACATGCCGCGTGCACCCAAATGAGACTACTGCCAGGCCAGTGCGCCCTCCTGGTGGTAACTTCAGATTTGGCACGCGCCCAAAACGCGTAGATGAATTATTTATTTCCTCCTATGCACACCAGTTCTGGTGGTAATCGTCACTTGCCGCTCGCCAACCGGTCACCGCGCGTGTAGCGCATGAGCCTTTACCGCTAGATCAGTGGGCAGCGTTAAGGGCTCAGGCCAGTTTTGGGCACATGGTGGTTTCATTTTTACCACAGGCTCTTTTCCCGTCCCATTAAAAAAAAAAAAAAGCCCTTTTTTGTAGATGCGGTAAAAACTGGTCCGGCACACGGCCAATGCATACGCCTACTACTGCAGGCCACATTTTACCTCTGCTTAGTAAAAAGGCCGTTAAGTGACGCCTATCCCCTAATTCTGTAAACCTGAGTGCACAATTTTGCAACCTAGTGTGTCAGATTGCTCATGCAAATTATATAACAGCACCTAACTTAATTGGTCAAGTGAGTGCTAATTGGCTTTAATTGATATTAATGACCCTTATTTAGCACTACTTTGTACTTACCGCCACCCATTGACTTGGTGGTAAGGTCTCATGCGTTAACCGAGTGGTAATTGTCAGTGTTTACACTGCCAATTACCGCCTGGTTAGTGCCACGCGGTAGAGAATAGAAATTATTTTCTGACATGCGTTTTGGATGCATGTAAAAATTAGAATTACCGCCCGGGGCATGCAGTAACATAGTAACATAGTAGATGACGGCAGAAAAAGACCTATATGGTCCATCCAGTCTGCCCAACAAGATAAACTCATATGTGCTACTTTTTGTGTATACCTTACCTTGATTTGTAGTAGCTGGGCGACTTAGTAAAAGGGCCCCATAGAGATCAAAAAAGAATGTAGGCTGGAATAAAGAAAAGGATCTACGTTAAACCCAAATGAAACTCCCACATATATCCAGAAATGTTAAGAATGCCTTTTGTTATATCACTATCATGTATTCCATTATTACCATGTAACCCAAAATCCTTCTGTAACACCAAATGTCAATTCTCTTCTCATTTGCACTATCCATGATGTATTGTAAGCCACATTGAGCCTGCAAAGAGGTGGGATAATGTGGGATATAAATGAATAAATAAAAATACCTTGTTCACTTTAGCCTTGAAGGTCGTTTTCATGCACTGGAAGACTTTGAACCAAGCCACACATCAAGACTGGTGGAATCTAGTGTTTCAAACTTATATATATGAAACATTCCTTGCTAAAAAATCACTTTGTTTTGCCTCGTACAAGGAGAAGTGGTCTTTGTTGCTAACTTATTTTAAAGATGCATGCTGAGAAGTGTTAAACATAAATTCCCCCCCCCCTTTTTTTTTTTAACGTTCTTTGCGTCTGTACATTTTTATTATAACACTGATTTGTTCTATGCTGTTCTTCTGTAAATTAACTCAATAAAAATACTAAGACTGAAAAAAAAGGAGGCTTAACCCCTAATTCTATAAAAGTTGCCAAAAATTGCATGCGCAGTTTAATTGAACAATGAGCTAATTAGCACCAATAATTGTTTTTTTGTAAACAAGCAATTATTGGCACTAATTAGATTTAATTGGCGTTTACATGCATAAATTATGTGCAATCTGATAAAGGGAGCGCATGGGAGGGTCATGGGCAAAATGGGGACATTCCTAAAATGAACATGTGTTGTTACTGAATAACGGGGCTACACGCCTAATGTAGACATGTACGTTTGCGCCACATTTCAATTGGTAAAAATGGCCAGGCCTAAAGTTAGGCACGATTCCTGGGCTTAAGCGTTATTCTATAAACCGGGCCTAAATTTAAGCACGGGATATAGAATAGCACTTTTTTGTTGTGCAGATTCTTTTTGGCACCATATATAGAATCTAGCCCTTAGTGTGTGGGATGAGATGGACAAGGTCTTTATGGGGAATAACAGGTCAACATGATAGGATAATAGTTTATGGAGGTTGTGAGAGTTCCACATTCGGTATTAACGTGTTTCTTTTTGTATTTTTTTCCAGCATTAAACCATTTGCACAACCACACTACCCCATCCAGGCACCCATGCCTCCATCCCTCGCCAGTAAGTAAATTGTTCCCACAGTGACCCTGGTCATTTCTGGAAGGATAGCAGCATGATTCGTATCCTCTCCCTTTTCCAAGTCTAAACTTAAGTAGAGGAGTGTGGTAGCCGTGTTAGTCCACTCTTAAGGTTATCAATAGAAATCAAACAAAATAAAACATGGAAAAGAAAATAAGATGATACCTTTTTTTATTGGACATAACTTAATACATTTCTTGATTAGCTTTCGAAGGTTGCCCTTCTTCCTCAGATCGGAAATAAGCAAATGTGCTAGCTGACAGTGTATATAAGTGAAAACATTCAAGCATTACTATGACAGTCTGACAGGACTTAACAAGGATCTGGGGTTCCTAGCCCATTATAAACCATAAAGCTGTATTTCTCTGTTGATCACCCCTCCCCTCACCTATCCACACCCATCCTGTTAGAATACCAAGTCTAAACTGAAAGGCACATATTTTCAGAAACTCACCTGTGCCCTCAGAGATTGGCATGAACAAACACGAATGCACTCAGCAGAGTCAAGGTGCACAGCTGCGTGCTTGCAGATGAAAATAAGGTCATATGAGTAACACACTCATCCTGGTGTGTACACAAACACAACTTATTGCCACTGCCAAGAGAAGGAAACTTCTCCTGGATTAGAAGACTACAAATTTCCACAAAGTAAATTAATAAATATAAACCCCTGTTGGACATACTTGCAGAGCTCAAACGTTTGCCAATTACAGGTTGTCTAATATGAAGTGGAATATAGCAGTGGTTCTCAAACCTGTCCTAGGGGACCACCAGCCAGTCAGGTTTTCAGGATATCCCTCATGAATATGTATGAGAGAGATTTGCATGCCTACTGCTTCCATTATAGGGAAATCTCTCTCATGCATATTCACGAGGGATATCCTGAAAACCCAACTGGCTGGCGGTCCCCCAGGACCGGTTTGAGAACCAGTGGCATATGACATTCCTTCTCAAACTGCAGGTGACGTAGAAGCATCTCGAGGAGTTAATTAATCTCACCAAACATTGCTAACAGTTTACAGAAGGAAGCTACTGCAGAGCTGATATGAGTAAGAAGTGCAAAAGTATTGGGGTCCCCAGTAAGCCTTGCTAGCTTGGGGTTCTGACCTTTGCACGAGGCTTTGGTCCCTCTGCCAAAGACCCCGCCTACTTAATGGCAATAAACTAGCTCCATCTAACAGGTTCCTATGTGAGAAGGCTCCAGAGAGCCCCCTCCCCTCAATATGCAGAAGTGCAGGGCAGCTGCTTGACTCGTGGTGCATAGTAGGATCCATCTTCTCAGGTCACCTGGCCTCAAATATCTGTCCTGAAACAGAAAAAAGCAGCAGAATTCAACTGTAAATATGTGCCCTAAAGTGATATATCCTGAGGAGCTCACAGGTCCTCTATTGCAGATGCATAACCAGTGGGGGGGGGGGGGGGGGGGGTAAGTGTTTACAAAACTCTGCCTATGACTACGTATCAGAGAACGTTAAATATATTTAGGAAGACCCTGCCCTTCAATAACTAGGAAGGTTAATAGCCGGAAATCCAGATGTATGTTGTAGATTAACCCTCAGGTTCTGTGTAGGTTGCCCAGATTGCAGATTCATGCGTAAACTAATTAGTGAAGTATGCAGTCACAATTATTGGAGTTAATTGACAGTAATTAGGAGTTACACACAGATCTGGGCTACGCCCTATTCTATAACATATGTGCCTAAATTTCATAGTGTGGTACTCGAAAGGGGGCGCGGCCACGGGAGGGGCATGGGCAGGTGGGAGTGTTCCCAGAAATTAGGTACGATGTTATGGAATACTTGGGTTTATGCATCCAACTGCCATCAGTTAGGCTTGAGCATTTACACCACCTTTAGCAGGCATAAGTGTTTGCACCCAAAGTTAGGCGCAGGAAGTGCCCCAAGCTACTATTCCATAAAGGGCGCTCTGCGCGGAATGCCCTTTACAAAATACTATCAGCCATGGGCGGCTTAAAGCCATCTGCCGCCTGAGGCAGAGATGAGATGCTGCCCCCGCCCAGTCTGGCATCTCCCCGCTTCCCTCCTCAACCCTCTTTCCTGCGTTTACCTTATTTTATTCTTTCCCATTAGGCGGCAGCGGTAGCGATTCCCATAGGCTGCCCTGCTGCCAGCACCGGCCTCTTCGCTCTACTGCATCCCGCCTCTGATGAAACAGGAAGTTACATCAAGAGGCGGGCCGCAGTAGGAAGAAGAGTATGAGAATCGCTGCCGCTGTTTGCCGCCTTTTGGAAATGAAAAAAATAAGGTAAACGTGGAGAAAAGGGCTGAGGAAGAAAGGGGAGAGTGCCACCTGAGGCCCCCACCTCAGTTGGCCTAAAGGTTAGGGCCGCCACTGCTATTAACGTTGGTCATAATAGCACCTAATTCTGGGCACCATTTACTGAACCTTGCCCTGAGTGTTATAAATAAAGTTTATTGATCCTTTATCAACAGCTGTGCCTCCAGCAAGACTAACTTATAGAATTGAGGAGGGCAGTATTTAGCCAGCAAGGGTCAGTACTTCTTTGAGTGCTGGCCTCTGTCAGACCCGAATAGTCAAGAGCCTCTCCTGCCCAGTTAATTAGTGTTGAATGCTGATATTCTTGCTTCTGTAAGACAGATGTAGCAAATGTTTTTGAGAACGTTGAAAGTCTGAATTCTTTCTGCCTCCTTCAGATTTTGAGCCCCTGGCACCTCTCCCACCATCTGCATCTGCCGTTCCAGCCTGGCAAGATCGTACGATTGCCTCAGCCAAGTTGCGCCTCCTGGAGTATTCCGCGTTCATGGAAGTACAGCGGGATCCTGACACGGTAAATATCCTTCACATGCTCTACTCAAGTTTTGCACACAGTGTGCGTAGGCCCATAGCTTCCATTAAGGATGCCCGTGTAGGTTGCTTTCAACATAGTAACATATAGAGGGGCATAATTGAACGAAAACGTCTATCTCCATGGGCGTTTATCTCCGAGAACGGGTCCGTGAAGGGGCGGACTGAACCGTATTTTCGAAGAAAATAGACGTCCATGTTTTATTCGACAATTTGTGAGCTGGGCGTTTTTGTTTTTCAGTGATAATGGAAAATGAAAGTGCCCAGCTCAAAAACGAATAAATCCAAGGCATTTGTTCGTGGGAGAGGCCAGGATTTGTAGTGCACTGGTCCCCCTCACATGCCAGGACACCAACCGGGCACCCTAGGGGGCACTTTTACAAAAACAAAAAAAAAGGTAAAACAGCTCCCAGGTGCATAGCACCCTTCCCTTGTGTGTTGAGCCCCCCAAATCTCCCTCAAAACCCACTGCCCACAAGTCTACACCATTACTATAGCCCTAAGGGGTGAAGGGGGGCACCTACATGTGGGTACAGTGGGTTTGGAGGGGTTGGATGACTAAGCATTAAGCAGCACAATTGGAACAGGTAGGGGGGGATGGGCCTGGGTCCACCTGCCTGAAGTCCACTGCACCCCCTAACAACTGCTCCAGGGACCTGCATACTGCTGCCAGGGAGGTGGGTATGACATTTGAGGGTGAAAATAAAAAGTTGTGAAACATCATTTTTTGTGGTGGGAGGGGGTTAGTGACCACTGGGGGAGTCAGGGGAGGTCATCCCCAATTCCCTCTGGGGGTAATCTGGTCATTTAGGGCACTCTTGGGGGCCTTATTCGTGAAAAAACAGGGTCCAGGAAAAGTGCCCTAAATTCTAGCTACAAACACATACTTTTGTTCCATTATCGGTGAAATGCGCCCATTTCTGTTCAGCCGATAACCACGCCCCAGTTCCGCCTTCGCCACACCTCTGACACGCCCCCATCAACTTTGTCCGCATCCGCGACGGAGTGCAGTTGAAAACGTCCAAAATCGGCTTTCGCTTATACCGATTTATTCGTTTTTGGGAGATAAACGTCTATCTCCCGATTTGGGTCGCAATATAGGCGTTTTTCTCTTTCGATTATAAGCAGGATAGTAACATAGTAGATGACGGCAGAAAAAGACCTGCACGGTCCATCCAGTCTGCCCAACAAGATAAACTCATATGTGCTTCTTCTTGTGTATACCTTACCTTGATTTGTATCTGCCATTTTCAGGACACAGACCGTAGAAGTCTTGCCCAGAACTAGCCCCACCACCCAAACACCAGCCCTCACAGCCTGGGGAGCACATCCACATGAAACGTTAGGGGAGAGGCACTGTGCAGGTTGCTTTCAAACAATTTAATTAGTGATCAAAATGAAAATGTACAAGTTAGGAATCACAAATACAAACATAACCAGCTCTAAGAACAAACACAATGAATACACAAATCAATCAGCTTCAGATCGTCTTTTTTTTTATAACACTTATAAAAACTCCCCCTGAATACCCCACCCAAAAATGCCTAGCCCCCCTCCCCCCATGTTCCTATAGAATTAACATTCCACCTCCAACTCTTAAAACTATACGAATATTTAGAAGAGTAGAAATGAAATAACCGAATAATCAGGTATCCCCAAGCATAGAGCCAAAATCCTCCCCCGCCCCTGCCCTCCCCTCTCTCCCTCATCCTCTAGCCAAATCCCCTGTCCTCTCTAGTGTTGTGATATAGACTTCCCAGTCATTAGAATACAACAAGACAGCAAATGTGAACAAGCTTTACTCCCAAAGTAGGGATACCCATGTAGGTTAAGCATGTGCCCTTCTCTCTGCTCCTTTATACCAATGCTCACATAATGCTTTCCCCATTCTGCTTCATGACTGTGGAGGGTCATGGGCAAAAGTAAAACAGCGTATGACTGCTTGTGAGGGAATGTCAAAAGTAAAACAGCTGTTTTACTTTTGACAGACTACACAGAGACTTTAAAGTATCTGTTTCAATCATTCAAAGGTCTTGAACCTAACTTTCAGACGATTCCTAGTACCAGAATCATTTAAGACTCCTGAGGCAGGCCTGTGGCCGAAACACGGTGCTGTGTCGAGTCTGTGAATAAAGTGGTACTTTATACATCAGTATCCTGTCTCCCTGGAGTCATTGGTCCACTTCCCACTTCCTTTTAACTGAAATAACAGTCCTGACTTTTATCGTATTTCTGTTATATGATCGTATTACAGTGCTGTTTAATGTGTAGGTTTCTGATACTGTTTCATATTAGTCCTATTACTAGGATTTAGTCAGCCATCTCTAAGTTTACCTCATTGACTGTATTTATGTTTATATTTGGTCTTTGTAAGTTTTATGTTGGGTGAATCACTTCATAAAGGTGGTTTAATAAATGCCAATAAATAAACTTCTCTAGTTCGAGGACGCAGCTATGTTAAACTTGTAATACCTGTAGTAGGTGGACTGGTGGGAGCCATTGTGTACGGGGAGGGGGGGAGGTTATTGGGGGGAAGGGAGTGTGTTAGAGGATTTGTGATTCACTGGTTGTTATGTATTTGACCTGGAAGATCTGCATTTGTTTGATATAATTCAGTAATAAAAATGATGTAAACATAAACTTCTCTGTATAAAGTTAGGACCCCATATTCAGCAGTCTGACTTATAGAAATACATGGCTGAATGCTTGCACATGGATTTATACAGATAACTTATCCATGTATTTTTATGTGGTCACCATCCCACGGAGTGTTGATTTTTTTTTACTATTAACTCGCTGTGATGATAATTTGCTACCAGGCTATTAGATTGTGATCTAAGAATTATCTAAAAATGATGTTTTTGAGCTTTCAAGACCACAGAAGGTCCTTCTGTCATCGTGCTTGTGACACCGATTTTGTTGTTTTTTGGGGGGTTTTTTTGGTTTACAGTTCGCTGCCTTTGGGCATCAACCTGAATAAATTCACCAGTGCTTCTGGGGGCCAGGGCAGGCCAGGATGAGTGACCGTCATTCAGTGGAGGGCAATTATATATTTTATATATACCTTTTTGAAGAGAGGAGACCTAAGAGGATTGTGTCTCGACAGTTCCCTTGGAGTACACATTCCGAGTTACATCTACCAAGGTTGCAAAGACCCCTGAGGCAGGCCTTTTGGCCGAAACACGGCCGTGTCGGGTCATCTTCATGTACATTGTTATTTTTTAATTTTTAAGTGAATAAATATACAAGTGTTAGTATCCTCATCCATTCTCCTCACTTTTTGTTTTATATCCCACGGTTTCGTGAGGGTTTTCACCTCCTTTTTTGTTTTTGCTTTGGGCAATTATCAAAGCCATTTATTCAGGTTAATTGGCCTGTTTGAAAATTGTGCTTCTCTGCCTAGCTAAAACTGCATTTCCAGCAGCGATTTTGGTTATGCAGACTAACGCACATGAGTTTTCCAAAAGTAGATCTGCAGTTTCACACCCTCCCCCATCTCCTGGTATCCAAACAAATAGCCGGCACAAAGGGATCGATATTCTTACTGCGGGAGGAGAGCCCAGCTAACTCCCACGATCAGCGGTGAGCCCGGATATTCAGTGCGGGGCTATTTCCAGTGACCAGAATCGGATATCCAGTTTATTTTGGGCCAGTTTAAACTTAACCGGCCAAGCCAGTATTCAGTGCTGGCCAGTTAAGTTTATAGAAGCCAAAGGTAGGCCTGCTATTTCAGCGGCCTGATTTGGTTGCCAAACTTAGCCGGTGATCTGCTGAATGTTAGTGGATAGCTGGCTATATCCAATCACGCGATATCACCAGTTAGCCACTGAGTGCTAACTGCAAATATTTAGCAAGAGATAACCGGCTATCTCTTGCTGAATGTTCACAGATAGCTGGTTAAGCACTATTTAACTGGCCAGCAGGCAGATGATCAAAAGCCCTGCGCTGTTCCAAACGGTGCTCTAAAATAGAGCTGGAACAGCGCGGGGCTTTACCGCACCGATGATCAGAGATAATTGCATGCAAATTTAAGCACGCAATTATCTCTGATCATGGGGTAGAAGTGCGGGGAAATTGTGCCAGAGCACGCGCTCAACACAATCCTCCCGCACTTGTTTGACAGGTCTGGGCTGTCAAAAGCCCAAACCTGTGAAACACAGGGCTAGAGGTCCATGGGACCACCAGGCCCTGACTACCCCTGCCCCGAGCAACAGGGGCTGGAGGTCCAGCAGACCTCCGGTCCCCCTGACGATCCCACCCCCCCCCCCCAGGTTCAGGGAGGGCTGGAGATCCGGTGCGTCTCCAGCCCCCCCCCCCCAAACCCCCAGAAAATGGTCCTTGGTGGTCTAGTGGCCGCTGGCCAAACCCCCTCCCACCCAGCGACCTCCAACCCACCCCAACTCCCCACCCCCAGCATTGTCCGACCAATCCCTGGTGGTCCAGCGTAAAGGACAACCCCCTCCCGGCCCCCCTACCTTAGTTGGGGGTTTGGGGGGGCTGGAGACCTGTTGGCAGGTTTGCTTTGGGGGGGGGGGGAACGGGGGCCTGCCAGCATGCAACTGCATGCTGGACAGGGCTCACCATTCCTCCCCAATGATCTGCAAACCCTAATGCCAGCTCGGAGCTGGCGTAGGGTTTGCTGCAGCCAGCGACCCAAATTTTGGCGCGCTGGTCGCTGATCATTGGGGATGAATGCGCTGAGCCCTGTTTAGCATGTATTTACATGCTACTTGCGCAAAGAGCCCTCGAGTGCGTTGTTTCATGGGGCGGTAGCAAACGCCGGCACTAGTATGGCGCTAACAGCCTCTAGCACCGGCGTTTGCTTTTGATCATGAGGGAGCAGGAGCTGTTCCTGGCTGGTTAAACAGCATTGAATACCGGACGGAAAGTTTGTAGGCGCTTTTGGCCTCCACTCTATATGCTGGCTAGTTTCTGTTCAAAGGTTAGCTGCAGGTACATGTGGTAAAGTGCCTGGGTATTTTACACCTATGTGTACTCTTTGAAAGTTTCCCTCAAGAGCCCCCCCCCCCCCCCCCCCACCACCACAAGCTCCTCCAGCTATGTGTTTCTTAAAGAAACTACAGGAACACCTCATAAAATTGTTAAAAAAAAATCAGACCCAGTCAAATGACAAACATATATAATAGCACTGGGACTTACTTGTACATATATTTATTATTAAATAAATCAATACCATAACAAATATAAATTGAAGAAGGAAAAAACCTTGTGCTCAAAAAATATCAGTCACTTAAACTACCAGTTAACAGTGACTGACAAAAATCATCACCGCTCCCAGAAAAATCTTTTTATAGCATGTCACTAACATAGGAAAAATTATGAATTTTCAAAACAAAACAAAATTTTTGTCAATCAAAAAGTGAGCAAAATAACTAACTGTGATCACTAAAATACAAGGGTGGAAAAAAAACATTCTTATCACGTGTCCATTTTGACCACAATCTTTGTGCTTCTCAAAAAAAGTCAAACCGAATCGGAACTGCCCCATGTTACCAATTTTCTATGTGGTTGTGAATCGTTGCATGTCAGGTGCTCCATATGGGCAGGAGCAGGCCAAAAAAGCAGGAAGTCTCTTTCTAGTGACTGGTGAGAGGGATTTCTGGGGTGCAGTGTTGACGTCCCAAACCACTTGCGATCGCTTTCAGAGTGTGTGTCTTGTGATTCAGGATCTCTTTTGTCTTTTCTCCCCACAGTACAGCAAACATCTTTTTGTGCATATCGGCCAGACGAATCCCTCGTACAGCGACCCTGTGCTCGAGGCAGTAGATATCCGGCAGATCTATGACAAGTTTCCTGAGAAGAAAGGTGGTTTGAAGGAGCTGTACGAGAAAGGACCCCAAAACTCCTCCTTCCTGGTCAAATTCTGGGTAAGATTTACTTCCACAACAATGGCCTATTGGGAGTCTCTGAGGGAAAACTGGGAATTTGATTTGTGTGTTTAAAACGGTTGATTTTTGAATAGCTGAATACTCAGGGCCCGATATTCAAAGCCTTATTCAGAAAGCGCCAAGGTGGTGTGTGGGAGCCAGAAATGATCCAGAGAGTGGCGAGATTGAAACCGTTAATCGGATAATTACCTGGATAAAGCTAGACCAGAAAAATTGCTAACTGTATCCGGATAGTGGTTTGAGCTCTTAAATCATTGGATTCTCACCGAATGGTGACACATTACGAGTCCACTCGGCACTCTGCCTTTTTCTTTTTGGCTCCCAGTCTTTGGAATAAACTCCCTCTGTACTTTCATGGAGAATTATCATTCTGGCCATGTACCACTGAGTATCGGCAGATAGCCGGTCTTCTGGCATTTAACTGGCCAGGTGCTGATCTTGGCTGGTCGAATGCTGCTGAATATCGGGGGGGGGGGGGGGGGATTATTGTTTATTTAAAGGGCTTAACTTCCATATTCTTTCTCTTTCTTGTCCCCCCCCCCCTTTTCTATTCCTTATCTCTTTCTCACCTCACTTTCAATCCCTGACTTGTTTGCCTTCCAGCTTTTCCCCCACTCCACTTTCATGGTGACTCATGTTAGGGTCTGATTTCATAAGCCTCCTCCTGTCTCTCTGCAGGCGGATTTAAACAGCACAATTCAAGATGGCCCTGGTGCTTTCTATGGTGTGAGCAGCCAGTACAGCAGTACTGAAAACATGACCATCACTGTCTCAACCAAAGTCTGCTCTTTTGGGAAACAAGTTGTCGAGAAGGTGGAGGTAAGTCTTGAAGCTCAGGGTGAGGTAGATTGAAGAGAAGTAGAGGAAGAAAAGGACTCGGAAGAGCCAAGGAACTGGCTGGATCTCGGTGCTTCCTTACTTTGTTTTAATGGGTGTTTGTTCTTATAGACGGAATATGCACGGCTAGAGAACGGACGCTTCGTGTATCGGATTCACCGGTCACCCATGTGTGAATACATGATCAATTTTATCCACAAGTTAAAGCACCTCCCGGAGAAGTACATGATGAATAGCGTACTGGAGAACTTCACCATACTACAGGTAACGAAGACATGAGGGTATGAAACGCACACTACTGCACCTCCACCTCCAACCTCATCTATCAACACCCAAGTCCACTTTCTCTACCTTCCAGAGTAATAGATCAATGATGGAGAATATCTGACATCACACCTCACTCTTGTTTTCCTTGCAGCCTCCCTGTGTCCCACATTCCCTCCCATTTGGGTGGACAGTACTTGGGGTGAATTTATTGTACTACATATAAGGCCTGATTTTCAACCACAGTGGCTGCCAGATAAAAGTATACATAGAAAGTATCGCATGCCATATAAAATGAGTTTATCTTGTTGGGCAGACTGGATGGACCGTTCAGGTCTTTATCTGCCGTCATTTACTATGTTACTCTTTGGAGTTCTACATGGAATGTTGCTACTAACTGGGATTCCAGAATCTTGTAACTCTTTAGGATTCTAGAATCTTCAGAACATTTAGTACAAGAACAGTGCTGGGCAGACTTCTATGGTCTGTGCCTTGATCGTGACTGAATGGATAAGGATGGGCTGGAGTGTAAATTTTAAGGGGCTTCAACGTTAGCTTCAGAGCTTAGTACAGGAAGAGTGTTGGGCAGACTTCTACGGTCTATGCCCTGAGAATGGCAAGGACAAATCAAACTTGGATATAAAGTATCACATACCATGTAAAATGAGTTTATCTTGTTGGGCAGACTGGCTGGACCTTTCAGGTCTTTATCTGTCGTCATTTACTATGTTACTCTTTGGAGTTCTGCATGGAATGTTACTACTAATTGGGATTCCGGAATCTTGTAACTCTTTAGGATTCCAGAATCTTCAGAAATTTTAGTACAAGAACAGTGCTGGGCAGACTTCTATGGTCTGTGCCCTGAGAAAGGCAAGGACAAATCAAACTGGGGTATACATATAAAGTATCACATACCATGTAAAATGAGTTTATCTTGTTGGGCAGACTGGATGGACCGTACAGGTCTTTATCTGCCATCATTAACTATGTTATGTTATTCATGTATTCTTATATTCATTGATATTATGCATTTAAGTAGCACCTCTAAATATATATTTATAGGACGGCCACGTCAGTGTTATTTTTTCTGACCTATACAGTGAAGTTATGTGAAAGGTGACAGAATTTTGACGTTCCCCATATAACTTTTCAGCCTGACTCTGGCCCGCCCCAGCCTCATCTCTCCGTTAACATACAGCTGTTATGCGCGTAACCCAGCCGAATATGTTAAAAAGGAAGACTTACACAACTGGCATCAGTGCCAGCTGCGTGTCTCTTTACATATCTGGCCAATAGAGACCAAAAGCCCTCTTTCCCCTTCACCATAGAAGACATCTGTCTAACTGTTTCTTGCCTCTTCCCCACCTGTAATGATTGTCCCTTTCTTTCTGTGTCTACCCTGCAGGTTGTTACAAACAGGGACACACAGGAAACGTTGTTGTGCATCGCCTTTGTCTTTGAGGTGTCCACCAGTGAGCACGGAGCTCAGCATCATGTGTACAAGCTAGTCAAGGACTAGAAGGACCTCTGAAGATCTGTCCACAAGGAGTGCCTGACACAAAAAAATATATATATATGTATATGTATGTATATATATATTTTTTTTTTTTAATGCAATGCCAAAAAACTGTTTCTCACTCACAAACATGTTCTGTTTAGAACATTTTTTTTTAATAAAAGAAAAAAAAAAGCAAAGAAAAAAATAATAAAGGACACGAAGAGCCGCTTCTGACACCTGAAAAGTGATGTGTCTGTGGATCTGAGCGGAAGACGGCACGGAAGACATTGTAGACACCTCAGGAGTTCTCTGGCACTTCCCTCCCCCCCTCCCCCCAGGTGCAATACTTATGAGTCTGTTCAGCAATATAAGGAGATATAAACCCTTCCATCCTTCGACATGTGGTGGATGAGGGGACCCCGTGTTGACTCTGTTGCGATCCTGTCTTTTCCAGTATCAATTTTAGAGAAATGCAAAGAAGCCCTGCCTTTCCCTGCTAAAGATTCAGATGCACTTGCAGATGTCGTGGACTGCTGGGAGCTGGTGCCATATTGATGCCTCACACAAGGGCACAATGTTGATGGTTGTGTCTTGGTGTGGACCCCATCGCCTGCTGACTGATTTTGACTGTTGGTCTGGTAGAAGACAATGTACAATGTTTTATCCCTTCTTACAGGCCTTAGGAGCTGATAGGAAGCATATTACAATTGGTTTGTGCTGTAGTGAGGCCTGTAGTCTTCTGTGTCTCCAAAACTGTAGTTGCTACTTCTGTAACAGCCTGTTGCAGGCAGGAGAAAATGAGTTGTATTGCATAAAATTAGAGAACAACTGAACCTCCTCAAACGGTTGAGAGACTGAGAACAGGGATTGCCAGATATTTGTGACCTGGATTGGCCACTGTTGGAAACAGGATGCTGGGCTTGATGGACCTTTGGTCTTTCCCAGTATGGCAATGTTTATGTACTTACTTACAGGTACAGTGTTAGCTAAACCAAAAGGCTTTTTGTATGTTGCAGACATGGTCATAGCAAGGTACAAATGCACCCTGTGTGATTTGCTCCCTGCCCCTCCCCCCCAGAGCATCCATCCCCCTCCAGTGCGTGCACCCATCTCCTCGTAGGCCTGCTCCCCGGGTCGAAAGACTACCACTAGAGGTCATGGCCACCATTTTGAAACCAGCTGGCATAGGTAGCAGTGAGTGGGCTTTGCTGTTGCTGCTGCCCACCCTACCATAGACCACCGGTACATCAGGTGGGGCTGGGGGGGCCTATAGGAAGGTGCATGTAGGGGGCCTGTGGGCCCATGGGAAGATGTTAAGCAAGCAGGGCTGTTAATGGATAGGGCACAGTTTTGGTACCCCCACCTCCCTTTTGTCCTGAGTGGCTGCACCGGCTGTACGTACCTTCCTACAGCCCTGGTCTCAGATATGACTAGGATTGTACTTTCTCTCTTAATAAGGTGATGAAGTAGCATCGCTTCCCTTCTGCATTGTTGTATTGTTTCTTGCTTCTCGCTGTCTGGTAGAGCTGGCAGTTTTGCTGTGTGAGAGCGGCTTCTTTGGACGTCTTACTGTGGGTTTGGCCGGAATGAGCAGGAGAATCGGAAATTAGATGGGGAATAGCTAAACTGTTGCCTGATCTTTGAACTGTTGGGGGTAGGGAGGACTTGACTTATTTTGAGGTGACGTACCATAAGAGCATAACCCAGTGGTAAGCAGGCCACTTGCATGATTTTATTTTGGGATAGAAAAGTGGAAGGCCAGTGGCGTAAATTCAGATTCAGACCCCACAAGCCACATTTTTCTGAGTCCCCACATAGCTGTGGAGGGAACCCCCCCCCACATTTCCCCGAAGCCTTAAATCTATCAGGAACTGACCACAGCAATACTGTCCCAGCCTTCTGACATCTTTATTCAATTAAGTTACCCGATTTTCCCTGGTAGGGCCAAGTATCACACTCTGAGTAGGAAAATGGGAGCCTGGCACCTAGTTACAAAGGTGTGTGAGGTAAAGGTAAATGGCAAAGGTTCTGGCTGTCTCTGCCAGGAAGGAAGGGAGACTTTTTGCAGTAAAAATTCTAATCTTCACATGTTCGTAATCCCTTTTACTTGCTTACTGTCCCTTGAACCTCTGTGTGTTTCACGGTATGCCAGACTTTATTTTCCCTTTACTTAATCTATGTTTTCATTTGGTTATATACTTGTTTTTTTCTGAAAGGTGCTTGAACAGACATTAAACACATAGGAAGTAATTGCATAAACTTTTTTTGTGGTTAAACCCTCATTGACATACAGAAAAGGGCTTTTATTTAAAAAAATACCCTAGGAGGATATAAAGCAGGTGCAGAGAATTGCTGACGCGTGCTTTGACATGATCTGACTGTAGGGCGTGTTTGGGGAGGAGTTTGGATGAAACATAGGCAGAATCACACAGTATGTGCATATTTAATACAATATCCCCTTAATTCACTCAACTTGTGTGCACAATTTTATGCTTTAGCGTGCAAAGTAACACAAGTTCGAGAATAGTGTCAGTTATGCGTGTAACTTAATTCAGTAATTAGCTACTAATTAGCTTTGATGACCAATTATTGACTATAATTGGCAGTAATTAGCAGTTACACGCGTAACTACTCTGTGAGTATTCTTTACGCGCAAAATCCAAAGCATGGAATTGCAAGGGGCGTGGACCTGGGATGGATATGGGCAGGTCAGGTTCTAGAACAGGATCAGTTATGCACCTGACAGCATTAGGCATGAGCATTTACACCTGTCATTGACCTAACATAAGTGCTCACTGCAGACCATGGGCGTAGCTACGTGGGGCCACGGGGGCCTGGGCCCCTGTATATTTGGCCCTGGACCCCCTACCAACGACCCTCTCGACCCTCCCCCCCCAGCCGCCGTCGCTGTCTGCTACCTTTGCTGGTGCAGGACGTTAGACTCACAGAAACAGAACGAAACCTTGCAGATCAGCCAGCGATGTCCTCATCTTCCGGCTCAAGGCTTCGTTCTGTTTCTGTGAGTCCGACGTCCTGCACATAGGACGTCAGACTCACAGAAACAGAACGAAGCCTTGCGCCGGAAGAAGAGGACCTCGGCTGGCGGGGGTTGGAGTCCCCCGCCAGCAAAGGTAGGCGACAGCAGGGGAGGGTTGGCAGCGGGAGGGGGGTCGAGAGGGTCATCGGCAGGGGGGGGTCAAAGTTGGTGGTGGCGGTGGGTCAAAAATGCTGGGGGTGATGGCGGCACCGGGGGGGGGGGGGCTAAAATGTGCCCCCTCACCTCGGGCTCTGGACCCCCTCCCGCCGAAGTCTGGCTATGCCCCTGCTGCAGACTTCTGCTAGTAATTGCTGATATAGAATTCGCACTTCTTAAAAGCATCATCCTGGTGCTTAACTTTAAGTGAACACACACAGAAGGTGTTCTCTCCACAGAAAAACAATGAAGCGAAGGAAACAGTGGATCCAAAAAAGTCCTCTCACAAGTGGTGTCTCCTTAAACAAGTTCTTTATTTCAAATCATTAAAACATGATGATTTGAAATAAAGAACTTGTTTAAGGAGACACCACTTGTGAGAGGACTTTTTTGGATCCACTGTTTCCTTTGCTTCGCTTAACTTTAAGTGACCAGATTCCGTAGAGGTCACCCAGAGTTGGGTTTGCCATTTTGGGCACAGATCTGCGCATAAACTAATTGCCTAAATAGATGATGACAATCAATTATTGGTGTTAACAAGTGCTAATTGGCAGTCATTAGTAATTAATGCAGATCTGCCCTATGCCTCTATCTTGTGCGCACCTAAAGTTAGCCACAATTCCCGGGCGTGCTATTTTCTGTAAACTGTGCCTAACATTAAGCATGGTTTATAGAATAGTGCATTTTTTGGCACCCTATATAAAATTTCTCCCTATGTGTGTAAATTTACATCAGCTCTGGAACAGGTCTAAATGTACCCAGGCGCATTACCCACAGTTGTTGGTTGTGCATAAAGGAATCCTGTGCAGAAGGAAAGGATCCTCAGAAGCTTAGCCGAAATTGGGTGGCAGAGCAGGTGGGGGGAAGAGGGGTTGGTGGTTGGGAGGCGAGGATAGTGGAGGGCAGACTTATACGGTCTGTGCCAGAGCCGGTGATGGGAGGCGGGACTGGTGGTTGGGAGGCAGGAAATACTGCTGGGCAGACTTGTACAGTCTGTGCCCTGAATTAGGCAGATACAAATCAAGGTAAGGTATACACATATGAGTTTGTCTTGTTGGGCAGACTGGATGGACTGTGCAGGTCTTTTTCTGCCGTCATCTACTATGTTACTATTTTAGAAAGACACAATAGAGGCGTATTTTCAAAGCACTTAGACTTACCAAAGTTACATAGTAACCTCTGGAACTTTGTAAGTCTAAGTGCTTTGAAAATTAGCCCAATGGGCACCTGTTGTCTTTATAAAAATAGGTTCCACAAAATAAGCATCTATTTGGACTTCCTACTAAGCCCCCTGTTGAAAAATTACCCACCACGTGAATTGAAGCAGCGCTTAATGATATTTTCTTGGTATTTCTAGTATTCAGATTTCTCGGTGTTCCCTCTTTGTTGAACTGGCCTGTACATGAGCATTTCTTTCCAAAATGAGATTTAATGTAGTGGGTGGGACGCATTTGGTTGAGACCTTAATTTGATCTGGAATGTCAATGGAAATGTAGTTGGAGGGGTTGGGGAGGGAGATTGGGAAACAGTTGGGTTGATCCATTCCAGTGTTTGGAAGAGGATCTGACTGACAAGCCTCTATCTATTCTATCCATGTTGCCGAGTGGTTAAACCATGCATTAAAAATCCAGCTTGTCTGAAGAGATGAGGGAGTTCCTGGAATGGAAGCAGGCTCTTTAAGCCAGGCCCGGGGCATATTGTAGGGGAGATTCGCCCTCCAGCAGGCCGGCCTCCAATGACTTCCCTAGGCATCACCAGTGACGTTTGAAGGGAGTCCCCTAAACCCTTGCCTGATTCATTTCTGGCTGAGGAGGGCGTGTTGCAGGCCCGATTCCGCAAGTGGTCTCCACCATGTTAAGCACGGGCAGACGGGGCGTCCTCCCACATGCCTTTTCTTCTTTCCTTAGAATGTACCAAGGCCTGGAAAGACCCATCCTCAGGCTTGGATTCAAATGACTGATTTAGAATGGCCTAGGCGCCATCATTTTAAAATGATTGAGGGTGCCAAAAATAATGCAAATTATCCCTCCCTGGACATAGTGAAGGAGCGTGCTCAATATTGGGGGTGCTCAGCACCTACTGGCACCCACAGAGCTGGCTCCTGTGTAGAGTGGAGGCAAGGGAAATAACCTGGTGCTAACTTCCCCTGACAACTTTTGCTTGGTCCTGCAGATAGACGCAGTTTTCTTTCTGGATCTTATCTGGTGTCCCAGCTTGGGTTGCTTCCTGCTTCTCATTGCTATGGTTTCCAATTCGCTAATGCGGAAGCAGCACCTTCACAGCCACAGAGAGTTAACACTCAAGTCTAGATTGGGCTTCAATGGATTTACTTCCTACGGTTTTGTCCAATCAGATTATTTTTTTATGTTTCAGAGGCTCCCAGTGACCCATTCTTTATCATAAGAGCAACAAGACATGTATTTTACATTGGAAAGCTACAATGCAAAATTGAGGGCTCCTGACAATCTAAGAACATGCCTTGTATTACTGTACTGCTAAGAGGGCTTATACCTCCTTTTCATTCTTTGGCATTAAGACATTGATAGGGTATATTCTGTTGTCTGCTTCGCTGCTCCATATTACATCGTTCAGCTGTGTAGATGAGGTACATGAAGGATGATTCTAGAACAAGGCACTGAAGGGTGCACGCCCCTTTGTGCACATAAATGCACACGTTTAGGAACCATAGGGCTATTCTGGAACAGTGGTGTAACCACAGGTGGGCCGGGGCCCACCCACTTTAGGCTCAGGCCCAACAAAAAAAGCCATCTCCTGTAGTGTGGCTGGTGGGGATCTCCAAGCCCTGCCAGCCGAAGACCTCCTCCTCGCAGAAAGACCTTACATCGTGGGCGGCCGCCGGCAGTGCTCCTCAGCCACTGCTGCCAGCCGCAGGAACCCCCTGCATGCATGAAAATGAGCATACGCAGAGACCCCACCTAATGAAAACCAATGTATTTATGACTCACACATGAAGTACTGTTCTTGGGTTTTATCTCATTTTTTTTTCTTCAATGTATGTATTTTTTTTAATAACTTCCGGAAAACTGCCAGAGTGCCAGGTATCATTGGTAGAACTGTGTCAGTCCACGATGGAAAATATACTTTTTTATGTATTATAAATTTTGTGTATTTTTTAAATCCAGCTGTGATGGGGTTGTATCATATATTTGTTGTGTTACTATTATCTGTAAACTTCAAAGAGGAAAACGTGGGATGCTCGGAGAAGCTGAGCCTGCTGAAACACATTAAAATTATTTCTTGAAAGGTGTCTGGATTTATTATTTTTGATAATTTCTGCTAATTTACTGTTTATATCATGGAGAAGGTGGAGATAGAGACATTCACTTACTTCAGGAGCATAAATAATCCATAAGAGGCAAGAATATTGCTGGTGGCAAATACATGGCAGGGCCAAGGGGTATGACAAGGGAGCCCAGAAACATTTTTTTCTACATAGAAAGTGGGGTGAATACATGGAATAATCCCTCATGGAAGCGATGCAGGCAAAAGCAGTATTGGAATTTAAGGGAAATATAAGATAAAAGGAGGAGACTCCTGGAAACTGGGGAACAAAGATAAAGCTGGTAGAAAAAATGGGGAGAGAGTGGTGGATACTTGGAATGCCCTCCCGCGGGAGGTGGTGGAGATGAAAACAGTAACGGAATTCAAACATGCGTGGGATAAACATAAAGGAATCCTGTTCAGAAGGAATGGATCCTCAGAAGCTTAGCGGAGATCAGGTGGCAGAGCCGGTGGTGGGAGGCGGGGCTAGTGGTTGGGAGGCGGGGCTAGTGCTGGGCAGACTTCTACAGTCTGTGCCCTGAAAATGGCAGATACAAATCAAGGTAAGGTATACACAAAAAATAGCACATACGAGTTTATCTTGTTGGACAGACTGGATAGACCGTGCAGGTCTTTTTCTGCCGTCATCTACTATGTTACTATGTAAATGATGCACCTGTAAAACACGTATCTGCATTCATTTCTGTGTTTCCTCCTGATACAGACCAAAATTATAAAAAAAACAGCAGAGATGACACAAACCACACATTTGACACTGAGGTGCAGCAGGAGTCTAAAAACATATCAAAAATCATATATACATATAAATGAAGATAGTTTTTGTGTTTTAGATTTCTGTCTGTTAATTTGAATATGATGTGTGTTTGTGTGTGAATGTAAATCTAAGAGAGGTTTCTTCATTTATGATATATGTATATATGATTTTGATATGTTTTTTATTTGTTTTTAGACTCCTGATCAAGGCCATAAACCAAAACATGGCCCATGTCGAGACTAGTTTGATTCACAATAAAGGCCTTTTCAACACTTAATGTGTCAATTTGTGGTTTGTGTCACCTGAAAGGTACTCGCTGAAAAGCGTTTGGACCTTGCCTGTGGATCATATTCCAAACATTACTCCCTCTCATGTAACTTCTTTTCGAAACCAGATCACTCAGGTTCTTAAATATGAAAACCACACGTTATCAAGTCTGCTTCTGCACTTGTGAAACTGAGATTCTGGTCAATTTTGTTGGGCATATCTGTTATTCCCCCGCCCCTAAGTACCATATAAGGAGTTGGGCACCACCATTTTGATGAGGGCAGGCTCAGAGGCAGGAGGGAGTAGGCATCCCTCCTGCCTCCAACTAAAGGTATGTGGAGGGGTGGGATTTCAGTAGACCACCAGTGCCAGTGTTCACTAGGGGAGGGGGTCTGTAAGGCCCACTGGACCACCAGGGTACTTTCGGAGTGGGGGGGATCAGGAAGTCGGGTCGGGAGGGGTCCACCGGGGAGTTTTTTTAGGTTGGGGGGAGGCTTGGGTTCGGTTCTGGGAAGGGTTGCGGGAATGAGCTCATCTTAATACTAGTGAGCTCATTAGCATGAGACTTTTGGTCACTGCTGCTGTGCACGATCACTGCCTCTGTTTTGTTTAGACTGGGCAAAACAAGTCTAAATGAAACGTTGCAAGCCCAGTTCGAGCATCGACCACTTCTCTCATGTTTACATGTATTAGTAAAACACTGCTGACAATTTTTGAGAATCCATTATGGAACACCTTGGGAGCATTTCAGCATGGAACACACATTTGTTTGGGGAGGGAGTAGTAATGGTGCTAAACCATTCGATCATTGCTCCCTGCTTGATCAGCTCATGTCCCTGATGATGGTCCACCCCATTCCAAAGCGTGCACGCTCCAAAAGACCATGAGAAAGAGGAAGGGATATGACATGATGGAGCTGGAAAAAAATAAGCATTACAATTAAATATGAAAAAAAATATTGTCAATGGAAACAAGCATTGAAAATCTGTTCAGCAGGTGAAGAAAGCTACACCTGATGAAGTGGACTTAACATATATTTTTTTTGAGACATAGAGGGGCATAATCGAACGGCGCCAGCCAAATCGATGGGCGGCCATCTTCGGGGCCGGCTCCGCGAAGGGGCGGAACCAAGCGTATTTTCGAAATCGCTCGCCAGGGTTAGATGAGATGGCCGACTCCGATTTTCAGCCATAATGGAAACCGGAGCCGGCCATCTCAAACCCGGCGAAATGTAAGACATTTGGGCGTGGGAGGAGCCAGTATTTCTAGTGCACTGGCCCCCGTGACATGCCAGGACACCAACCGGGCACCCTAGGGGGCACTTCTAAAAAATTTAAAAAAACAATTAGCTTCCAGGTGCATAGCACCCTTCCCTTGAGTGCTGAGCCCTCCAAATCCCCCCCCCCCCCAAAACCTACTGGCCACAACTCTACAGCATTACCATAGCCCTAAGGGCTGAAGGGGGGCGCCTACATGTGGGTACAGTGGGTTTTGGGGGGGGGTTCGGAGGGCTCAACACTTACCACCACAAGTGTAACAGGTAGGGGGGGATGGGCCTGGGTCCGCCTGCCTGAAGTGCACTGTACCCACTACAAACTGCTCCAGGGACCTGCATATTGCTGTCAGGGAGCTGGGTATGACATTTGAGGCTGGCATACAGGCTGGCAAAAAAAGTTTTTAAAGTTGTTCTGAGGGTGGGAGGGGGTTAGTGACCACTGGGGGAGTCAGGGGAGGTCATCCCCGATTCCCTCCGGTGGTCATCTGGTCAGTTGGGGCCCTTTTTAGGGACTTGGGCCTTCCATTATCGGGCGAAGCTGGCCATCTCAACGCACGCCCCCGCCCCGCCTTCGCTACCATGCCGACACGCCCCCTTTGAACTTTTGCCGGCTCCACGACGCAACACAGTTGAATCCGCCCAAAACCAGCAAGCGATTATGCCGATTTGGTCGGATTCAGGAGATCGACGCCCATCTTCCAATTTGTGTCGGAAGATAGGCGGTGATCTCTTTCAAAAGTAAGCTGGACAGTCTTTCCAGGGCAAGAGTTCACTTCATCAGGTGTAGCTTTCTTCACCTGCTGAATAGATTTTCAATGCTTCTTTCCATTGACAATATTTTTTTTCATATTTAATTGTAATGTTTATTTTTTTCCAACTCCATCATGTCTCATATCCTTTCCTCTTTCTCATGATCTTTTGGAGCGTGCACGCTTTGGAATGGGGTGGACCATCATCAGGGACATGAGCTGATCAAGCAGGGAGCAATGATCAAATGGTTTAGCACCATTACTACTCCCTCCCCAAACAAATATGTGTTCCATGCTGAAATGCTCCCAAGGTGTTCCATAATGGATTCTCAAAAATTGTCAGCAGTGTTTTACTAATACATGTAAACATGAGAGAAGTGGTCGATGCTCGAACTGGGCTTGCAACGTTTCATTTAGACTTGTTTTGGCCAGTCTAAACAAAACAGAGGCAGTGATCGTGCACAGCAGCAGTGACCAAAAGTCTCATGCTAATGCGCTCACTAGTAAAAAGAATTGAAGTGGTGCAAAGAAAAGCTACAAGAATGGTATGGGATTTGCGTTACAAGACGTATACCTTCTGCTCAGTGTGCTGCTGCGGCTAGGAAAGCGAATAGAATGTTGGGTGTTATTAGGAAGGGTATGGAGTCCAGGTGTGCGGATGTTATAATGCCGTTGTATCGCTCCATGGTGCGACCGCACCTGGAGTATTGTGTTCAGTACTGGTCTCCGTATCTCAAAAAAGATATAGTAGAATTAGAAAAGGTACAGCGAAGGGCGACGAAAATGATAGTGGGGATGGGACGACTTTCCTACGAAGAGAGGCTGAGAAGGCTAGGGCTTTTCAGCTTGGAGAAGAGACGGCTGAGGGGAGATATGATAGAAGTGTATAAAATAATGAGTGGAATGGATCGGGTGGATGTGAAGCGACTGTTCACGCTATCCAAAAATACTAGGACTAGAGGGCATGAGTTGAAGCTACAGTGTGGTAAATTTAAAACGAATCGGAGAAAATTTTTCTTCACCCAACGTGTAATTAGACTCTGGAATTCGTTGCCGGAGAACGTGGTACGGGCGGTTAGCTTGACGGAGTTTAAAAAGGGGTTAGATAGATTCCTAAAGGACAAGTCCATAGACCGCTATTAAATGGACTTGGAAAAATTCCGCATTTTTAGGTATAACTTGTCTGGAATGTTTTTACGTTTGGGGAGCATGCCAGGTGCCCTTGACCTGGATTGGCCACTGTCGGTGACAGGATGCTGGGCTAGATGGACCTTTGGTCTTTCCCAGTATGGCACTACTTATGTACTTATGAGGAGAGACTTGCTGACCTGAACATGTATACCCTGGAGGAAAGGAGAAACAGGGGTGATATGATACAGACGTTCAAATATTTGAAAGGTATTAATCCGCAAACGAACCTTTTCCGTAGATGGGAAAACGGTAGAACTAGAGGACATGAAATGAGATTGAAGGGGGGCAGACTCAAGAAAAATGTCAGGAAGTATTTTTTCATAGAGAGTGGTGGATACTTGGAATGCCCTCCCACGGTAGGTGGTGATGAAAACGGTAACGGAATTCAAAAATGTGTGGGATAAACATAAAGAAATCCTGTTCCGAAGGAAAGGTTCCTCAGAAGCTTAGCGGAGATTGGGTGGCACAGCCGGTGGCGGGAGGCGGGGCTAGTGCTGGGCAGACTTCTCCGGTCTGTGCCCTGAAAATGGCAGATACAAATCAAAGTCAGGTACACACACAAAGCGGCACATATGAGTTTATCTTGTTGGGCAGACTGGATGGACCGTACAGGTCTTTCTCTGCCGTCATCTACTATGTTACCCTTTTAGCTAGTACGGACTATTACAACCACCTTTCTGGCAGGATTTTCAAGATTTATAGGGGCCCTTTTGCTAAGCTGCGTAAGCGTCTACGTGCACCAAAATGGAGTTACTGACCGGCTACTGCATGGCTCTTGCGGTAATTTCATTTTTGGAGCATGTCGGATACGTGCATCTGAAAAATCATTTTTATTTTTGGACCCGCACCAAATGACATTTGACGTGCGTAGGTCATTACCACCCGGTTACCGCATGAGACTTTACGGCTTGGTCAATGGCTGGCGGTAAGGTCTCAGACCCAAATGTGCGCCAATTTTGATTTTGCTGTACATCCATTTTCAGCAAAAAGTTTAAAAAGGCATTTTTTTGCAGGCGCGCTGAAAAATGGATCTGCGCACGCACACCTAAACACGCGCCTACACTACCGCAGGCCACTTTTCAGCGCATCATAGTAAAAGGAACCCTAAAAAAAGGGCATTTTTTTGCAGGCATGCAGAAAAATAGGTATGTGCATGCCCAAAACACAAGCCTACACTACCGCAGGCCATTTTTTCAGCTTATCTTAGCAGTGGCATAGCTACGGGTGGGCCAGAGCCCACCCACTTAGGGTTCAGGCCCACCCAACAATAGCACAGGTTTAGTGGTAGCTGGTGGAGATCCCAAGTGCGATCAGCTGAAGACTTCCTCCTGATGGTAAATCAAAGTGGAAAAAAGCGTTTTCTCACCAGCTGAGATATTTTTGTGGTGGGGGTGGGGGAGAACACTTGGTGCCCACCCACTTCTTGCCTAGGCCCACCCAAAATCTGGCTACGCCCCTTAGTAAAAAGGACCCCATAGTATTGTAAATTGCTTAGATCCACTTGTCTGGTTTACACAGTATAGCAAGACAGTTTTAATAAACTGCCTTTAACTTTTGAGCATTGGCATCAAAGCGCTGACGTAAGCGGGAAAACTCTTCTGCATCAGTCCCCCTGCCTCAGGTGGTGATAGAAGAGGAAATCCGTCCCAAAGGCGGATGCACGGAGTTTCGCTCCTCAATCCACCTCCAGTACTACAATGGGGGATGGGCAATGGGTGCTGAATCTTCCAGCGGTTTCCCCTCTCCCGGTACAGCGGCACTAGTAGTGGCCCACTACACCGCACTGTACATAGCCGCCGCCAGCCGCCCCGACCGCTTCCTGCAGCAGGGATCCTCCACCACCAGCCGGCTGGCGCTCTGCATGCCGGGACTTGTAGTTTTACGTGCTCCGACGGACTCTTCTGAAACTTGCTGCTGCAGAGGGCACGAACTACAGATCCCGGTGTGCTCCTCCGCAGTGCAGAGCCAGAGACGTGCAGGAGTTAGCTAGAGCCGAGTCGCCGACACATACAGCGGATACCGAAAGGTCTGGTCATCGAGCGACATCAGTCCATGCTTCCTGATGCCATATTTTCACGTTATCTGGGCTCTTTCTTCTCTCCGCTTACATTATAATAAGCTTTATGGGGACATCAGTTTCCTTTAGCTATTGTACTTGCCTGGCTTGGCTTATTTATTGTCGTCGTCATCGCTGTATAACAATAAAGCAACAGGTGTCCTGGTGCAAGAGTCAGGGCAAGAATAATATTATCCACCGGAGACGAAGCTGAGGTAAGTCACTTGCCTGCCCTGTTTATTCAATTTGTTCCTTTCTGTTCTTTTTTTTTTTTTTTTAAATAATTTCTCTAACACCACTTTTATATTCTTACTGTATTTTAGCAAGGGACGAGCTCTTGCAAACTATTTTCTGTCTCTGGTTGCAGTTGTGTCTGTATTCGGATGTGTGTGTCCTCTTCCTCTCCCAGCCTAATAGGTTCATAAGGGTCCTCCAGGGCCAACTTTAACTTTTCCCATTACATTAGACAAGGAGGAAGTCGACTAGTGTAGCAGCTTCATTGGGGGAGGGGAGGGGGGGGCGTCAGGGAGCAGCTGCAGCCAAAGTAGTGCTATAGGTTCTCTGACAGTCACACAAAAGCAAAGAATCATCGGCACAGACTTTTTGCACGCAGAGAAGGTGGTAAGTTTTCAAATAGCCATTTTACCAATATTAATAAACCAGTATTAATAACCTTTAGAAATTGCCCTCATTATGTAAGTGGACCTAAATTCGACGTCTGTTTTGTGCAGAATTGTTCTAGGAAGGATGATATAGGGATAATCATAATTGTTGAGTCTAAATGACAAAATCTCCAGCTGAGTAGGGCTAGAGTCGAGCTCAAGGTTTACCAAGGGCATCTTCTGTTCTTATAAATATTTTGAAATATTGGTGTGAGCTGAGAAAACAGATTTCAGAATCCAAAAGAAAGAGAAGAAATGTTTGCATTGAGTCTGTGATCTACAATTTGGGGTTTTTTCACCCTTGTACTGCTGCTGCTTGTCAGGCTTCCTTATCTGCTGTAAGGTTTCTTGCACTGTCATCACTTCTGGCTATATTGGTTTGTGCTGCTTCCTTAAACTGAACAGAGCTGCTGCTTCCAGGGTGGGAAGTGAGATAAGAGACTACAGAACAGGTGGAGAATTTGAAAGCACTGTGTAGTGGGGTATCAGGCATAGGTAGACCCTGCAGCCCTTAGGGGGGGATTCTGTATATGGTGCCTAAAAAAAATCCGTGTGGAAAACATTTCCGCCTAAGTGTATTCTGTGAGCGGCGCCAAGATTTAGATGCGGTACAACGGAACACGCTTAGTTGATATCCCAGCGCCTAAAACTACGTGCTTCCGTTTACATCAGTGAAAACATGGCGTAAATCCCGGCACGTAGATTTAGGCACAGAGGTCTGTATTCTATAACTACGCGTGTACATTTCAGAACGCCCATAACCACGCCCCTTTTTGTCTGTGCGCGTTAGAAGTTAAGCGCAGTGCATTACAGAATACACTTAGCGAGTTGTGCATGTAAATTCTAATTATTGCTAGTTAGTGCTCATCATTGTATGTTACGTGCTGTTATCAATGCTAATTAGCTTGTTAAAAAACAATTAAGTTACGCGCATGGTTATAGAATCTGCCTGGATTTCGGCGCAGAATTCTAGGCATGCTATATAGAATCTGGGGATATACGCCATCCTGTTTGGCTGAAAGGATACTGAAGGGGGGGAGGCAGAAGAAAGCGGGAGCAGATAACGTGACCAAAGGGTCGTGTTTTTGATATATTGCCTTTCTGTGATACTCTGTCCCTAGTGGGCTCACAATCTAAGCATTTACACCTGGGGCAATGGAGTCTTAAATGAGTTGCCTAAGGTCGCAAGGACCTACAGTGGGAATTGAACCCAGTCCCCCAGGTTCACACCCCACTGCACTAACCGTTAGGCTACTCCTCCACTCAGAGCAAGACTGGGGATCTGTTTGGCCGAGCATCTTCCTGATAATTTAAAGGCATTTTTGGGACATTCAGAGGCAGTCATGGGAAAGAGTTGGTCCAGAGGATGCTAAGAAGCAGGTGGGGAGGGGGGAGAATTTCTGTACCTCCTGACTGACATTTCTCTGCCTACTGTATCTCTTCAGGTTTGCAGCAAAATAACCATCTTCCATCTGTGCGAGCTGAGGTTGGTAGACAGCAGCTGGCACTCCCTTTCACTATGGAGACCAAGCCTGCTCTCCAGCTTCGAGTGTTTAATTTGAACTGCTGGTGAGTTCAGAGTTCAGGCTCTGCTTCCCGAAAGATGACATAAAAAGAGGTTGGGGGCGGGGGAAGGCAGAGAGTGAGAAGGCCTGTCTTCAGTTCCTCTTGGGTTTTTCCTCCTTTCTAAGAAGATTGAGACTAGTCACAGATGGAGGACATAGTTGTCCCAGGCTAGCCCTGATTCCTTGCCCTGCTTTTGGAGAATGATGGTGGATTATGAGGAGTAGTAGTGGAGTCCATCGGGATAAGATCCTGGGGCTGGTGGGCTCTAGTTCTTTGTACTTTTGAAACAATGTCATTAGGAAAAGATCACAGCTTCCGTGTGGGGGGAGTGTGGGTTTACTCCGGTGGTCTTCACTCCCAGTCCTTGCGAACTGCCAGTGGGTTAGGTTCTCAGAACATCCCAATAACGCATGAGAGGTTTGCATGTAGTGGAGGTAGTAGGCGTGTGTCTTTCTCTTATGCATATTCATTAAGGATACCTTGAACACTGTTGGCAGTTCTCGAGGACTGGGATTGAAGACCAAGAGTTTATCTCTTTCAGGGCAGGGTAGATTTGAATCTTGGAGTAGAGGAGTGTGGTAGCCGTGTTAGTCCACTCTTAAGGTTATCAATAGAAATCAAACAAAATAAAACATGGAAAATAAAATAAGTTGATACCTTTTTTGAAAGGTAACTTTAAAACCATACAAGAACGTAAGACCTTTGAAGTCAGAATGATTGAATATTTTAACACCCAACAGAAAGGACTTAACAAGGATCTGAGGTTCCTAGCCCATTATAAACCATAAAGCTGTATGTCTCTGTTGATCACCCCACCCCTCACCTATCCACACCCATCCTGTTAGAATATCAATGATATGCTTTGATACCCCCATCCTCCCACCCTGTCAGACTGTCATAGTAATGCTTGAATGTTTTCACTTATATACACTGTCAGCTAGCACATTTGCTCATTTCCAATCTGACGAAGAAGGGCAACCTTCGAAAGCTAATCAAGAAATGTATTAAGTTATGTCCAATAAAAAAGGTATCATCTTATTTTATTTTCCATGTTTTATTTTGTTTGATTTCTATTGAGAATCTTGGAGTGAAACAGTTGGTGGCTGTGTTAGCACCTTTCAGGACAGTGTTGAACCTTGAGATGATGTGTTCAGTGTCTCTCTGAGCCACATTGAAGGCAGGTGGGGTCTTTTTTTTTTTTTTACCTCATTTGAGCCCCAATGCTCAACACCAGATCAGCGTGTTGAAGGAACTCCCCCTAATGCTCAATACTAATTATATGCAAATTTAGGCACGCTGTTACTGTTGAGCATTTGGGAGTTTAGGGAGAGGATTGCGTGCGGTGCATGCATTCAAGAGTTATGCGTCAAGCACAGCTCTTAAGCGCACGCCCAGAATGACGGAGGGAAGGAGGAGGAAGAGCTGCCGGTTGAGTCAATCTTTGGGATCTGCACATGGAGTCCAGAAAATGCAACTGTCGCTGGCTTCAAGAACGGTTAAATACATATATATTTTTTCTGTTTTTCTGGTGGGGATTTTTTTTTTTTGGCTTGTAAAAAATTTGTATACATTTTTCAATTTTTTGAGCTGTGTAAAATGACAGGCAAAATGAAGCTGACTGCAGGGAGATTTGTGGTTGGTCAAAAGCTGAAGAGCCTGTATAAATGAAAGCAGAACTGCCTTCTGCTACCTCTTCTGCAAGCTTACACCAGCTCCGTGCTGGTGTAGGGTTTGCAGCGGGAGGAGCGCCCTTCTTTGGGCCCGATGAGCATTGGGGAGCAATAGCAAATGAGCTCATCAGCATGCATTTGCATACTCGTTGCTCTATTCCTTCCCGTGCTCCGGACCTCTGAACATCCTGCGTTGGTAAACGCTGGTGCCAATTCGGCACTAATGGCCTCTAGCACCTGCGTTTACTTTTGAGCATTGGGGACCTTGGCTCTGAGGTAACTTGATACCCTCATTCTCTCAGCAGATGTGAAATAGAAGCATCAGAAATTCTTTTATTTAGTCCATAATGGACAGAAACAGAAGGAAGGATACCCCCCCCCCCCTCCCAATGCCATACACAGCCTTTCTCCTGGGGTATCACATAGAATGAGAAAGGAAGTCCTACTTTAACACTGCCAAATTTCATTTCTGCTTACCAGGGCCATCCGTTATGCAAGCAAACTGCGAGAAGAGCGTATTAAGATGATTGGAGATTTCCTGAGCCAGGAACACTATGACCTTGTCCTCTTACAGGAGGTAAGTACCTACAGGGGCAGAAGATGGGGTCAGACTGAGTGAGATGGTCTTCAAAGTTCAATTAGTTCAGAGGTGAGCAACCTGTGGCCTGTGGGCCGAACGTGGTCCGCCATTGAATGTTTTTGCAACCTGTGAGAGCACGGGAAGTGCACTCAGAAAATGTCATGAACCAGAGTTTTGGCAATTATAAATACTGTATTTTGCAGATGTTTTCAAAATAGTCACTCTAGCTGTTTTTCCCCATCATTTTTAGCTAAAGGTTTACTTATTTATTTATCACAGACGATCTATGGAGCTCTGTGCATTTCCGGTTCTGCCATTACATAATGGTGCGGCCTGCCAGGGATAATCCTTGACATTCATGTGGCCCTCTGTATATAAAGGTTGCCCACCCCTGAGTTAGCAGGTGAGCTGTGGCTTTGAGATTCTAACAGACTGTATCCAGTACAGTGTATGACATTATAATCTTGGTCTACACCAAATATCTAATTTTTGTTTTCTGGGCACTTTTTGGTTTTAGGATTTTGGTGTTAACACTTTTTTATTTATTTATTTTATTGATTGATTGATTGATTGATTGATTGCATTTGTATCCCACATTTTCCCACCTCTTTGCAGGCTCAATGTGGCTTACAATATATCATGAATAGTGGAAACATCTCGGTGATATACTCAGAGGGGTTTAAGCAGGCAGGAGAAGATGATGCCCACTTAAACTCCAGTCATCGGGCTAGGAGGGAATATTCAGTGGCATTTAATTGGGCAGTGGCTCTGAATATCACCTTTGACCACTATGGCACTGTCCAGAGACACAGCAGACCTGGAAGATATGTGGGCTTCAGCAAAATTCAGCGCTGGTGCCCACATAAGAACATAAAAGTAGCCATACTGGGTCGGACAAATGGTCCATCTAGCCCAGTATCCTGTTTCCAATAGTGACCAGTCCAGGTCACAAGTATCTGGCAGAAACCCAAATCGTGGCAACATTCCAGAACCCCAAAGAGTAATGAGATTCCGGAATCATAACGAACAGCAAGATTCCGTGAAGAATCTCAAAGAGTAGCAAGATTCTGGAACCCTAAAGAGTAGCAACATTCCATGCTACAAATCCCAGGGCAAGTAATTGCTTCCCATGTCTGTCTCACTAGCAGACTGTGGACTTTTCCTCCAGGAACTTGTCCAAACCTTTTTTAAACCCAGATATTCTAACCTCTGTTACCACCTCTTCCGGCAAAGAATCCTAGAGCTTAACTATTCTTTGAGTGAAAAAATATTTCCTCCTATTTGTTTTAAAAGTATTTCCATGTAACTTCCTCGAGTGTCCCCTAGTCTTTGTACTTTTGGAATGAGTAAAAAAATCGATTTACTTCTACTTGTTCTACACCACTCAGGACTTCGTAGACCTCAATCATATCACCCCTCATCTGTCCCTTTTCCAAGCTGAAGAGCCCTAACCTCTTTAGCCTTTCCTTACACAAGAGGAGTTCCATCCCCTCTATCATTTTGGTCGCTGTTCTTTGAATCTTTTCTAATTCCTCTGTATCTTTTCAGAGATACGGTGACCAGAAATGAACTCAATACTCAAGGTGTGGATGCACCATGGAGCGATACAGGCATTATAGTATTTTTGGTCTTATTCACCATCCATGTCCTAATAATTCCTAGCATCCAGTTTGCTTTTTTTGGCCGCCACCGCAGACTGAGCAGAAGATAAGCAGGACCTCATAAAATGCAGTCCTATCTTCTTCGCACTGAACACTGGCTGGCACCTGTAACACATGAACCTTATTCTACCATAATACCACTTTGTGTTTGTTCTTTACCGTCATGGCGAATGCCTTACGGTACTGCGTAAGCCACATTGAGCCTGCAAATAGGTGGGAAAATGTAGAATACAAATGTAACAAATAATAATAATAACTTCTGGGTCCACCAAAGACCTGACTATTCAGGGCCAATGGCTGTCAGTGGCTTTAAAAATCACTGACCTCTGGAGGCTGAATATCACCCAGAGAATTCCTTTTTCAGAACAAATACAAAGGGCAGCGAACGTTAAAATCCAGGGCTGGTCTATTCACACGCGCGGGAGATAGGAACAGAGGATATAAAGCCCCTATGCGCAGAAGTAAACACAGGGGTTAGAGACCATTAGCGCTGCTCGTGTTTAGCAGTGCACAATGCTCAAAAGGCCCTACCGTAGGAAACAGCAAACTCGCCGGACAGCAACACCAGTTGCATTCAAATGTAGGCAAATGAGGCCATGTCATATCCCCCCCGCAGCTCTAACCCCAACCTCTTCCCTCTCTCTTAATTTAAAAAAAAAAAAACCTCCCCCCTTTCTGTCCCTGCCAAAGACCTAAAGCCCTGGTGGTCCTAGTCCCTTCTCCTTCTGGGTGCATCACCCCTGTGCAGGATGTAAGGCGTCAGAAACAGATGACCACACAAAGAAGGCGCCGGAGTCGACCAGCGCTGAAGAAGACTCTTCGGCTGACGGGGATTGGGGACCCCCACCAGCAAACAAGGTACCTGATGCGGGGCAGGGGGGGTTGCGGTTGCGGGGGGTCCAACGTGGCGGGGGAGGCGGCTAAACAGTGCCCTCTGGCTCTGGCCCCCCTCCCGCCGAGGTCTGGCTACGCCCCTGATGTGGAGTCTCCAGTTTCACCCAATATTGAAGAATACATTTGCTCGCCAGCAGGCACATTTTGCGAAATAACAAAATATTACCCTTGTGTCTGCTATGGTAGATCTCAAACTTGTCCAATGAAAGTTGTTCCACAGACTCCTCCAGCCAGAACAGAGTTGAGATAGTATCTAATTTTCATCCAGAAAGTTTTGTATGTTAGGGCAAAGCCAGAAAGAGTTGGTAAAAGGGGTTAATAGCATGCCCACATCTGAGGCAGAGGGAGGACTACATTTCTCCCCCCCCCCTCCCCCCCCCCCCAATTTGAAATCGAGCATTTTATTAAAAAAGTGGTGGAGCAGAACTTGGGGAAGGGGGAGCCCCTTTAAGAAATTGGTAGCACATCGCTGGGTGTGCCCAAAGAGGAGGAGCTTAAGTTTAAAGGGGAAGTTCACTAAATTACTGAAAAATATGTTCAGTGCCCCAATTGCTCCACATTTTAAAAAACATTGAGTTTGGTATACTTGCTGTAACTGCTTGAATTTGTATTAGTTTCTGCTGATTAAAATTAGTCTGCAGCTCAGAGAGATGGAATCCCTCTTAGTCATTTTTTAAAAGCTTTTCTTTCTCCCTTTTCCAGATATGGAGCGAGAGAGATTACTTCCGTTTGAAAGAGCGGCTTTCCAGCAGTCACCCCTTTTCCCACCTTTTCAAGAGGTACGTTGGAACACCTAGCACCCACCTGGGGCTAACCCTGCCACCACCTAGAGGGTCTGTCCCAGCATTGCTCAGGCCCACTACCACCTGTGCATGTGCTGTACTCTGGTTTACCCTTCCACCCGCCGGCTGGGTTATGCTTGCCTCTGGGCAAGTCTCCCACCCACAACTTAATTCCCCAGTGGTTTCTAAGGACACTGGAGCCACACTTCCAGGGGTCCCACAGTTCTTAGAAAGCACCCACAGAACCAAAACACAAACCACCAGGATTCTTAGTCAGTCCAGGACAAAAAGAGCTAATAAATGAATTGATCTGTTATCATAACAAGTTAAGAACAGTGAACGAATGAATAAGATGTAATTAGCAAATGATAACAGATAAATTACACAGGAATCAATATTAAACTAACTACATAAGAACATAAAAGTAGCCATACTGGGTCAGACCAATGGTCCATCTAGCCCAGTATCCCATTTCCAAACAGTGGCCAAGCCAGGTCACAAGTACCTGGCAAAAACCCAATTATTAGCAACATTCCATGCTATCAATCCCGGGGCAAGCAGCTGTCTGTCTCGATAGCAGACTATGGACTTTTCTGCAGGAACTTGTCCAAACCTTTTTTAAAGCCAGATATACTAACTGCTGTTACCACATCCACAGCTTAACTATTTATTGAGTGAAAATATATTTTCTCCTATTTGTAACTTTGTTGAGTGTCCCCTAGTCTTTGTACATTTGGAACGAGTACAAAATTGATTTACTTCTACTCGTTGTACACCACTCAGGATTTTGTAGACCTCAGTCATGTCTCCCCTCATCTGTCTCTTTTCCAAGCTGAAGAGCCCTAACCTCTTTAGCCTTTCATCATACGAGAGGAGTTCCATCCCCTTTATTATTCTTTGAACCTAATTCCCCTGTATCTTTTTTGAGATACGGCAACCAGAACTGAACTCAGTACTCAAGATGCGGTCGCACCATGGTGCGATACAGAGGCATTATAGCATTTTTGGTCTTATCCATTTGTTAATAATTCCTAGCATCCTGTTTGCTATTTTTGTCCACCGCCGCACACTGAGCAGAAGATTTCAGCCTATTATCTACATGACACCTAGATCTTTTTCTTGAGTGCTGACCCCCAAGGTGGACCATTATTCAGGAAAATTAACTGCTCATAGTTTTTGAACAGGGTCTCAGAACAGAGGTCTGTACCTTTCACACTCCCCCTCTGAGACTAAAGGTTTCCAGCAGATTCGATCAGAACCCAGAGCATAAACACTGAGGGGCCTCTGGCCAACAGCAGTGCAGGTTGCTTTTCCTCGGAGCTTAGACGAGAAGAAAGAACTGTCACTTCTGTAACGACACCATCTGCTGGCCGAACAAGGGAAATGCGCATCATAAAAAAGAGCTGTACAAATTACAAGCAGGAAAATTCCCTGTTTTGCCACAGTATGAAAATAGAAACTCTCTCCCTTGGGTGCTGCGTGCAGTCCCCAGCCCACAGTGTGTCTGCTGATGATTCAGAGAGATTTACAGTAGTTGTTTGGACTTTATTTTTATTAGATTACTTGCCTTTCCAAGCCCGAGCTCCAGGCGAAGTACATTCAGTAGGTATATTTCCCTGCCCCAGGAGGCTTACAGTCTGTTTGTACCCTCACAAAGCATCGCACTTATTGGGTCCGAGCTCTGCAGTTCCCAAATTCTCACACTGTTCTCTTGGAATTGAGGCACCAAATGGTTCAAACCTGCTGACAGAAAACAGAAATGCTGTATAGGCAGCGCCAGGGGCGTAGCCAGCCTTCCGTGGGGGAGGGGTCCAGAGCCCGGGGAGGGGGCACATTTCAGCCCTCCCCCCGGCGCCGCCCCCCCGCCGACATTGCCGCCCCCCCCCCCTCCCGCCGCGAACCCTCCACCGCTGCAGCCTACCTTTACTTTTGCTGGCAGGGGATCCCACTCCCCGCCAGCCGACGTCTTCTTCTCAGTCGCTTCCTGCTCTTCAATTTGTTTGCTGACGTCCTGCACGTTGTAGTGGGATCCCCCGCCAGCAAAAGTAAAGGTAGGCAGCGGCGGCAGCGGGTTCGCCGGGAGGGGGGTCCGGGGGTGAATCTGCGGGGGCCCCGGCCCCCTCAGGCCCCACGTAGCTACGCCACTGGGCAGCGCAAGCTGCAAGCCGTCAAAAAAAGGCGAGAGCGTGTATTTGGGGGAAAGAGTCGGGGAGCCCATTTGGGGTTGATGGGAGCCAATGCTGCAGTGGTGGCCCTACCATTAGTCCAGCTGAGGCGGGGGCTCAGGCGGCACTCTTCCCTTCCCTCCTCAACCCCCAAGTTTACCTTGGTTTTTTTTTTCTTTTCCAAAAGGCGGCAGTGGCAGCAGCAGCAGCGATTCCCATAGTCTGCCCTGCCACTGGCTCCGGCCTCTTCTCCCTACTGTGCCCGCCTCTTGATGTAACTTCCTGTTTCCTCAGAGGCGGGACGCAGTGCAGCAGAGGCCGGTGCCAGTGGCAGGGCAGCTTGCAGGAATCGCTTCTGCCTCTTGGAAAAGAATAAAATAAGGTAAACGGGGGGGAAGAAGGTTGAGGAGGGAGGGGGGAGATGCCAGACTGGGCGGGGGCAGCGGCAGGTTGCCTTGGGCCGCCCCTGCAACACTGGCACCCCGGACAGTGAGGAAAACAGGAAAGAGCACTGCCAAATTAAATGTGCAGTATTTAGAAGGCAGTCGGTGCTTTCCTGTGTATATCAGAAGCTGTCCTTATAATAAAAGAGGAAGGACTGATTTGTTAAAGATGTTATTTTCCAAAACCGTAGCTTCCTACAATGGGATTACAGGGAGATTCTTGAACAAAAATGCAGAACTACCTTGGCTGTCTTTCCTTCTGGGAAGAAAGAGAGGCAATATGAACTTCCCTTCCTGTCTTGCAGTGGTGTTATTGGCAGCGGGCTTTGCGCCTTCTCGAGATACGCGATCCTGGACACCTTCCTGTACTGTTATTCTCTCAATGGCTACCCTTATATGGTGAGTGTAAAACGTGCTTATCCACTGTCTAATATCAAAAATCAGAAACCCGGTCCTGGGTGCAAAAAGAGAAAGAGACCAAGAGCAGCCGTTGTGGTGTGCTGGGGGAGGAATTCAAGAATGTGTTGCTAATTTGGAGATGAACTCCAAGTAGCCATGCTTAACAAAAACAAAAGAAAGGCACAGCGAAGGTGACAAGATGGATGATGTCGATTAAACTACTCCGGGACTCAAAAAAAAAGTTCACAGCAAGAGTTTATTGATAAAGACCGGACTCGACACGAATCGTGTTTCGGCCGCTCTGGCCTGCCTCAGGAGTCCCTGTGTATTGATGTTCAGTTGGTCCCTGAAGAGACAATCTGAAATATTTAGTAAAGCCAAAGTACGCTCTGGCGAAGAAACGTCACTGTAGCACATAAGTACGAGCGGCACCATCCACCTTGTCACCTTCGCTGTGCCTTTCTCTTGGTTTTACCATTGCGGAGGTTTGTTTTCTTTAACAAAAACAAAACTCATGCTTGGTAAGTTTTGTATTTTGGCCAGATGGTGAGTGTTCCAGGACTGGGCCTTACCAACCATCCCATACCAGTACCTGTACCATCACTGGTAAGAACTGAGGTGTCTCCATCCAGGATTTTCATGCAGGAGCTAATGAAAGTCATGCTGATGGTGGGATCACAGGGAAAGTAGTGTACTGTGTGATTTTGGTATCTGTTTGGTCTGTGTCCTTTTTTTTTTTTTTAAACGCTATTTGAATATCTCCACTTCTTGTTGTTCTTTTCAGATTCAGCACGGAGACTGGTTCTGCGGCAAATCAGTGGGTTTGCTCATTTTGAACATCAGGGACATGGTTTGCAATGTTTACGTCACACACGTAAGTGAGCAGCAAAATGGGGGAAAAGAAGGAAAGAGATTCAGGACGCAATTCAGAGAAGGTTGCCGAAACCTAGGAGCTAGGATGCTACGCTCATTTCAAATTCTGTATTGGCAATTACACACGTAACTTCTGTTATAGTAATACTAGCGTAGGTGGACTTTTTCACACCAGCGTTTAGGCATGGCCTGCTTACGCTGATGTAAATGACCGGTTGCCATTTTGCATGTACCTGACATTATTCTAGAATCTTAGCGTGTACGTGCTATCCACACCTGCCTGCTGTTACGCACGGTAGATTTTCAGCACTAAGTGGTCCTTTTACTAAGCTGCGGTAAAATGGGGCCTGCATTAGCGTCAGTGCATGTTCTTAACTACTACTACTTAACACTTCTATAGCGCTACAAGGCATAAGCAGCGCTGTACACCATACATGAAAAGATAGTCCCTGCTCAAAGAGCTCACAATCTAAATATGGAATGTTGCTAGTGGAATAGCAACATTCCATGTAGAATCTCAAATAGTAGCAACATTCCATTTAGAATCTCAAGTAATAGCAACATTCCAGAATCTCAAATAGTAACAACATCCCATGCACTAACCACTAGGCTGCTCCTCCACTAGCAACATTCCATGTAGAAGCCTGCCCTTGCAGATCAGCAATGCGGCTGCGTAGGCTTCTGTTTCTGTGAGTCTGACATCCTGCACGTACGTGCACAGAAGCCTGCGCGGCCGCGTTGCTGATCTGCAAGGGCAGGCTTCTACATTACTACTACTACTTATCACTTCTATAGCGCTACAAGGCATATGCAGTGCTGTACACCATACATGAAAAGACAGTCCCTGCTCAAAGAGCTCACAATCTAAGTAGGACAGACAGACAGAACAACTAAGAGGTAAGGGGAATTAAAGAGAGGAGGGGGATAAAAGGTACAGGCAAGTGAGCAGTGGTTAGGACTCAAAAGCGGCGTCAAAGAGGTGGGCTTTAAGCTTGGACTTGAAAAAGGTTGTCTCTCTTCTTTTTTTTTTTTTTTTTTTTAAATAAATGGTTTTGCGGTATGTGAGCCAGGGCTCTTGTGCTTACCTCCGGGTAAGCACCAGTGCTGCAAAAATAAAAAAATATTTTTGTAGCGCTGGAAATGGAAAATACCGCCAGGCCCCTGCGGTAGCCTGGCAGTAGTTCCTATTGCCGCTCATGAACCCTTTAGTAAAAGGGCCCCCATGTTTCTATATATTGACCAATGGGCCGATCTTCAAACATAACACCGGCACTGGCAGTTTTGATGTTCTTTTGGAAGTGGAAGAAAGCCTATGCAAGCCTGTAAGCACCAGTGTTAAGAAATAAGTGTGCATGAGTCCGAGCAAACTCAAAAGTGAAAGTACACATTGGCGCCTGTTTCCTGCGCTTAAATATAAGCCTTCCAAAAAAAAAAAAAAATTGAAGAGCTGATACTTAAAGGCGCTAATGTGTGCTTTGCTTTTGGGTTTGAGGCGTCTTAGAGAAGGCGCTTGTCCAGTAGCGACAGCGTACCACAGAGTTCGCTACCAGCTCATTTTTTTCAGAAGATTGTTACGTCTTCCAGAAATTATTTAAGCAACAACATACAGGGACTCCTGAGGCAGGCGTGAGCGGCCGAAACACGACTCGGGTCCAGTCCACGTTTTAAGAATTAAACTTATGCTGTGAACTTTGTAGAGTCCAGTAGAAGTTTTTTGCCATCATCTTTTCTGTCTCCTTCGCTGTGACTTTTTCCTTTCGCTTTTGGGTTTGCCTGCCGCATGCGCACAACAGCTCATTTGCCCACTTGCCAGGCACGTTCTCCCCCCCCCCCCCCCCCCCCCCACCTTGCTTTTACAGTGCGCATATAATTTGAATACTGTTTCCTTTGAGCATTGGCAGCTGTGGGTTCTGTGCTGTTGGCTTTATTGCGGGAGTTTTGCGCCTCGGCCTGCTTGTGCAGTTAGAAACATGACGGCAGTCTGCCCATCCACAGCAACCACTTTCTCCTCCTATCCCTACGAGATCCCACGTGTGTCACACGCTTTCTTAAATTCGGTCAAATTCGATTCAAGGCTGGTCTTCTGTACCGCTAAAATCCCCATTAAGGTTTCAGTGTGGTTTACCACAGTTGGGATCAAATTAGGTAGAGACACGATAGCCTGAGATAAGAATGGGAGGGTTATCGGAAGGCTTCGTGGCATGATGGTGTAATGGAAAGTCAGGGAGGAGTTTTTGGGAAGAGAGATGTTTTTAGTTTCCTTCTAAAGCTAAGGTAGGGGGTTCGTCTGTTCTGATTGCAATTGGTAGGAGATTCCAAAGTGAGATTCTGGCTACCGAGAAGAGCGAGTTAAAAGTCTTGCGGAATCGAGTGTCTTTGAAAGACAAAGAAGGTAGGAACAGTTGTTCTGTTAAGTCGCTTGGACTAGGCCAGGTGTAGTAATGTGATGCTGATCAGTAAGTTGGAGGTGATACTGTGTAGGATTTGAAAGATGATGCAGGCAGCTTTGAACTTAATTCGATCAGCTACAGGGAACCAGTGCAGTTTAGTTAGATATGCAGAGACACCGTCATACCTGTTTAGTTTGAGGATCAGTCTTGCTGCCGTGTTTTGTAATTATTTGAAGTTTTCTTAGATAGTGTGATCTGATGCCGAGGAACAGAATATTACAGTAGTCAATATCTACTATAATAAAACTCACCCTCAACATTCTGAAGACAACGTTCTGAAGTCACTCAGTCACTCACTGAAGGGTTCATGGATTCATGGTGGTGAAGCCACAACACTGACCATGTCTCTCTGCCCCGCCCTCGCATGACAGACCAATCAGAAAAAACACCCTCAACATTCTGAAACACAAAGGACCATCACAACACCGTTCCCAGGCAACACTAGGCAACGTAAGACGGACCAATCAGAGGAAACTACGTGACAATAAGGGAGGAGCATTCCCCAGCAGAATGGCTCATTATCTGTGCAGCACAGAGAGCACAGAACCACCGCTGGAACGAGAGAAGAGTATTCCTGCTGTGGGTATGTGCAAAAATAGACTGGGGGAGGAGGGGGGAGAAATTTTTAAATGCCTAATGCCAGTACTGATGAGTGCCAGAGGGCCTATAGCACAGACTATATTTGGGATCGCTTGACATGGAGTCAGAGGAGCCGGAAAACAACGTGCCCGTCACCATCTGGGACGTGGGCGAACAGGACAAGCTGCGGCCCAGCTGGAAGGATTACCCGCGACCCAGCCAGCAGCAAACAGCGACCAAGGAAGGGGGAGGAGGAGTACTTCCCTGCCTAGGAATCGCTGGAGACTGGCTGCCAAACTAACGAAACAACCGCACACCGACGCACCACCTCCATCATTCGAAAGGCATCCACTCTTTCTTCAACAGAAATGCAAACTAATAATACAAAACAAACAAAGAATACATGGTTTCTCAGGCGGCTGCAGGTAACTCCCCACCCCCTTCCTCGTCCCCTTTTGCCGAAGCAGCCAAGGACGTGCCCAACCATCCTCAGCCTCAGGCAAGCTGTCTCCCACCTCGGGGATTCTCCGAGCACCCGGAAAAAGACGGCGCTGATTCCTGCAGCGCATAAATGTTCCAGCATTCCCCTGCAACCGGCCTGAAATGGACCAAACATACCGGATCACCCCCCGACGGCCGGAGACCGTGCTCTTCTCCCTTCCGCCAACTTAAAACAACCATCCCCGTCCTCAGGCAAGCCGTCACCCACCTCCAGGATGCCCAGAACCCCAGCCCAATGGAAAAAGATGGCGCTGCTTCCAACAGCACATTTCTCTTCCAGCATTCCCCTACAGCAGCCCTGAAACGGCCAAAAAATACCGACAGACAAAGAACGTGCTCCTCTACCTTCCGCCCATCTAAAACAACACTGCTGCCTCAGCACAACACAAAAAAAAACCCATGGAAAAAAAAACAACACTCAACAAAGGCTGACCCCCCTACAACCACATTTACATTTCACCAACAGAAAGACCCCCTCCACAAACCTCCTTGACAGACAAAACCACACACACACAATACAACAGAAACACACCCTCAAAGCCACACACCAATCCAACCCACTTTGCCAGCACAGCATAGCACATCCCCCAACCCCCAACCAAAAAAACAAAACAAAACAAAAAAAGACATACATCAACAACCTGCACACACACCGCACCCTTACACACTCACACACACACAAAATAACTCTGTGACACATACACACACACACAAAAAAAACCACTTGCTAGCGCCTGTTTCATTGGTTTAGGAAACGGGCCTTTTTTACTAGTGTTTTAATATCCAGTGAAGAGTAAGTTTTAATGATAAACTCTTCTTAGGCAGCCAACTATGGAATGCCCTCCCCAGACCCATCCGATCTATCAGTGACTATCCTTCCGGAAATCACTAAAAACCCTATTCAAACAAGCCTGTCCAATTAACCCAAACTAATCTTATGAACCCATCTACCCATCCCTCCTGACTCCATTACCCCTCCTCCCATGTTCACCTATCCCATGCTCATTCCTTTCTCCCTCACCCATCTCTACCTACCCTATTTCTTTTATTATTCTGCCATACTTCACTTACATCTTCTCCATCAATACTCTGTAATATTACTACTACTATTACTATGTAGGCCGCATTGAGCCTGCTTTGAGTGGGAAAGCGCGAGATACAAATGTAATAAATAAATAAACTCAATCATGCAATTGTCAAATACTTAACAATAAAATATAGAGAATATGGATAATAAGTGCTCAGTAATCAGTGGTGGTGTCAGCTGATATAGCTATTGGCACTATTGAAGCTCTTGACCCCTCATTCAATCATTGCACCAGTAATAGTTTTGATAATCCGAAATACTAAAATAATAAAATAAAATCCACTTACCTGAACGAGGGGTTGGATAGCTCTTCAGCCGGCATATGAAGCCGCCAATGTGACCACCTTGAGTCTCTTGTTCATCAATAATCAAAGAGTCTTACATGAATGGAAAAATCTCCCCTGACACGTGGCGGGGTTAGCATTTGGGCCAGGAGTGTGAAGGCGTTCTGGTTGAACTGTGACCTTATTAGTTGAAGCTTTCTCATTTTGAACAGGGTAGCTTTCCAGAGATGGTTAATGTGGGAGGAGATTGTCAGGGAGGAGTTGGAGTGGACAGCGAGTGCTGTGTCTTTGTCTACTGATAATTGAAGTAGGTACCTGGATTTTGGAACCGAAGGATTTTGTTTTTTTTGCGGACTTGGTTTCAGTTTACTTGTCAGGGCCCACTTCTGAGTGTCATTCAGACCCTTTGTGATGGATTGAGTGGGATCTTGATTTTGATCTCGCAATATTAGAAGCAGGATGTCATCGGCATAGGACAGTAGGAGTTCGCCTAGGCCTAGGTGTAAAGATCCCAGTGAGGCCTTAAATTGAAGAGGATGGGTGAGAGAGGGGAGACTTGAGGCACACCACATCCCAGGAGCCAGGAGTGTGAGATATGTTGGTTTTGCTTGACTGAGTAGATCCTGTTAGGAACTCGAACCAGTTGAAGACAGGGGCCGGATATGCCTATTCGATCAAGCCGCTTAAGCAATACAGTGTGATCTACAGCGTCGAAAGCTGCAGATATGTCAAACTGGAGTAGGACCACTTGATCGCCCCTGCAGAGATGTTGTTTGATATATGTGTTCAGGATAATCCGCCGAAGGCGGAGAACTCGAACGTCCCACGGAGAAACACAAAATAGAAGAGAGAGTGGGATATTTGACCACAGAAACCAAACACTGGAAAGGTGGATTCTTCAAGAAACAAACGTTTATTAAATCAAAAGACTCGACACAAACGTTGTGTTTCGGCCGCTAGGCCTGCATCAGGAGTCTCAGTTAGTGGAGAGCATCTGATGCACGGATGTAGTGAAATATTGAATAAAGTTGGTCATTAAAAAGACCTTCGCAAAAAAACACAGTGAGCGATGAGTAAAATTTCGGCGTTTGGCAACTCCTGATGCAGGCCTAGCGGCCGAAACACAACGTTTGTGTCAAGTCTTTTGATTTAATAAACATTTGTTTCTTGAAGAATCCACCTTTCCAGAGTTTGGTTTCTGTGGTCAAACATCCCAGTCTCCTAGTTTGATATATGTGGTCATGGCGAGCAGTAAGGTTTCCATGCTGTGCGCGGTTCTGAAACCGAATTTGTGATTGATGTAGTGTTGAAAATGTTTCTATATATGCAGTAGATTGTCTGCTGACGTTGATTTCTAGGATTTTAGTGAACGGGGCTATTGGCCTCGTCTCCACCACCTCCACCGGGAGGCGATTCTATGCATCCACCACCCGTTCTGTGAAAAATATTTCCTTAGATTACTCCTGAGCCTGTAACCATCCTGTGCCCTTTCATTCCAGAGTTTTCCCTCATTTGAAAGAGACTCATCTCCTGTACATTAATGCCACAGAGGTATTTAAGCATCTCGTATCTCCTCTCTTCCGCCTTTCTTCCAATGTTTGATAGCCTTAAATCTGTCCCCATATGCTTTATGACAGAGACCACTTACCAGTTTTGAGGGCGGCTACAAAATTGGTCAGTGGTTAGCACCAGTCATTGACGATTATTGGTTCTTGCTGCCAGTTAGATAATTTGCCAGTTAACTTACGAATGTAACTGGCCCTAGTTTATAACCTGGGTGTGAAAATGTGCTTCTTTGTTGAGGTTGGACAGCTCATAAGCAGAGTCAAAGGATAAAAGAGCAAGTGAAGGAGGACTTTGACATAGCAAGCTTCGAACCGTCCTGGTCAGTTGTTGCCATAGTCACTTCTTTCCCCCTTCAAAAACACGTGTTCATTTATAAAATGTATTTGCTACTTAAAGAAAACATGCCCAAGGTGGCTATGAAGAACTATCGTAATAGTACCACTGAAAATTAGCGGAGGGGTCACTTGTCCATAGAGTGGCAGCTGCTGTACAGATAAGGGCTTGTGAAAGTCTGGCCGTGCATAGATGTAAACCAGGATTTGTAACTTCCTCTCTCTTTAGTTCACTTCTGAAATGTTTTCTCTTCTCACCACCACTGTTTCCTCTCCAGGGGTTTTCAACCCAGTCCTCGGTGCACACCCAGCCAGTCGGGGTTTTCAGGATATCCCCATTGAGACAGATCCTGAAAACCCCGACTGACTGGGTGTGCCCCGAGGACTGGGTTGAAAACCTTTGCAAGCTATGTGGGAGTTCTCCACCTGTATTACTGCCAGTAGGGGGTAGTACTTCAATATTGTGCTTTCAATTGCTTGGGGCAAGCAGGCTCCCTGGAATCCTGCAGAGCTGGCCTGTCCCTCACTATTGAAAGTGTGATAGTGAAACAGCACCACCTGCTGGCAGGACTGTAGGTGGAGGACTCCCACACAGCTTAGAGGGAGCAATGCTTACCACGTGCAACTAATCAGAATTCATAACTTGTTCAGCCCCCCCCAACCTTCTGTGCGTTTTTCTTCCAGCTCCATGCCGAGTATTCCCGAGAGAAGGACAGGTATCTCCCGCATCGAGTGCTGCAGGCTTGGGAACTTGGCCAGTTCATTCGGTGAGTTGGGAGGTCCAGGATCTGCTCTGCTGTATCTTCTTCTCCCTTAGCAGGATGTTAGTCATGGAGCACGGTGTGTGAGCGCTAGATTGTGCTCTGCCATGGGGCTTTGTCTTTGGAATTTGTTGCTTCAGTTTCTTAGGTTTGTGATGGATATAAAGGGTTTTCAAAAGCAACTTAAGACACAAGTGAGGAGGCGTATTTATCAGTGGCGTAGCTACATGGGGCCTGAGGGGGCCGGGGCCCCCGCAGATTCACCCCAGGACCCCCCTCCCGGCGAACCCGCCCCCGCCGCCGCCTACCTTTACTTTTGCTGGCGGGGGATCCCACTCCCGCCAGCTGACGTCTTCTCAGTCCTCCCTGCTCTTCAATTTGTTTGCTGACGTCCTGAACGTGCAGGACGTCAGCAAACAAATTGAAGAGCAGGAAGCGACTGAGAAGAAGACGTCGGCTGGCGGGGAGTGGGATCCCCCGCCAGCAAAAGTAAAGGTAGGCTGCAGCGGCGGCGGGTTTGCGACGGGAGGGGGGGGGCAGCGCCGGGGGGAGGGCTAAAATGTGCCCCCTCCCCCCGGGCTCTGGACCCCTCCCCCACGGAAGGCTGGCTACGCCCCTGGTATTCATCGTATCTTCTGAGAAGTTTAGTATGAATCTAGCACAGGGTGTGATGAAAGTATGGGGTCGATATGCAAAGTTGGATATAGCAGATGGTGTCTATAGCTACGGTGAGATAGTTTTAAATTGATGCTGTCCTTTATGTTATGGGAGACAAGGGCTGTTAGGAATTCCCCAAGGGGAAGAAGGGCTTTTATGTCTATTTGGAATTGTCATTTTCAACATCTCCCATAAAGCAAGAAGTGCAGTATTGAACAGGTTTCAGAGTGTTTCCTAAGTTGGTACTGTTCTATTGGGGGTACTTTTGTGCTTCTCTGCTTGGGTGGGTGAGGGTGGTTTGGGACTACTGGATACTTCCTTTTACAGATGTCCTAGGGTCATAAGAGTTCAGGTTCCGGGTCATCTCAGCTTATGTTTAAGTCACGGGTCTTGCAGGGTTGGAGGGAGAGAGGGGTGATCTTGTGTGTACCTGTCATATTTGACAGGAAGTTAGGTAATAAGGGGGGAGGGTGCGGGAGTTTCTCACAAACAAAACTGGGCTCACGGGTTATCCGACTTTTGCTGTATGATTTTTTTTGTTGCCTTGTTGATTAATTGTTTGATGTTGGATTTGTTTGATCCGGAATAAAATTGTTAAACAGGACAGGATGGGGTGGGAGGTGGGGGGTTTCAGTTAGAAATGAAAATTGTAAAAATATTGACCAACACATGTTTCTGTTTGAATTTCTGTACTTTATTCATTTGTTCAATAAAAATTGTTTACAGTTAAATTGATGCTGTTTGTTTTGAAGATAGTCTAGGTTTTGTGGTTAATTGTTTAGAATGAGTCGATGAAACCTGAATAAAACCGTTAAAACTCGAATGGGAAAATAGGGTTGTGGGGGAAGGGTGGTAGTGGGAGGTTTTTCATAAAATGGGATCATATGTTACCCAGTTTTTTTGCTAGACTTGTTGTTCAGTTGTTAGATGTTGGGTTCTTTGATCCTGAATAAAAATCGATAAACCTTAGAATGAATTGATGAATTTTATATAAAAGTTTATAAATAGTAAGATAAATATAAGGGACAGAAAAGGAGTGAGGGACTTGTGTTTCCTTGTCCCAGTGGCAGACGCTCTAAAGCAGGGGTTCTCGACCCAGTCCTTGGAGCACACTCAGCTCCGTCTAGTTTTTGTTCCCTCTTCGTTTTTTTCGTATCTCAATCTCACGCCTTGAAGCACAGCAAGAAACAGTGGAGGTGGCCAGAAGAGCAGCGTGCGGCCAGAAAGGTCTTCGAAATGTTTTGTGAACTGTTGTTAATAAAGGACCTTTTTGAAGGGGTTTTTTTGGCTGCACGTTGCTCTTTGGGCCATTTCCAGTTCTCGTCGTTGTGGTTTTTGAAGGATCCACAAGGAATATGCATGAGAGAGATTTGCATGCCATGCTTCCGTTGTATGCTAATAATCTGTCTCATGTGTATTCATTGTGGGTTTGGGTTGAGAACCCCTGCGGTAAAGAGTGATGCTGGTGCACAATTCTCCGATATTCTGGCTGCAATGAAACGCTTCAGGTCCCTAATCAGAGATTGGGCTCAGAGTACAGTGTGAGTTTTTGTATTTTTGTCTCCAGCAATGTGACTCTGGGCCTTTCTTTCAGACACACTTCAAAGGGAGCAGATGTGTTGATAATAGCTGGAGATATGAACATGCATCCTGGAGACCTGGGCATGAGACTGCTGCGTGAGTGGACAGGGCTTCATGATGCCTTTGTAGAGACGGAACGGTTTGAGGTGAACGAATGAGCAGTCATGTTTTTTTTATCGCTTTTAAATGTACCCCTCAGTCCGCTCTCCCCTCCACACACTAAAGGTTTCACATGCTTTTCCCTCAGGGGCGGACTGAGGGTGGTCTGGGCCCCCCCCCCCCCCCCCCGAACGACACCCTCCCCACCGCCTTGCTGCTGCCCCGATCCTACCTGAAGTGGTCTGGTGGTGTCTGTGGGGGGGATGGGGGGATGTTCTTTCCTGCCCGCTGCGCTGCCGCTATTCCCCTGCCTGCCAGCACCGCCATGTTTTCAAAATGGCAGCTGAGACTTCCCGTGGTAGTCTCAACAGTCTTGCGAGACTTCCACAGGGAGTCTTGGCCACCATTTTTAAAATACAGCGGTGCCGGGCAGGAAAGAACATGTCCGTCCACCCCCCCCCCCCCCTCCCGCACAGGCCACTAGATCACCAGCAGCGTGTCTTTTAAAGGTAGGACCGGGGAGGGCTGTAGTGTACGGTGAGCCCTCGGGCACTGCTCGGTTGCCTGAATGGTCAGTCCGCCCCTGCTTTCCCTCATTGTTCAGAGAGGGGAGATAAACCTTGCTTATCTTCTGTACTTGGCCTGTTTTGGCAGGAGTTAGTATTGTTGTTAAAACAGGAGCGCACTGATCTTCCCATCCAGATCTCTTCCAGCTGTATTAACGTGGGAGCTCAGAGGCTCAGGGGCATAGCTGGGACTGAATGTTCCCTGGGTGGAAAAATTAAGATAGGCCCCCCCTGTAACACTATGTCCTCCAAGATAGTGGGGACCAGGAGCAGGGGAGGGGGGAGAAGAAACTTAAACACATTCCAGACCTACATAGAAAACCTGTCACAGTGATAGAAATAGAAACTGAAATGCAAGATATCAGAGATGCACGTTTTCCAAAGCTGATATATTACAATTAAGTCAGATAAAAAAAACAAAACATTTTTTCCTACCTTTTGTTGTCTGTGTATTGGTTTCGTCCCAGTGTCTCTTTTCTGCTTTTCTCTTTTTCCTTAACTCTTGTCCAAGGATCTCCTGTCCTTTTTGACATCTCTGTGTCCAACATTCATGTTTCTCTTCGTCTCTGTTCGTCCTGGCCCTATCCTCCCTCCATAGTCAGCATCTTTCCTCTGTACTCCTTTTTTTTATTCTGTCCAGCATCACCTCTCTGCATCCTTGTTCCTATGCTTTCTCAATGCACAGACTGTGTCCCTATCTTTTCCTACTTCTGTTTGTTCTCTTCCCATCCTCCGGCATCTCCTTTATCCTCCCCTCCCTCCATTGGTCCAGTGTCACTCTCCCCCTCCCCCCGGTCCAACATCTCTCACTCTCTCCCCCTTCTCTCTCTCTCTCTCTCTCTTCCCCCTCCTCTCTCTTTCTTCCCCCCCTCCCCCCCCTCTCTCTCCCCCTGTATTTTGCTCCAGGTCTCAGAGAGCAGTCTCACTCTCTTCCCTAGTCCTCGTTGCTCCAGGTCTCAGAAAGCAGTCTCACTCTCTCCCCTCCCCCTCCCCCCCCCCCCCCCCCCCCCCCATATCTGGCATCTTTCCATCATCCCCTCACCACCACCACCAGTCCTCCCAACTCAAGTGGGTCGCTGGTAGAGGCAGCACTGAAAACTGGCTACTTCCATCTTGGCCCCACCAGGGCTTTTCCCGTGCTACATCCCATGCACAGAAAGCTGCATCAGAGAGGTGGAATACTGCCCAGGAAAGGCCCTGATGGAGCCGGACTGGAGGCAGCCAGTTTTTATTGCCGCCTCTACTGGCAGCCCACTTGCGTTGGCGGGACAGGGAGATGATAGACCCTTTCGCAGCTGGAGGGGGGAGAGCACAGAGGATGGGAGGGATGCTGAAACTGTTAAGGGGATAGGAGTTCAACTACAGGTGGCCCCTATCATTGGACAGCTCTGGGCATGTTGCCAGGATCGCTCGGTGGTAGCTACACTCTGCTCAGAACTTTTCCAGCTGTATTAATGTGGGAGCTTACCACCCTTCCCATCCAGACCTCTTCCAGCTGATTTCTTTATACCAAGTAGTCCTTTTAAGTTTCTTTACCAGCAGGAGCTGCTGTAGGTAAATGTTTAGAACAGGGGTGGTCAACCATTGTCAACAGCCACAACCCAGTCGGGTTATCAGGGTTTACACAATCGATATGCATGTACTGCTTTAGTTGTTTGCATATTGATCTCATGTATATTCATCATGGCATATCCACAGGGAATACACACGAGAGAAATTTGCATGCACTGCCTCCTCAGTGTGCAAATCTTTCATGCATATTCATTGTGGATATTCTGAAAACCTGACGGGGCTGGGTGTACCCCGAGGACTGGGTTGAGAGACCCACTGCTCTAGACAATGGGTTCTCAACCCATTCCTTAAAACACACCACGCCAGTCTGGTTTTTGAGATATCCACAATGAATGCACTGGCTCCGTTGTGTGCAAATCTATTTGGAGTGGAGAAGTAGCCTTGTGGTTAGTGCAGCTGCCTGAAGCTGGGGAACTGGGTTCGATTCCCACTGCAGCACCTTGATTCTGGGCAGGTCACTTAACCTTCCATTGCCCCAGGTACAAAACATGAACCTGTGCATAATATGTAAAGTGCTTTGAATGTAGTTGCAAAAACCACAGAAAGGTGATATATCAAGTCCCATTTCCATTTCCCTATTTGAGATTCTACATGGAATGTTGCTAGTGGAGGAGTAGCCTAGTGGTTAGTGCAGTGGACTTTGATCCTGGGGAACTGAGTTCAATTCCCACTGCAGTTCCTTGTGACTCTGGGCAAGTCACTTAACCCTCCATTGCCCCTGGTATAAAATAAGTACCTGAATATATGTAAACCGCTTTGAATGTAGTTGCAAAAACCTCAGAAAGGCGGTATATCAAGTCCCATTAACAAGATTCTGGAATGTTGCTACTGTATGAGATTCTACATGGAATGTTGCTAGTGAAGGAGTAGCCTGGTGGTTAGTGCAGCAGACTTTGATCCTGGGGAACTGCAGCTCCTTGTGACTCTGGGCAAGGTACAAAATAAGTATCTGTATATAATATGTAAACCACTTTGATTGTAACCACAGAAAGGCAATATATCAAATCCCATCCCCTTTCTCCCCTTTCCTTTCCTTATTTCATGCATATTCATTGTGAGTATTATGAAAACCTGACTAGTTGGGTGTGTCCTGAGGACTGGGGTTGAGAACCCCTAATCTGAAATTGGTGGTGTCTTTCTTCTCAGGGCTCCCAGGATGGATGTACCTTGCTGCCCAATAACTGCTACTCCAGCCAAAAGGAGCTGGAGCCATTTCCTCATGGAATTCGCATCGACTATATCCTGTACAAGGTAAAGGATTTCTGAACAGTGCCACAGAACTGGTGGCTCTCCTCCCTTGGAACAGCTGTTCTAGATAACTCCCTATAGGAGCCAACGTGAAACCGGCTACTTTGAGGGTGTTCTGGGGGCGGAGTCAGCACTTGACCGGTTAATTCCCAATATTCAGCACTTGACCGGTTAATTCCTAAGGTTCAGCACTTAACTGGCCAAGGTAACTACATAAAGGGAGGACAGTTGTAATTCTCTTGCTTGGCCACATGGTGTGCCATTGACCCAAGTTACTCCAGATCATCTGTGAATCATTATTGAACCTGGTTTCAAGAACTCTATTCTGGTCTGTACTGGGTGAATGGCGATGGTCAATTGCAAGAGCAAGGGAAGGCATAGGAGGTCTTTATCTGCCTTGGTTTGCTGTGTAACTGCAAAATGTTACGTAACCTGTGAACTGCTCCTGGTTTGGCTGTTTGAATCATCCCTTAAGCCTAGGGGAACCCATGGGAGATTTAGAAGGAGTTTCCAGGGTTTTTATCTGGGTCTCCATGTGCTCTAGATGTTTCGGTTGGGGTCTTCTATTTGAATGAGTGGACATGGAGGTGCAAGGGGGTTTAGAGAACTTTGATCTACATCCCGAGTTCTGTTTCCAGGGTTTGTCTAAGTTCAGGGTGAGATGCAAATATCTGACGACCACCAAAGGGACGGCACCAGGGAAGACCATTCCCTACTCTGACCATGAGGCAGTGATGGCAACACTGGTTGTGGAGAAGCAAGGACAGGCAGAGGGTCCACCGGTCAAGGCAGAAGGTAAGTCTACAAACCATCCCTCGACCTCCTGCATGCTGGCCATTCAGCTGCTGTTGCTTAGTTCACATGAAAGGTCCAGAGGGTTTGATGTGATGTCGTATCTGTGTCTCTCACATACAGACCGTAAACACCCTCATAGCCACTCGGACCAAAAACTCACCTGGCCCAGCATCCTGGCTCTGCATTCTCCCTGGTTCTTAAGAGTCTAGTCCCCCCTGCCATACCCTTGGAAATCATGGTTTGGGGATGTGCTGCAACCAGGGTGGCACCCCCTAACTGCTGTCTGGCTGGCTTAGTGACTTTTGCAACATCCACAGACTAACTGTGCAGTGGCCAAAGGAGGTTCCTCAGTTTGCTCTGGGTCTGCCCAATCATTTTCGTTGCATCATCCCTTTGTTATATTATGTATGTCGTATTAGTGAAATGTATATTTTTAAGTTAAATTATGAGACATGGGGCTCCCCATTCTTTGTCCAGGAATGGAAAAGAAAAAAATGAGACTGTTTATAATGTCTTTGCAACTGCATCTTGAAAACTGTGTGCAGTTCTGGTTACCACATCTCAAAAGAGATACAGCGGAATTAGAGAAGGATGACAAAAATGATAAAAGGGATGACGTGACTTCCCTATGAGGAAAGGTTAAAGCGGCTAGGGCTCTTCAGCATAGATAAGAGACGGCTGAGGGAAGATATGATAAGAGGTCTATAAAATAATGAGTGGAGTGGAACGGATAGATGTGAATCACTTGTTTTATTGTTTTCAAAAATGCTAGGACCTGTCAAACCTCTTCAGTGGGTCTCCCTCATTCCTCCCTCCCTTCCTTGCAAACCCTAACGCCAACTCCGAGCTGGCGTAGGGTTTGCAGCAGTAGCAACGCCCTTGTTTGGCTCTGATCATGAGGTAGGAATGTGGGATCCCCTTGTTTGCATGCAATTAGCATTCAGAGCCGGCAAGCGCGTTTATTACCTACGCTCATGGGCTCTGATCATCAGGCGGAGCAAACACAGGCGCTAATATGGCACTAGTACATAAGAATTGCCATACTGGGACAGAGCAAAGGTCCATCAAACCCAGCATCCTGTTTCCAACAGTGGCCAATTCAGGTCACAAGTACCTGGCAGGAACCCAAACAATAGCAACATTCCATTTAGAACCCTAAAGAGTAGCAAGATTCCATTCAGAATCCTAAGTACATAAGTGTTGCCATACTGGGACAGACCAAAGGTCCATCAAGCCCAGCATCCTGTTTCCAACAGTGGCCAATCCAGGTCACAAATACCTGGCAAGGTCCCCCCAAAAAGTACAAAACATTTTATGCTGCTTGTTCCAGAAATATTTTCCCCAAGTCCAATTTGATAACGGTCTATGGACTTTTCTTTTAGGAAGCCGTCCAAACCTTTTTTAAACTTTGCTAATCTAAACTGCCTTTACCACATATTCTGGCAACGAATTCCAGAGTTGAATTACATGTTGAGTGAAGAAACATTTTCCCCGATTTGTTTTAAATAATTCATCGCATGCCCCCTAGTCCTAGTATTTTTGGAAAGTGTAAACAGGCACTTCACGTCTATCCGTTCCACTCCACTCATTATTTTATACACCTCTATTGGCCTCTAGCGCCTGTGTTTGTTTCTGATCATCGGTCCATTAATTGGACAAGGTAACCACATAAAAGTCAGTCCTATCTATATGTGGTTCGCCATAGCAGGTTATAAATGCTGAATATTGCACTTAAAACGCTATGTTCTCGTCAAATCCATATACCGGGAAATTCAGTGCCAGAGGCTGGATATGAATTTCCAGGGATAACACCAGCGAGTCACCGGCAGCTGAATATCGGGCCCCAATAATTCTATCATCCGTTCAGATACCAGGGATGCCACCTACAGAAGCAGGTACTGGTAATCACGGCTGCCCTGTTCTTCTCTTTCAGAGCTTAACCCGCAGCTGGTGGACACTGTGAACGAAGCCCGCACCGAGATGAGGGTGGGCCTTCACACAGCAGAAAGTCAGCGCTATTCTTCAGGCCGCATGGCCGTACTGGGCCTGCTTCTGCTGCTCCTGCAGGGAGGCATGAGTCTGCTTTCCTTCCTGGGGTCGGAGGTGGGACATACCTTCCCCAAGTTCTCCTTCTACGTGTTGGCTTTCCTGGCTTTTGCAGTGCTGCTGGTCTCCACCATTGTCTACGTGTTTCACACCATTGAGGTCCGGTTGCTGCAGGGCACAGAGGCGCAGATGAGGCTGGCAGTGCAGGTCCTTCAGGAGAAACTGAGCTGCGGCTGAAGCATCAAGCTTGGGTGTCAGCAGAACCCACCAACCTTCTGGACTTGCCTGTAGGAGTGCTAGCATGGGACCACATGTTCATCTTACCCTCCAACTCGCAACTTCTTCCAGACTTCTTTTCAGTATTGTCTGTTTTCCTTATCCTGTATTTTTTATTTTTTTGGAGGGGGGAGGGGTATAGCTTGTCACTTTTTGCTTTTATTCTAACATTACAGAAAATGATCACTAGGCCAATGTAGGTTCTGCTCTCACTTTAGCCCTCCCAAATCCCAGTAACATCAGAGGTAGAGGGGGTAGGATGGGAGTGAAGAGGGAGTGAGCTAACAACCCTTTTTCCTTGCTCAGGCAGACAGTGAGTGGCATTGGGTTACAAGGTCATTGATGGGGGGGAGACCCTTCTGTCTATTCTTTGGACTGTTGAGAATTAGATCAAGGCTGAAAATGGACGTCACCTGCTTTTAGCCTCAGTTCACAGAAAAGACTTACAGGATCGTCAAGTATGTGTGTCTCTCCTTTTCGTTACTTCTAAATTACTGGACCTTAGGTGAACTAAGACTTATATGGTGGTAAGCCTTTGTCAGGAAGGTGGGGGGAGTAAACTTGTCAGTTTTCTCATAGAAAATGTATGGGGTGGGGGCTGAACCGAGGGCTGTTTAGAAGTCACACTGTCTACTGGTTTATTTTTATATAAGAACATAAGAATTGCCATGTTGGGTCAGACCAAAGGTCCATCAAGCCCGGTATCCTGCTTCCAGCAGTGGTGAATATAGAGATTGTGTGCTGGATAAGCAATGGTTTCCCCTGAGTCTACCTTACTAATATATGGCCTTTTCCTCTAGGAATTTGGCCGAACTTTTTTTTTAAACCTAGCTAGGCTAACTGCATTCACCACATCCTCCAGCAACAAATTATGTGTTAAGTGAAAAAAAAAATATTTTCTCCTGTTTAATTTCAACCAATCCTCAAATGCAAGGTTTTTAAAAAAATATATTTTTATTTTATTTTTAAACCAAGTGCTCAGCAGCTCAATGGATTTTCCTCATCAGCCATCACATTATCAAGAAAACGATAAGGAGGAGCGAGCATTTGTAGTGCCTTGGTCCCCCTGACATGCCAGGACACCAACCGGGCACCCTAGGGGGCACTGCAGTGGACTTCATACATAGCTCCCTTACCTTGTGTGCTGAGTTACCCAAAACACCCCCCCAAAACCCACTACCCACAACTGTACACCACTACCATAGCCCTTATGGGTGAAGGAGGGCACCTAGATGTGGGTACAGTGGGTTTCTGGTGGGTTTTGGAGGGCTCGCTGTTTCCTCCACAAATGTAACAGGTAGGAGGGGATGGGCCTGAGTCTGCCTTCCTGAAGTGCACTGCACCCACTAAAATTGCACCAGGTACCTGCATACTGCTGTGATGGACCTGAGTATGACATCTGAGGCTGGCATAGAGGCTGGCAATCAATAGTTTTAAAGATGTTTTTTTGAGGGTGGGAGGGGGTTAATGACCACTGGGGGAGTAAGGGGAGGTCATCCCCAATTCTCTTCGGTGGTCATCTGGTCATTTTGGGCACCTTTTTGTGCCTTGGTTGTAAGAAAAACACGACCAGGTAAAGTCGTCCAAGTGTTCGGCAGGGACGACCTTGTTCCTTTCGATTATGGGTTGAGGACGTCCTGTTAGGCATGCCCAAGTCCCGCCTTCACTACGCCTCCGATATGCCCCCTTGAACTTTGGTCATCCCTGCGACGGAGTGCAGTTGGGGACATCCAAAATCGGCTTTCGATTATACCGATTTGGACGACCCCGTGAGAAGGACTCCCATCTTCCGATTTATGTCGAGGAGTGTGGTAGCCGTGTTAGTCCACTCTTAAGGTTATCAATAGAAATCAAACAAAATAAAACATGGAAAAGAAAATAAGATGATACCTTTTTTATTGGACATAACAATACATTTCTTGATTAGCTTTCGAAGGTTGCCCTTCTTCGTCAGATTGGAAATAAGCAAATGTGCTAGCTGACAGTGTATATAAGTGAAAACATTCAAGCATTACTATGACAGTCTGACAGGGTGGGAGGATTTATGTCGAAAGATGGGTGTCCTTTTGAAAATGAGCCCATAAGCGACCCAGCACATGATATGTAGCAACATTTAACTGGTTACTGCCATCAAATACCACTGCTAACTGGCCGGTTAGAATAGTGGCAGGCTGGGAGCAGAGCACCTACTTAAATGGGTAGCGTTAATTTTCAGTCGGCTAACTGGATAAGTAACCACATAACTTACGCGTTAAAGTTAACAAGGCACCGATCTGAATATTGGCTGGTGCCCAGTTAACTTCTAGGTGACAGCTGATCTCCGGCTCTTCAGTGCCGGGAGCTGCCTCTGCCCTGGCATTGAATATCTGGGATCAATTCACCCGTGGCTGTGGGTGGCTCAAATGCCGCGGGCTGAATTTTGGGCAGTGTGTGTCTTCACGACGCAGAAGAAATCCACCTGGGTGAAGAACTCAAAGATCCCACAGTGTGTAGCAGAAGTGAACGAAGTGGGAAATAGACCACGGACTCCAGAAACAAAGGAAACAAGGTCAGTACTTCAAGAAGATTTATTGATAATGGACTCGACACAGGACCTGTGTTTCGGCCAAACGGCCTGCCTCAGGAGTCTTTTCAGTAAATAAATGAACAAAATCTGTGATGTCTTGCCTTGTGACATTAAAGATTGGTCTTTTAAAAAAAAAAAAAACCCTTCCGATAGTATCGCTAATGGTAGGTAAAATCTGCGTTGTGTGATCACCAGACTTAGACAGCAAATGAAAGCCGTAACCAAGTTCACAGTGCAGGGCATGTTCAGTCGGTGGTGGTCTTCACTCACGTTCTCTTTTTGGCTTGAATGGCAATTTGTGCGTGCGTTACCAAAGTAATACATTCCAGACTGATAAGGAAAGATTTGCAGAGGGCCCTGAGAGAGGTCTTGCAGATTCTGGTGGTGGTCAGTAATGCCTCTGCTTTTATTTCTGGCCAACATTTTGGTCAGCTTTTGCAGATTTTCCCCAATCGTTCTTTAGTGATAAGTTGTCTTCTTTTCTGGCAGCCTTGGGCAATGTGCATTTCTCTTTCTCCAGAGGCTGGCTCCTTTGGCTTTGCAGTTCCGTTTGCCAGATTCTGGCTGTAATTGTATCCTGTAGTTGAGGGTCTGTGGGTTGCATGTATGATAAAAGTGACATAGTCTGTTTGCATAACAGTAGTAGAAAGGAAAGTAAGCCCCCTACTCTAAGGCTGCCAACTGGATCCAGATTCGCAGGACAGGGTTGATCCGGTCCTGGGTTTATCCTAGTGTAGGCTGGGACTTGTAGCAGTGACTATTTGTCTCCAGGGTGTGTGTGGATTATTGTATTTGAGCTAAGGTATAATAGTTGTATGTAAATATTCATGCCTGCTTTAGAGAATTAACCCCTTAGTGTCTCAAGGGTTCCGCTTATTTCTAATGTGAACCTTCACAGATCCCAGTGGGAGTTGTAATATTTGTATGGATAAGACTGCCGTGTAGGACCCGGGCGTTAGCACAGAACTGTTATCTCAACGGACACCCAGAATTGTATTTATTTAGATTTAGCTCAAACCTCTTTCAGTAATAGCTCAAGGTGAGTTACATTCAGGTACACTAGGTATTGCCCTACCCCTGGAGGGCTCACAATCTAGAGGGTTGAGTGACTTATCCCAGATCATAAGGAACAGCAGCAGGATTTGAGCTGGGCTTCCTTGCTTGTCAGCCTAGTGCTTTAACCACTAGGCTCTGCCAAGGATGGTCTATATTTTAGCTTAAGTTATACGCAGAACATGAAATAATTCCAACAAAAAAAGGATACAGTAGGGTTGGCCTAATCAGGCAAGATTAGGCAGTTGCCTGGAGAGCCCCAGGCAGGCCAGGGATATCCACAACGAATGTGCAGTGCCTCCTGGGTATGCAAATGTATCTCATGCATGTTCATTGTGCACATGCTGATGACCTGACCGGCCTGGGGTTCTTGAGGACCAGAGTTGCCTAAAGTGCAGCTTGGGGGGGGGGGGGGGGGGGGGCTCATCAAGGAGCTGCTGCACTCAAAGCACAACACTTGTTACAGTCACAGCCTCCCTGTAGGAAGGGAGAATATTTTCAAATAGCCCCTTTAGCTGGGTAAATGACCTTAGAAATGCCCTTGAAAGGAGGGGAGGTGTAGTATTTAAAAGTATGATGTACAGCTCTGTATTCTTGACTTGTTGCAGGGAGATCATGATTGAGTTCATTCATCAAAGTCTTTGTGGTGAGAGGGGGTGAGGAAGAAGGCTGAAGGGTCACTAAACACACTTGCACCAGCCCTGGAATAGAATTTATTTTTTGAACTGTATGTGAACCTCTCATTTCCTTAGTGCATTAGAATCGGTGCTTCGCTAATTGGGTAACCAGTAAAGCACCCTGCAGACGGAGAATGCACGGCGTGGACAGTTTTCAGCTAGTCCAGTTCCTTGCGTAACATGATTTGAAATTTGTCCCTACTGCTCTTTCTGAGGTAGCCCCAGACTTAGTCCTATGTCTCAGAGAAGTGACAGGCATACAGACTCGTGCTCAGTTCCTGAATTTGCTCAAATACAGCAGTGTCTGTTGTGTTGTGCCTCTCCTTGTGCACGTGTGGATTTAAGTAGCAGAAGGCAGGGATGCCGTGTTACCCAGTTCCTAGTCCTACCCCCCAAAGCATTGTGGGATTTGTAGTGCATTAAAATCAGTGGTGCAAGTCCCATAGTGCACCAGGAACGGGTGGTCAGAAATCCAGGACTGTCCTAGAATTAGGTAACTGGGCATTTAGGAGAAGGTATGCGTGTACTGATGTGGTATCTGATACTTGCTCCCTCATTCCAGTACGTTTAGTTTCTAGTGTGGCAGAATGTTACACAATAGATTTCTCTTTTAATTTAAATCCCTTCTGTATGTTCTAGAAGTTGTTAGCAAGCAGTGCTTCAGTTTCAGACAAAGTATTTGTCCCAGCGGTTGCCGTGCTTTGTAAGCCTGCAGCATAGGTTGGGTCTCTCATGACTTTAGCTTGGATTTTCACCTGTTCTGCTCCTACTGCTAGTTATTTCTATAGTTCTACCACGTCGTCTGCAGCACTGCTCATATATACATATGAGGTGAGCCACCTTTTACATTTTTTTTTTTTATTGAGGGCCTGGAGCTTGGTTGTTACCAGGCTTCATCATAGGCATAGCCAGACGCAGTATTTTGGATGGGCCCCTTCCACACGCATGTGCCACCCCACCACCACACAACAAATATCTTCCAGGAGATATTTTTTAACACCACAGATTTTTTTTTTCACCTACCCCACATCTCCCTCTCCTCCGCAGCGTCCCGGCATCTGCACTTCTGTCGCTGAACCCCGTCCCTCCCAGGTGTACCATACAGGCCTCTTCAGCGCCTGCGGTGATTCATTCTCGCTGCCTGCACCAGATCCGCAGGATTCCATCTGCTGCATCCCACCCTTGCTGACGTCACTGCCCGTTTCCCGTCTGGCAGAACGCGGCAGCTGATTGCGGGGCCAGCGCAAGCAGCGGGAATGAATTGCAGGCACTGATGACACCGGGGAAGGATGGGGTTCAGAGACAGGAGAGCAGATACTGGGATGCCACGGGGGGGGGGGGGGGGGGGGAGAGCAGTGTGGTGCTGCCGCTGGGTGGGCTTGTGCATACCCCTAGCTATGCTTTTTCTTATTTTACGGACGGGTTCTATGGTCTTTTCCTCGCTTTACTAAGACTATTTGGGGAGGTACCTGCGTATAATATGTACAGCGCTGCATAGCTCTAGTAGCGCTATAGAAATGATTAGTAGTGTAGGGTCTGCTTATTACATTTGTTCCGGTACAGTTCATACTGCAAAGATCTAAGAGATACACATTCCTCAAAGCTGAAGGAGAAAATCTTCCTCTAGTGCTTAGCAGAACTGCAGTGCTGCTAATTCTAATTTGGAGTCTGTATTCAAGGGTTTCTCAGGAGGGCAGTTTCTCCAAATAGGTTAGTATTGGGGAGCCTGTGATGGTAGAGTCTACCTGTTTGTTTGTTTGTTTGTTTATTTATTACATTTGTATCCCACATTTTCCCACCTATTTGCAGCCTCAATGTGGCTTACATAGTACCGTAAAGGCATTTGCCAAGTCGGTTAGGGGACAAGTACGAAAGATGTTATGGTGGAATAGGGAGGATAAGATTCAGACATGTGGGGTTAAAGGTAAGGAGGGTTTGATAATGTCCAATACGATTCTTTGGTAGTGAAAGGTTGCAGAGTTGAGGCATTTAAGTGGGGTCAGTCGGGTATGCCTTTCCGAATAGATGAGTCTTTAATGATTTTCTGAATTTTAGGTGATCGTAGATTGTTTTCACAGCTTGTGGCACTGCGTTCCACAGTCGTGTGCTTACGTAAGAGAAGTTGGATGCATGGGTTGTCTTGTATTTAAGTCCTTTACAATTTGGGTAGTGGAGATTCAGGTAAGACCGTGATGAACTGGTACTATTTCTGGTTGGGAGGTCAATCATGTAACCTGGGACTTCACCGTAGATAATCTTATGTTTACATGTGTGACTTGGGCTTTTCTGATCTGCACTTCCCAACGGGTACTGTGGTGTGAGCTCAGAGCCAGCTAAAGATTGCAGTTTTAGGGGTTTGTATGTTTGCTGCAGCAATGATAACAGCAGTACATGTTTTATTCAGGGCCTTCGTGTAGCAGTGAGGATTTGACATTATTATTATTAGCATTTGTATAGCGCTACCAGCTGCACTCAGCGCTGAACACCTGATACAAAGAGACAGTCCCTGCTCAAAAGAGCTTACATCCTGTGTATGGTGAAATATCTATTCTGCAATACCAGTAAATAGTAAAGCATTGTAGTCAGCCAGAGGACTTGAAAAAAGGCATAATAAAAAGAGGTGTAAAGATGTTCATTCTTTTAAAACATGACTCTTCCACTAATCAAAAGAAAAAAAAAAACATTAAAAGACAGAAGTAAACTGCTTCAGACATTGGTTCCTAAACCTGTCCTGGAGGCTCCTTACCCAGGTTTTCAGGATATCCACAATTAATATTCATGAGAGAGATCCTGGAGGCTCCCCACCCAGGTTTCTAGGATATCCACAATGAATATTCATGAGAGAGATTTGCATGCATCTCTTCCACTGCATGCAAATCTCTTATGAATGTTCATTGTGGATAAATTGGCTGGCTAGGGAGCCCCCAAGGGACAGATTTGAGAACCACTGGGCTAAGAGTTAGTTAAGGTGATCCCTTAGGCTGAAAGTTCTCCTACCTGCAGCCATGTCATTCACCAGGGGGCTGTATTTAGCCATAAATCAAGTAAACTGTATGTATGTTATCCAATTTTCAGAGCTTGTAATGCCTACCATATGGCCCCAGCTGCAGCAATGGTCAGGGTAAAGTACTTGGCCTTGCTGTGGAGGAGCAGAACCTTCTCTCCTCTTCCAGGTGTTGGTTATCTTGTGAAAGCTGCGACCTTTACAGCTCATGGGCTCAGTCCTAATAATCAGAACCTCTGTCCTGTGCTGCTTTCTCGGGTCCCTCCAACCCCATTAATTCCACTGTCTTCCTGAAGGAGGCACTGTCCAGGCAGAGTTCTGTACTAAAAATGTCCAGACTGATATTCAGCCACTGTGGTTGGTGGGTTTGTTTTTTTGTTTGTTTTAAAAGGCAGCTGCAGCAGTTAAAAAAAAAAAAAAATCTGGCTTCAGACTGCAGCTAGTTCAAACTGGAGGGAGTGGTGGTATTCAAACCACTATACAGATAGAAATATTGATCTGATTAGCTATCTTAACTTTTATTCTGAGCCCAGTGATATTCAGCCTGCTAGCAGGATAACAGTTGGCTCTGCCCAGATTGTTCCACTAAAAGGTAATCCAGAGCTGCCAAGTTGCCCATTCCAGGAGGGAGACTATGGCCAGCCCTGATTTTAAACTTACATAGTAGAGGACGGCACAGACCGTATAAGTCTGCCCAGCACTATCCCCGCCTCCCAACCACCAGCTCTGGCACAGACCATATAAGTCTGCCCAGCACTATCCCCGCCTCCCAACCACCAGCCCCGCCTCCCACCACCGGCTCTGGCACTGACCATATAAGTCTGCCCAGCACTGTCCCCGCCTCCCGAGGACAGTGCTGGGCAGACTTATACGGTCAGTGCCAGAGCCGGTGGTGGGAGGCAGGGATAGTGCTGGGCAGACTTCCATCCCAATGCAGTGTAGTAGTTGAAGGCCATGGTTCTATCCATTGAAATCAGTGCTGCAGGTCCCATTATGCACCAGTATGAAGTTGGCAGAAATCCAGGGGCCAAAAAGTCTCCCTCCTTGAATGGGTAACTTGGCAGCTCTGGTAATAATCTCTGACCATCTGGGCTGAAAACAGTAACGGTAGCCAGCAGCGCTGCCCCTTCTGAGTACCAGGTCCTTATACGGGAATGCTTAAAGGGTAAGGTGGGACAAAAGAATTATTAAAAACACCATTCAAACTAGTATTGTTAGAACCCCCACACTGCTGCCGAAGGGGCTGGTAACCCTCACAAGCTGTTTACTAGAACAGACATTCAACTATCATTTCTCCCCCTTCAAACAGTGCAGTTAGCAAAAACCTACACCTTTCTCTTTTACATTCATGTAACAAATATGGATCCAAATATTACATATATAAAACCCTAAATAGCTTTATTTTAAAGTATTTAACATTTTGAATATATAAAAACATGAGGTTAAGAGGTGAGAATAGGAGAGTATGGCTGGGCTGCAGAGGTCAGAAATTTTGTGGATGAGTCTGCTCACTAACAATTATTAATACAAGACACATCTGTTTACATGTCCCAGAAGAAGAAAAAAAAACAGCGTGGGGATTTAAGAACTTAATCATGTTGAGTGGGAAGCAGGGAATAAGCAACGCTCATAGTATATATCAACACGCTTTTAGATGTCCTGGGGAGGGGAGGAGATGCTCCCACCCACCAGTAGTCCAAGAGTGAAGTGTTAGATGATATCAGAAAGGGTTACTTTTAAAGTTTAGGAAGGGCCTCTAAGCTGCACTTAGGCTCAGCATCTTAACCCTCTGGAAAGTACTTTTGAGAAAAGATGGCCCCAGCAGTTTGGCAGTGATCCCATCCGAGGCCATTTCCCCACCAGTGGCCGTTCTCCTCCAAAACGGGTCACCGGTTTGCAGCTTGTTGCTTGCCATACAAATCTGAAAGACCGTGCAGCTGGTCGGTGATGTCATTCAGGCGTTTTTCATCCTGGAAGGTGATCAGGGCGTTCCGCTTATCCACTACCTCTATCATCTTGTTCAAAATCTCCTCTTCTTCTGTTTTATCCTGGGGTGTCTTCAGCCGATCTGGAAAAATCAGACAAGAAAACTCCCATATTACCCCCATCTGTTCCTGCACCCAAAACCTATAAGGGCCATTTCTATGTCACGGCAAATATCCCGTTTTCCACGTTGCCTAATGAACAAGGTAACTTGGGACTAACGAGCAAAAAACTAGGGAAATCTAGTTGCTCACTGCCAGAGCTAAGAAACGATGACATGACTCTGCCTGGCTAATAATTGTTAGTGGATCATTCTCTACCAACTTGTCCAATCATTTCTTTAACCATGACCACCATCATTGCCAGGTGGGCGGTTTTCCGCGACCCGCCGCGGGAAATTTTTGCCCGCGGTGGGTTGCGGTTTTTTGGGCTTCTTTTTTTTCTTTTGGGCGGTTTTCAGGCGGTTTTTCGGCCGCGGGGGGCGGGGTTAGTGACGTTTTGGGCGGAGTTTGTGACGTTCTGGGTGAGGCCGATGACGGGGAGGCGGGGCTGGTGACGAGGGAGGTGGGGCCGATGACGGCGGGGGCGGGGTTTGAGTTTGGGCGGGTTTTGGGCTGGATTTAGGCTGGTTTGGGTGGGAAAAAAATTTTCCACCTGGCAACCCTGATGACCACATCCCTCTGTCAACCAGTTCTAGAGTGTATGTGTGTTACTTGAGAAATACTTACAGAGAGGGCAACCAAAACCAGTTTTTTTGGGGGGGATTTAGCCAAAACAGAATCTTCGGCCAAGATGTGCAGCTCAGTTTGGGGCTATAATCAAAATTGGCTCAGCTTTTAAACAGAAGCCCCCCTCCACACATAGCTTTCCTTATCATTGGTGGTTTGGAGGGGTTAGGAGCAATTCCCAGTCACTCCTGCCCATACCGGGGGGGGGGTTCTGGCAGCCATCTTGTCAGCAGAGCTAGGATGGGCAGGACTCAGGAGCAACTGGGATCTCTCCAACCCCCTCTAGAGAGACTCAGAGGAGGCCTATGTGTGTTCCAGGAAGTGGGGGGGGGGGGGGGGGAACTCCTTGAGTTGAGGGAGTGGGAGCTGCACGGGCAGTTTTGGCTGAAACCAACACAAAACTGAATCAGAATTTCAGGCTGGGTTCGGTACTGAAATTGAAATTTGGTCAACCTCTATACTTAAATTTGTTTTAAATCTGCTACTTGGATAAGTGCTTTCATGGATTATCCTCTAGTCCTGGTTGAGAATAACCATTCCGTGTTAAAAGTTGGTCCACAAAAATTCTGATCAAGATAACAAGGAGCATCAGTGGGATTTGAACCAGCCACCTCTAGATTGCAAGACTGGTGCTCTAATCACCAGGCCACTCCTCCACTAGCAACAGTCCATCTAGCATCTCAAATGGTAGCAACATTCCAGAATCTGAAAAAGTGGCAACATTCCATGTAGAATCTTCAATAGTAGCAACATTCCATATATTTATTTATTTAGATTTTGCTCACACCTTTTTCAGTAGTAGCTCAAGGTGAGTTACATTCAGGTACTCTGGATATTTCTCTGTCCCAGGAGGGCTCACAATGATCTAAGTTTGTACCTGAGGCAATGGAGGGTTAAGTGACTTGCCCAAGATCACAAGGAGTAGCAGTGGGATTTAAACCGGCCACCTCTGGATTGCAAGACTGGTGCTCTAACCACTAGGCCACTCCTCCAGATTTAAAAAAAAAAAAAAAAAAAAACCAAAACCCATTAATTTGAGATGAATTTGTGATGTCATAGACTACATACTTATATAATTTCAATTTTATTATCTCTTTTTATATATATTGAACACCCCCCTTCCCAATAGTCAAAACCATTTAACCGGCCAGGAATGGAACCTGGCTGGTTAAGTGGACTTAACCAGCTATCTGGCGATATTCAGCAGGGGATAACCAGCTATACCCCCCGCTGAATATTCCTGGTTAGCAGCTAGGAGATAACTGACTATATCGCGTGATAGCATATAACCGGCTATATTGCACCATAACAGGCTACTTAAGTAGAATATCTTTGGCCGGTTGCAACTTAAGCGGCTATCTCTGAATATCAACTCAGCTGGTTAAGTTTAAACCGCCCAAAAATAAACGGAATCTTTGGTGCCAGTTACCAGAAACAGCCCAGCATTGAATATCAGGGCTGACCATGGAAGTCAGCCAGGCTCCCTCCCAGGGTCCGAATAATTGGCTCCATTGTATTTTTACTGCTGAGGCAGGCACTAGCCAAAATATGGCCATATCAGGATTCATTTTGTGATATTTTACTCTTTTGTTGGAATAAATTTTGATTTATTCCTTTTGGGTTTTGGTTCTGCTTTTTATTTTTCTCTTTTGAATTACCTCTTTGCACTTTACTAAATCCCCAGCAAGCCGGTTCTTACCGTCCATGTCTATGTATCTCCTCAGATCCTGGTCCAGAAGGCTCTGCGTCTCCTCCAATTCCAACTCCTGCACCCTACATATTTTTAAAAAAATAACAAAAAATTAAAAAAACAAACCAAAACATAATGTGCACACACAGCAAGCAATGTCCTACATTTTGTCTATGAAAACAAATAGGCAATCGATCTACGAGATACAGAATGGGAAAAAAAAGCAGTATATCTAAAAAAAACCCCTCCAAGACGTACAAAATGTTCAATTTATTCACCGCTAAAATAATAAATACATTAAATAATTAAAAGCCCAACACGGCCAAGACGCAAGTTAACTGGTCAGCAGCCATTCCTGACCAGTTAATTCGCGCTTAATATTGGGCCCATTATGCCTTAAGATGAGCTTCTGCTTTAAAACGGAGCAAAGGTACAAAGGTTAGACCAGCTATAGGACTGTTTCTGCTTTATTTAACTTTTTAGTAGGTTCAATAAGGCACGAACAGTCCTATAGCTGGGGAGATCCATTTGCATGCAGTGGCAGCTGAGAAAATAGACCTTATCGATATTCATTGTGGACCTGAAGGACTGGATTTGAGGACCCCTAAGCTATTGCATGCGGGATGTGGACAAGCCCACAAGAAAAGGGTTCTTTAAAAAGTTACAGAAAGGGGAAGGGCGTGCTAAAATGGACTAAGGTGTGCCCAGTCTTCATTTAACATTCTCCACAAATGCGCTTAAAACCCAGTTTACATTAAACAGTAAAATAACAATTTGATAGCTTCCTTTGCCATGTCAGACTTATTAAACAAAGAAGATTCCAGATCCTCACTTCACGAACCCCTCAAAATACCGAGTATTAAACTCCTTTTTAACGTTCTCACAAATTCAAATAACTTGGTATTCCTTACGCGATCATGAGATCGGACTCCTCCGACAGCAGAACGTTCCTCTCCTGGACTAGCAAAAGCCAATGATTTATCAGCTCCGACTGACCAGGTTCTACAGGGGATAGAAAGAGAACCGGTCAACAGTGACAGTACAGCATCCGATGTGGATAGGATGGTAAGCGGTTGAAGAAGAACAGCTGTTACAAATTCAATCCCCGTTGTATTTAACATTTTAGAAATCTGTCCAGTAAGCCTACAGCCGGTTTTGTAATAGGAGATGCAGCTTTCCGAGTCTTAAATAAACATACCAGGTTGCTGTGATTAAGGTCTCTTGGGGTGGAGAGAGGGCTGGGTAGTGAATAAAAGGCTTGTCTGAGTAAGAGAAAATTCAGTCTGAACTAGAAGCCCAAAAGTATCTGGGGAACAGTGCCTGCCTGGAAACATTTATAAAGGGGTGGAGGGGCACTGCTCACTGGGAAGGAATCAGACAGGATACCCCTCCTTTCTAGGCTGATATTGAACAAGAGCGTTGTTAACTAGTACATAAGTACATAAGTACATAAGTACATAAGTAGTGCCATACTGGGAAAGACCAAAGGTCCATCTAGCCCAGCATCCTGTCACCGACAGTGGCCAATCCAGGTCAAGGGCACCTGGCACGCTCCCTAAACGTAAAAACATTCCAGACAAGTTATACCTAAAAATGCGGAATTTTTCCAAATCCATTTAATAGCGGTCTATGGACTTGTCCTTTAGGAATCTATCTAACCCCTTTTTAAACTCCGTCAAGCTAACCGCCCGTACCACGTTCTCCGGCAACGAATTCCAGAGTCTAATTACACGTTGGGTGAAGAAAAATTTTCTCCGATTCGTTTTAAATTTACCACACTGTAGCTTCAACTCATGCCCTCTAGTCCTAGTATTTTTGGATAGCGTGAACAGTCGCTTCACATCCACCCGATCCATTCCACTCATTATTTTATACACTTCTATCATATCTCCCCTCAGCCGTCTCTTCTCCAAGCTGAAAAGCCCTAGCCTTCTCAGCCTCTCTTCATAGGAAAGTCGTCCATCCCCACTATCATTTTCGTCGCCCTTCGCTGTACCTTTTCCAATTCTACTATATCTTTTTTGAGATACGGAGACCAGTACTGAACACAATACTCCAGGTGCGGTCGCACCATGGAGCGATACAACGGCATTATAACATCCGCACACCTGGACTCCATACCCTTCCTAATAACACCCAACATTCTATTCGCTTTCCTAGCCGCAGCAGCACACTGAGCAGAAGGTTTCAGCGTATCATCGACGACGACACCCAGATCCCTTTCTTGATCCGTAACTCCTAACGTGGAACCTTGCAAGACGTAGCTATAATTCGGGTTCCTCTTACCCACATGCATCACTTTGCACTTGTCAACATTGAACTTCATCTGCCACTTGCACGCCCATTCTCCCAGTCTCGCAAGGTCCTCCTGTAATCGTTCACATTCCTCCTGCGACTTGACGACCCTGAATAATTTGTGTCATCGGCGAATTTAATTACCTCACTAGTTATTCCCATCTCTAGGTCATTTATAAATACATTAAAAAGCAACGGACCCAGCACAGACCCCTGCGGGACCCCACTAACTACCCTCCTCCACTGAGAATACTGGCCACGCAATCCTACTCTCTGCTTCCTATCTTTCAACCAGTTCTTAATCCATAATAGTACCCTACCTCCGATTCCATGACTGCAATTTCTTCAGGAGTCTTTCGTGCGGCACTTTGTCAAACGCCTTCTGAAAATCCAGATATACAATATCAACCGGCTCCCCATTGTCCACATGTTTGCTTACCCCCTCAAAAAAATGCATTAGATTGGTGAGGCAAGACTTCCCTTCACTAAATCCGTGCTGACTTTGTCTCATCAGTCCATGTTTTTGTATATGCTCTGCAATTTTATTCTTAATAATAGCCTCCACCATCTTGCCCGGCACCGACGTCAGACTCACCGGTCTATAATTTCCCGGATCTCCTCTGGAACCCTTCTTAAAAATCGGAGTAACATTGGCTACCCTCCAGTCTTCCGGTATTACACTCGATTTTAGGGACAGATTGCATATTTCTAACAGTAGCTCCGCAAGTTCATTTTTTAGTTCTATTAATACTCTGGGATGAATACCATCAGGTCCCGGTGATTACTACTCTTCAGCTTGCTGAACTGACCCATTACATCCTCCAAGGTTACAGAGAATTTGTTTAGTTTCTCCGACTCCCCCGCTTCAAATATTCTTTCCGGCACCGGTGTCCCCCCCAAATCCTCCTCGGTGAAGACCGAAGCAAAGAATTCATTTAATTTCTCCGCTACGGCTTTGTCCTCCTTGATCGCCCCTTTAACACCATTTTCGTCCAACGGCCCAACCGACTCTTTGGCCGGTTTCCTGCTTTTAATGTATCTAAAAATTTTTTACTATGTATTTTTGCTTCCAACGCTAATTTCTTCTCAAAGTCCTTTTTTGCCCTCCTTATCTCCGCTTTGCATTTGGCTTGGCATTCCTTATGATCTATCCTGTTACTTTCAGTTGGTTCTCTTCTCCACTTTCTGAAGGATTGTTTTTTGGCTCTAATGATTTCCTTTATCTTACTGTTTAGCCACGCCGGCTGACGTTTAGTCTTTTTTCCCTTTTTTCTAATACGTGGAATATATTTGTCCTGAACCTCCAGGATGGTGTTTTTAAACAGCATCCACGCCTGATGCAAGTTTTTTACTCTGCGAGCTGCTCCTTTCAGTCTTTTTTTCACCATTTTTCTCATTTTGTCGTAATCACCTTTTCTATAGTTAAACGCTAGCGTACTTGATTTCCTAGTTTCACTTCCTTCAATGCCAATATCAAAACCGATCATATTATGATCACTGTTATCAAGCGGGCCCTCGTATCGTTACCCCCTGCACTAGATCATGAGCACCACTAAGGACTAAGTCTAGTATTTTTCCTTCTCTTGTCGGCTCCTGAACTAGCTGTTCCATGAAGCTGTCCTTGATTTCATCAAGAAATCTTATGTCCCTTGCGTGTACAGATGTTACATTAACCCAGTCTATATGCGGGTAATTGAAATCCCCCATTATTATTGTGTTGCCCAGTTTGTTTGCGTCCCTGATTTCCTTTAACATTTCCGCATCTGTTCGTCCTGGCCAGGCGGACGGTAGTACACTCCTATCACTATCCTTTTCCCCTTTGCACATGGAATTTCAATCCACAGTGATTCCAAGGAGTGTTTTGTTTCCTGCAGAATTTTCAATCTATTTGATTCAAGGCTCTCGTTAATATACAATGCTACCCCTCCACCAATCCGATTCACCCTATCACTACGATATAATTTGTACCCCGGTATGACAGTGTCCCACTGGTTATCCTCCTTCCACCAGGTCTCAGAGATGCCTATTATATCTAATTTTTCATTTAGTGCAATATATTCTAACTCCCCCATCTTATTTCTTAGGCTCCTGGCATTCGCATATAGACATTTCAAACTATGTTTGTTGTTCCTAAGTACATCATGCTTAGTACTTGACAGTATTAATTGGCAATCTTTTGTCTGATTTTTATTGTTATTTAAAGATACCCGATCTACTACAATCTCTTTTGCAACCTCACTATCAGGATACTCTATCTTCCCTGTTATGGTGATATCTTTGAAAGATACCTTATCCCGAACCATGCTCTTTTGAGCGACTGTCGGCCTTCCCCCCATTTCTGTCAAGAGAAACATTCACAGGTTTGTCTTGGGGACCACCGACATTTCTACAGTCGAGAAAGCTGAAGTTTATAAACTGCTGGAATCAGTGATTTGCCAGAAAGTATTCTCCAGGAACCCTCAAAATTATTATTATGAAAAGAACGGATTCCATCAAATGATACAAAACTGGCAATAGTAGCTTACTAAGAATTTAAATATACAGGAAAAAAAAATATGAACTTCACCAACTCCCGACCATAATTCTGAAATCTAGATCAGCTCACCATGGTCTTCCTGGCATACAATCATGGCCATCAACTCAACACTTACCTCGGTCTTCTCTGAGAGACAGTTCAAGCCCTATTCCCTGTTGTTCCAGTTGTCTGTAACACTCTTCAATCTCCTCCAGGCGCCTCTGAATTGACTAAAGAGGGGGAAAAAAAGGGGGGGGGGGTAGGAACAGATCACAAAAAATGTCAAAGTTAACCAACAGAATCCACAAGGTCACCAGGAACTACAAGGATTCTTGGGACCCGAGGAGCTGAAGTACAATATAGCAAACAAACAACACCCCCCTCCCCAAAGACAGGGTAGTCCTCTAGGCTCCCACAACCAATTGAGTTTCCAGGATTTTCACAATGAATATGAAAGATTTGCATTCACAAATGGGACACAGCCATACTAAGTTAAAATCTCCCTAGGGAAAGGGAAATGGGACTTGATATACCTGCCTTTCTGAGGTTTTTGCAACTACATTCAAAGCGGTTTACATATATTCAGGTACTTATTTTGTACCAGGGGCAATGGAGGGTTAAGTGACTTGCCCAGAGTCGCAAGGAGCTAAAATGGGAATCAAACCCAGTTCTCCAGAGTCCGCTGCACTAACCACTAGGTTACTCCTCCACTAGCAACATTCCATGTAGAAGCCTGCCCTTGCAGATCAACAATGTGGCTGCGCAGGCTTCTGTTTCTGCGAGTCTGACATCGACTCACAGAAACAGAAGCCTGCGCGGCCGCGCTGCTGATCTGCAAGGGCAGGCTTCTACATGGAATGTTGCTAGTGGAATAGCAACATTCCATGTAGAATCTCAAATAGTAGCAAATTCCATCTAGAATCTCCAATAGTAGCAACATTCCAGAATCTCAAATAGTAGCAACAGAATCTCAATAGTAGCAACATTCCATCTAGAATCTCCAATAGTAGCAACATTCCAAGCAGAATCTCAAATAGGGAAAGGGAAATGATATACCGCCTTTCTGAGGTTTTTGCAACTACATTCAAAGTGGTTTACATATATTCAGGTACTTATTTTGTACCAGGGGCAATGGAGGGTTAAGTGACTTGGCGAGAGTCACAAGGAGTTGCAGTGGGAATTGAACTCAGTTCCCCAGGATCAAAGTCCACTACACTAACCACTAGGCTACTCCTCCACTTAGGATGGATAGAGATGGCTGAAAAGGTAGAGAAGGTCTGTCTATGAAAATCAAGGTGGTTTGATTAACAGGAGATGGCAGGAGTGTGCTTGGCCCTTTTTGTGGCCTGAAGCAAGTAGGCAGAGCTCGTCACCCTATCAATTACATTGTTTTGGGTGTACCAAGGTGGTGGCAGCTGCACTGAGGAGAATTAAAACCTCCTTGGGTGAACAGGCTTCAGCTCCTGTCCATCAAACCTCCTTGGTGAAAATAAACTGAAGTCAACTGCAACACAGGGTACCTAAGGAAATAAACCTTTTTCAAAGATGGGGAAGCCTTAGAACTAGAGGACACAAAATGAAACTGTAAGTAGGTAAATGTAAAAGTAGCATCAGGATATAGTTTTCATAGAAAGGGCAGGGGATGCCCGGAATGCCCTCCTGGTGGAGGTGGCGAGGATGGTGTGGGATAAAAGAAGAGGATCCCTGTATAGTAAGGGGACGGAATCACAACACAACTTAAAATGACTTTCACGTTGCAGACAAGGCATTGATGGGGTACAGCCTGCACTGAGGGGGCAGATACAACTCTAGCTGCCTTCCTGGGCAGACTAGATAGTAAATAATTGCAGATAAAGATCAAATGCAGACAGTACATGCACATCTCTCTCATGCATATTCATTGTAGATCTCCTGAAAACCTAATTAGCTAGAGCTATCCCAAGGACTACATTGAGAACAGCTGGTCTAACATCATATTAGGAAGGATTTGGGGCAGACTAGATGTGCTCGACAATTCTTATCTAAAACCTTACTCTATGGATTTTTGTTTAAAATGCGGATATGCATAAACCCCAAGTTCAGATCAGTTTCCGGAGATGGGAAGGCGGTAGAACTAGAGGACACGAAATGAGATTGAAGGGGGGCAGACGCAAGAAAAATGTCAGGAAGTATTTTTTCACGGAGAGAGTGGTGGATGCTTGGAATGCCCTCCCGCGGGAGGTGGTGGAGATGAAAACGGTAACGGAATTCAAACATGCATGGGATAAACATAAAGGAATCCTGTTCGGAAGGAAGGGATCCTCAGAAGCTTAGCCGAGATTGGGTGGCGGAGCCGGTGGTGGGAGGCCGGGCTGGTTGGGAGGCAGGGCTAGTGCTGGGCAGACTTCTACGGGCTGTGCCCTGAAAATGACAGATACAAATCAAGGTAAAGTATACACAAAAAGTAGCACATTTGAGTTTATCTTGTTGGGCAGACTGGATGGACCGTGCAGGTCTTTTTCTGCCGTCATCTACTATGTTACTGTGTTACTATGTAGTTGCCGATTTCCATAAGGAATCCTCAGGTAATTTCATTTCATACAATTGAAAAGGCTGCAGGGAAGTCAGAAATTCAATCAAACCATCTTCTAACTGCCTAATAATCAGCTGGAAATCCAGGAAGGCAGAGAGAGAAAAAAAAGTAAATACACCACACTGCACCTCTAAGCTAATTCTGCAAAACAATGGATCAAGATCTCAGGCTATCAGGGGATGTAAATACATCCACACATGTTTCCCAACAGTCCAGCTAGAGCTTCCTACATCTCCTGTGCTGACCATTCAAAGCCGAATAAACCAGTCATTACAAGCTGAAGAACAGATAAGGGGGAGAAGTGCAGAAAAGATGCAGATGTTAGGGGGAAGAGGTTACCTGAGCTTTATGAAACCTCTTCATCTCCTCCTCTTTGGCTCGCCGCTGCAGCGTTCTCATTTTCCACGTCTCACGTTTCTTCATTTCATCCTCCCTGGACAGGCGAACCTGACGGTCAAAGCACAGTATATTACTTTGTGTAGCAGAGGACTCCACCTGTGCAGCTGTATGGGGGACATGGAGTCTAGAGAGACAATTCCCAGAAACATCGATTCAATCAAACTTTACTATACCAATCCTAAAACTCACATTTATAATACGTTCTGTACCAGTCATCCCTTTCTCATTTAAGCCACAATTAGAACGTGAATACAACCACTATGCCTCTTACTGGGGAGGCTACAGAGAAGGGCCAGGTTCCTGGGATCCTCTTTGTAAATCAGTATCGAAAAATAAAGCGTCTGGCCAAATGTAACACCGTTTTTGAATAAGAAAACTGGCAGCATGGTACTGGGGAAAAGAGAGGACATTGGACACAGGACAACTCATTCCAGTGGTCTCTTCTATTGGTTACATAAGAACATAAGCGTTGCCATAACTGGGGCAGACAGAATGTCATCAAGCCCAGTATCCTCCTGTTTCCAACAGTGGTCAATCCAGGTCACCATTACCTGGTAAGATGCTTAAGTAAAGAGGTGTGCTAGCCGTGTTAGTCCACTCTTAAAGGTAATCAATAGAAATCAAACAAAATTAAAACATGGAAAAGAAAATAAGATGATACCTTTTTTATTGGACATAACTTAATACATTTGCTTATTTCTGATCTGATGAAGAAGGGCAACCTTCGAAAGCTAATCAAGAAATGTATTAAGTTATGTCCAATAAAAAAAAGTATCTTATTTTCTTTTCCATGTTTTAATTTTGTTTGATTTCTATTGATTACCTGGTAAGATGCTAAAACAGTAAAACAGATTTTATGCTGCTAATCCTAGAAATTAGAATTGACTTCCTCTACTGCATTCCACTCTGTGAAAAAAAACAAAACAGAGCCCACACCATATCCTGCATATATCTCATTCTCTTTAACATTACTCTGTATTTGTTTCATCACCGGAGGTGGTAACACCCAACAGTACTATGTAAGCCACATTGAGCCTGCAAATAGGTGGGAAAATGTGGGGTACAAATGCAACAAAAATAAATAAATAAAATAAATCCATTTTATTAGATTGGTCCATAGGTGCCAGCTCTGTGAGTGCTTGAGCCCCCCACCCCCAATATTGAGCAAACTCACTATTATCCATGGAGGAGTCATTCATGTTGCATTTAGCTTCCAATTTATTTTGATTTTGCCCACGCCTTTTTCAGTGGTAGCTCAAGGCGAGTTATATTCAGGTACACTGGATATTGTTCTGAGTTGGCTCCTATGATTTGGCCCAAAGTTCGACAAAGACCAAGGAGCCCTCCAAATGTTATCATGTGTAATTAATCAACTAACTTCTTTCAAGGCACAAGACTCGAGACCTCCAAACTCACTTGTGTTTTAGTGGGTCTCGCAGCTTCTTTCACTCCATGCTCTTCCTCATCACTTGATTCTTCTGTTTGACTGGAATCCATTTCCTGAAAGCCTAGAAGGAAGAGGAGGAGGATATTCAGCTTTGTTGCAGTGACCCATACTGCTGCCCAAACCTGACAAAGATTTGTACAGCATAGATTACTGGGGTCTTAGCACACAAAGATCCGGCTCCAAGAATAGGACAACCAAAAGGGATGGAGAGATCTAGAGGGGACAAACAAGACCATCTCTGAAGGAATGTAAAAGAATGCCCAAAGATGTCCAAAAGGGGACTATGGTAAGAGTTAGAATTTGGATGTCACACGCTAGCTTTCCAAATTTAAACTGACAAAACACATTGTATAACAAAATGTCTCTCTCACCCAAGTACTGTCATGAACTTGCTACTTTGAAGTAGTTTAATTTGGAGAGCTAGCGAGTTAAGAAACATCCAGATAGAAGACTCCCGAGGCAGGCCTTTGTGGCCGAAACACAGCTCGTGTTGAGCCACTGGATGGTTTAAAAGACTTTGTATACTTTGGATATCATCTAGCTTCACTATGTTTGACGTATCTGTGAGATTGTGAGGGTTCCTGTTCTTCTGTTTCCTTTGTTGAAGAGTTAACATTTGGCATGCAAGGGTGATGGGGGAAAACCTTAATACCCAAAATAGACAGCAAGGTTCCTCCTTAATTATGACTTATGGAGAACAAGGAAATAAGATATAATGAAAGAATGATTGAGCCCTATCGAGAGCACCCTTACCCAAATCCTGAAATGCTTCCCCTTCATTCGGCTCTTCATATCGTGCCGAGAAATCTTTCAAAGACAGTTTAAAGCGAGGTCTGCTTTGAGGAATGAATGGCTGGACATAGAATTGTCCATCTTTGCCACCAATCAAGGCTTTGATGTTCTCTTCACTGATTCGAGGCTCTACCCAGCCAGCCTGGCTTTTATCATGGATATCCCCTTGCCCCTTTGAGTGATCTGCAGTCTCTGCCAAAATCTGAGTGGAGTCCCTGGTGTGGAGAGCTTGGCCTTTCTTCAGATTTTTTTGCTTTGGTCTTTCCCGACTTGTTTGGCTTTCACTGTCCGAGTCTGAGCTCGAATTTAGCCTAGCCAGCTGCTTCTTCTCAAGCTTGGACAGCAGGATTCGCTTCTTGGCTATGCAACTCATCTCGGAGTCTGTCTCCTTCACTGGAGGGGTTTTGCACTCATCAGCCAGAGTCAAGGCATCAGGTCTGGATGTAGATACAGAGTGAATAGTCCCCTCTAGTGTTTCACTTCCAAATGGAAGCATTTTTCCCGTTCTTTGACTGCCATCATGCTCACTTCTGGCATTAGCTCCTGGAAAAGCAGAACTTTTGGCCCCTACCACAGGGTCAGAAGGTTGCAGGCCAAGTAGTTCCAATGTCGAGTAGAGAGGGTTGGAAATGTGATAGCCTGGAGCAGAAGGACGGAGGGGCTGGACAGCAGTATTTGCAGGAACAAATCCTGAGAGCAGACTGGTTGAATGCAGGGGCTCTCCAGGGTCAGAAGGTGAAGAGCCTGGGAAAACTGAATCATCTGCTGATGGAACAGTCTGAGGTTTCAGCTCACTATTTCCACTGGCAGATGGAGTCTTGATGAAAAGAAGAAAAAACAAGCGTGAAATTTAGTGTTACTCAGCATACATTGGACAGAATCAAATCTTTCCTAAGGAACCTAAAGGGTATACACAGTTGGCACTTCTGCAGGTGTGTATGCCACGGGTGCACTCTGCCACCCACCAGCCATAAGGATGCCGTACCAAAAGGACTGGTGCAAGGATATTAGGCACCCTAGTAACCTTCAGCCTTGTGCCCACCTCCCCCTCCCCAGTTTTTTGTTTCTGTTTATTCAGGCATTTGCTACATAGGGTTACCATATTTTGTCCCCCAAAAAGGACACATGCCCTGTCCCCACCACACACCCCGCCCCCGTCACACCCTCGTTCCGCCCCCTGTCACATTTTCCCCTTCTCCCTGTCACATACTCCATCGCCCCCCCTCCCCTTACTACTGCCCTGGTGGTCTAGTGACCTCTTCGGGGCAGGAAAGAGTGATGGGAAGAGGAAGGTGGAGGCAGAGAATGGAGGGAAAGCTACAACCAGAGGCGTAGCTAGACTCAGTACTTTGGATGGGCCCAAAGATAAATTGGATGAGCCCCTTCCACGCGCCAACACACCCCAAATATCTTCCCGGAGATATTTTTTAAGAACACAGATTTTTTTCGCCTCCTCCACATCTCCTCCCTCTCCTCTGCGGCATCCCAGCATCTGAATCTGAACCCTGTCCCTCCCAGATGTACCATATGAGCGTCTTCGGCGCCTGCAGCGATTCATTCACGCTGCACGCACCAGATTCACAGGATTCCATCTGCTGCGTCTCGCCCTCGCTGACATCACTGCCTGTTTCCTGTCTGGTGGAACGCAGCAGATGGTAGCCTGAAGGGCCGGTACAAGCAGGAATGAATCGCTGCAGGCGCCAACGATGCCTGTACTGACACCGGGGAGGGACAGGATTCAGAGACAGGACAGCTGTTACGTACTCAAAGCTGGAAACTGGTTTGTGAGCCCTTGGGCCACTGCCGAGAAGCGGCAGTGGCAGGCAAAACCACCCCACACCAGGGGCAAGGCAGAACTCTGACAACCGTTAGGCTTCACCTGTACCTGGCCACTTTCCACCAGGAGTTGAGCTCCCAGCTTCAGGTGGCCGACAGGACTTTGCAGGACAGGGCAGGAGCTGGATAACAGCTAGGCAGCACAGGGACTGAGTGTCGGAGGGGAAAGGAAGGAACATGGGCAGCAAGGCAGGAAACCGGACAAGGAAGGGAAAGCTAAAGGGCAGAACAGAAAGCTGCAGAACAGCCACTAAACAGGGAACAAACACTGACTAACAAGACACAGAACTAAAAGCTGCAAAGCAGCCAGCAGGATACAAACAGACAAGGACTAAACACAAAACTAAAACCCAGAGACAAGACTAACAAACTAACAACAACCTAATCTAACTACACACTGACTGGCTAGAACAGACAAGAATCAAGGCAAGGATTCAAAACTAGGCAGCAGAGCAACAAGCACTAACAAACCAGGGCCTTAGACGCAATGCAAAGGCCAAGGCAGAGAGGTTCCAAATGGCTAATAAGCCCAGCAGGCAGCTGAGACTCAGGTGTAACAATCACCAGGCAACTAAGGGTCGAGCAGCCTGGAAGATCCGGACTGGACTGATCTGAAATCTGGAACAGGAGACAGCACACCAACAATCTAATACAGCCAGCACACAGAGACAGAGACAGAACTAACTCACAAAGAACAGACAGAAGCCAGCTCAGAAGCTGACCACAGGAAATAAGGTGAGTCTGAGAGGGGTCACGGCCACAGACGTGACAACAGCAGATACCAGAGAGGGGAAGAGGGCAGTGTGGCACTGCCGCTGGGTGGGCCTGAGCCGAGAATGAGTGGGCCCACCCGTAGCTATGTCACTGATGACAACAGTATGTCACACCCCCTATTTTTTTAACCTACCTGCTACCTTTGCATAGCACTAATTTACAGGCAAATAGACACTTAGAGCTGGTTATTGAATAAAAAGTCCATGCTATGTAAAGCCACAATGAAAAGGAAGGGGAAGGGAATAGGAAATCCACTCAGCTCTTTAATTACATACTAAAATTGTGTGAAGATTCAAGATGCCACCACTACAGCAATGGAGTGTCCCCCCCAATTTTTTTTTTGACTGAGGTAATTGACATCCTTTTTATTCTGAAAATGACCCGACACAGGCCGTGTTTCGGCGTACAAACGCCTGCCTCAGGGGTCAGAAAGTTCTTTTTTTTTTAACTTTAAAATTTTTTGATTGACGAACTTAGCAATATAACAGATTTATTCATGTACAAATTCTTTTATCTCCCCCCTCCTACCCCCTACCCCATGGAGTGTCCTACATTTGTTAGCAATAGCCATCGACATGTCCTGAATTACACTGAAATATTCTCCCACTTGTTACTTCTAGTCTTTAATGATGTTGGTTGGTTTGGGGCGATTTCTCCAAATGGATTAGTTTATGCAATACCATGACAGGAATGAACCTCACTCCTATGCCAGGGTATGTAGAGTAAGAACAATCCTATGGACCCCTCAACAACAAGAATCATTTCAAGGCAATCCCTTCAAGGTTCACTGGGTGGCATGAAATGAAATGAGATTGAAGGGGGGCAGACTCAGGAAAGATGTCAGGAAGTATTTTTTCACGGAGAGGGTGGTGGACGCTTGGAATGCCCTCCCGCGGGAGGTGGTGGAGATGAAAACGGTAACGGAGTTCAAACATGCGTGGGATATGCATAGAGGAATCCTGTGCAGAAGGAATGGATCCTCAGAAGCTTAGCTGAAATTGGGTGGCGGAGCAGGTGGGGGGGGGGAAGAGGGGGTGGTGATTGGGAGGAGAGGATAGGGGAGGGCAGACTTGTACGGTCTGTACCAGAGCCGGTGATGGGAGGAGGGACTGGTGGTTGGGAGGCGGGAAATACTGCTGGGCAGACTTATATGGTTTGTGCCCTGAAAAGGACAGGTACAAATTCAAGGTAAGGTATACACATATGAGTTTGTTTTGGGCAGACTGGATGGACCATGCAGGTCTTTTTCTGCCGTCATCTACTATGTTACTATGTTACTATGATACATAGTAACATAGTAGATGACGGCAGAAAAATACCTGCATGGTCCATCCAGTCTGCCCAACAAGATACATATGTGCTACTTTTTGTGTATACCTTGATTTGTACCTGTCCTCTTCCGGGCACAGACTGTATAAGTCTGCCCAGCACTATCCTCGCCTCCCACCACCGGGTTTCCATAATTTTATACATGTTCCACCCCTGAATTGATGGCTGGTATAATGCAAACATGCAAGAAGTCACGATACCCAAGGCTTAATAGGGAAAAGTTGCAGAGAATCTTATTACCTTATGTAATTGGCTCTCCTGCTGAAGGCAATAATGCAGAGTACAGTAAAAGTATCCTGGTGAGAAAAAAAAAATTATAAAAATGAGACGAATGCAAAAAATAAAAATGACAGTATAGATAACAGAGAGATCCCTTCCCCACATGTCAATCACAATTCAAGATCGACCTTTTGCATGAAGCTAGCGGGACCATGTCCTAGAACCTTTTTCCAATAGCAACTATGGACTGCAAGAAAGAATGTGGAATATCATTTACGAATACCAAACAAAAGCCACATGAGAGTTTAATGTAATTTTGTAAGGCTGATACTTTAATTTTCAAATTCCAGAGGCCTGCAGCTGATTTTCAAACAGAATCTTTCCAGGGGGAGGGGAGGGGGAGGGCCTTCGGCTTGGGCCTCCTCTCTGCTTTAATGACCGGTGGGGATGCCAAGCTCCACCAGCTGAAGGACATCTCCTGGGCGAGTTCCCTTTTGCTGTCTGAGCAGTACTTAAGTCAGCAGGCCTGCTTCGGACACCAATGCTGGCTCTCGCGTGCATGCTCAGTTCAGCAACTGAACTGAGCATATGTGAGGGAGTGCCAACATCAGCAGCAGAAGTGCACCGCCGACTTGAGCGCTGCTCTGGCAGCGTAGACGGGAATCACACAGGAGGCGTCTTCGGCTTTCAGGGCTTGGCATCCCCGCCAGCAAAGGTATATTTCAACACGGTAGCAGTGGTGGGGGGGGGGGGGGGAACAGCAGAAGGGGGGAGAGAATACCCGGCCCCCTCAGTCCACCTTTGGGACCTCCCAAAAATGGACTTCTGGCTACACCCCTGGTGCACACTTTAAAGTCCCGTACATACTTCTTTATCCTGCTCCATCTGTGCCCCAGCACCTCCCATTTTCAATACAGATAAAACCACGTCATCACAGGAGCAATATTGTTAACAGCATGTGCTCTTTCCCGATAGCGCATGCATGTCCTGTGCGTGTGCTCTTCCGAAAGAGCACCCTCTATTGATGGCACATGGTCAAAACACCAAAAATTTCATGCTTTTCTCATTTGACAACATGAAATGCCATGAGAAATTAATGGGCCTTCAGGATTGAGAAAAATGTAATTCTTTATTTATAATGGAGACCCGACACGGTCCGTGACACAGCTGAAGGCGTTCTACAAACGAGCTGTTCAGACAGCGGGTAACATAACCTGATTGTTTATTCCACATCTTTGTCAATTTATTATCTTGCTGACCTATAGGAGTCCCTTGACCCCTGATGCAGGCGTTCGTACGCCGAAACACGGACCGTGTCGGGTCTTCATTATAAATAAAGAATTACATTTTTCTCAATCCTGAAGGCCCAGTGTTTGCTTTTGTATGCTGTATTCCCTCTCTGTGACTGTATGAGAAATTAATGCACATCCCTACCGACCACATCATCCACAGCGCTACCCGCATTCCATACCTTACAGTCGATCTACAATAACCCTTCCGATTCTAGTACCCCACAAGCTCTGCTAACATATTTCTCTGGACCTGCAGAATCCCACTGCTCAGGGCTAAGGATTTCCACCTACAATACCAAAGACCTAGGTGCTCGGGTTACAGATCTCCACAGCTGAAAGATGCCTCTTAGTTTTATAATGGACCAGCTTGCACTCATCTCTGCTCAGTGACTTCTCCTGACCAATGCCCAGCATTTTACAAGCCCTTCTGTCCCCAGGCTCACCATCATCCTCATCAAAAGCATAGTTTCCTAGCCGTAGTGTGGTTCCACATTGGTGGCAGTGGAAGCATCCACGGTGGAAGAACAGGCCATTGGCACTCATGCGCTCTACGATGTAAACCCGCTGGCCGCAGAAGTAACAGGCATCGCTGCTGCCCGTGGAAGACTGAGACTGAGCTGCAGGCATCTGCCAAGGGGGAAGGAGGGAGGGAAGAAACAAATGGTGGCATCAAAAGACAGACAAGACCAGCAGAACGTTTTACATTGATTAAGATTCCTCACGTCATTTGCTGCAAGAAGGTGGAGCCAGCATAACGGTCCACGCATTACTGCCCTGTACAGCCCAGTAGGGAATCTTAATCACATTTTTAGGTTAATATGCCATTTCCTAGGCTAGTCAGGGAAGGATTTCTCTATTGGGAATATACCAAGGCCTTCCAAGAGACCTGGACTGGTCACTGTCAGACCATGAGCCAAACACCACGCTTGGCCCTACTGTTTACCTCCAGTTTTGTAGTCCTAGCCAGTGGTGTGCTGGAGCAGGCTCTCACAGGCTCGCAAGAGCCGGTTGTTAAGTTTTTAAGAATTTTGGGAGCCGGTTGTTAAAGTAAGGCCCTCCATGGCTACTTTAACAACTGGCTCCCAAAATGTGGGCTTGGGCCCCCTGCTGAATTCTCTTTTACTTTGCTGGTGGGGATGCTGAGCCCTGCCAGCCAAGTAAATAGACTACTGCTGCTCCCCGCTCCTTGTTTCCAGCTCTGAGCAGCAGGCTGGGACTTCTCCAGCATGTGTGAGAAGTTTCAGCATGCTGCTCAGAGCAAGACGTTGGGAGTGGTGGCAGTCCATTTATTGGCTACCAGCAAAGGTATACCTAGTGTGCCCGCACGAAGGGAGGGAGGAGAGAGAGGCAAGTGTTGCTCCCCCACTCCCCCCCCCCCAGCCACCCGGCCACCCCTGGCCCTTCCAACTGCGGAGCTGGCTACGTCCGGAGAAAGAGCCTGTTAAAAATTTACCAGCACACCCCTGGTCCTATCCCTCCCCAGCGTGAAATATTTTTGCCCCTCACTTACCCATGGTAATCTGCATCCACAGCCAGCCAGGGGTTAAAAGAAAAGCCCCCCTCCACTAACCCTTCTGCCACTTTTAATTACGGAGACAACAAAGATGTTACCTTCTCCCTAAAGACTCAGGGACTGATATTCAAAGTGATTTGGCCGGGCACCGTCCACTTAAATCACTTGGTCAGGGCTAGCCAATAATTTGCAGTGGCACTTAACCGGCTAAGTGCCACTGAAATTTGCTCCTAACTCAAAGCCGGCTATATTGCGGAATCAGCACTTGGCCAAAGCGAACCGTATGAAAACTGTCCCAGTGAGCCTGATCGTATTTTACGAGCTATAAAAACAAAATCAAATCCCCGTGTGTGCTGACACGTCCAGGAAATCCCAAAGCAGCCTAACCTTTCCCACCCTCTGCAGATCATTGTTTTTTTTCTAACCGCATCTGTGCAGAAATGATCAATTAATAAATCTGCATTCATTTATTAATCCAAACGGCAAACAATTCCCAGCCAACCACGATGGACTCCATTCCAACAGAAACACTGGGTGGATTCATGGGCTGCTGCTTTTTACCACGGACACATGCTCGATAGGCACAAGAGGCTCAACTTTGGACTTTCTGAGCTGCCAGTGAGTCACTGCACCAATATTTCTCTCCTCCCTCACCTCCCACCATGTTGTCAGAGGAAGAAAGTCTAACCTGACGTTTCATTGGCGAGGGTGGAGAACCCTCAAGGTGTAGGACTTTTAGGTGATCCTCTTGAGGTACTTCAGCTGGTCCCTTCTGATACACATCCAGCACTTTGTCACTGGCTTCCAGCTGAAGAGAGAACACAGAGGAGAACAGCACCGTGTTATTGGACAGAAAAGGGGAAATAAAATCCCCCCTCCTTTTTGCTTTTATGTTTTAACTTTTTATTGAGATCAACAATACAAAGGTTAAATGCTTCATTGTACATACAGATTCCACGTTACAGAAATCAAAATCATCAATAAAAGAAAACTTGTTTGTACCAGCACAGATCAAACTGTCTTTATTGTTCTCAGTTACTTGTATTTTTTTTTAATTTATAGAAGTCTTTATTGAGCGTTAAGAACATAACACAAAACGTAGTTAACACGGCTCGTTACATCATATTCCAAGTGAGCCAAACACCAGTATGAGTAGTAATCAGAGGGTACCTATAATGTCATTGGTCCCACCATAACCACAACATGTAATTCATATTTTTATCGCAGAAACAAAAGGGGTTCGCAGTTTCCACAAAAATTCAACAAAAGAAGGAACTGGAAAACACAACTTCAAGAGATCAATCCGAGACACAGGGTGAGATGCTCCAGGAAAGCTTTATTAGGACCCTACACGGTCGGTGTTTCGGCTTTTAAAAAAGCCTTCATCAGGGGTCGATCAGTGGATGCACAAAGTGCAGGTCATTTTTCAGCGCACTTTAGTAAAAGGGCACATTGTTCAGGAATAGCCGCTAATATTCAGCGGAACTTAACCGGCTAAGTGTTCTGAATATCACAGTTAGTGCCAAACTCCAAGCCTGCTATGTTGGGGCTGTTCTGGGGGTGGAGTCAGCACTTGGCCATTTACGTGCTGATATTCAGCTCTTAAGTGGCCAGGTTTACTGCGTAAAATCTGTCCTATTTTTATATGGTAACCCATAGCTGTTTAAGTGCTGAATATTGACATAAGTGGCCATGTGTTAACCGGCTTAAAAATAACTAGATATTCAAAGCTGAAGCCAGTACAGGTCCCAGCTTTCAATATCAGGGAATAATGCCAACAGCTGAAAATTGACCCCATAAATGCTAGTATTCTATAAAATATGCGTGTAACTGCCTGACATGCCTCTGACCTGTCCATGCCCCTCCCAGGTGCACGCGCCATCCCGCTTGCGGTCGAGTGCTCTGAAATTTGAGCAAGTGACTTCTAGAAATACCAACTAACAGAAGTTACTCATAACCATTAATTAGTGCTAGTTTTCATCAATTAACAGCAATTATAGTCAACAACTTGTTATTAAGACCACATAGAATCTAATTAAATTATGTGCACAACTGACCTTATAAGTTGTGCATGCAAATTTGCACATGCAACCTTCTAGAATGAGGGGGGAACGTGTACACCTTGCCTGAGAGACATTTATCTGCAATGACTGACCAACAAAGAACGCGGTTGGCTTGCTCCGGAACTTCCAGGCTGTTAAGACGCTGCCATCAGTACCCAGCCTGCAGAGAACACGCCCATTGGCAACTGCTTAGGTGGGCCAGATTCTGTTCCTGCTCAGGGCTGGTGTTCAGACATTCAGGGGTCCAGAGTAGAAACTGGGGAGGGGTCCCCAAAGCTGGTCTTCAGCCTATAGTAGCCTAGTGGTTAGTGTAGTGGACTTTGATCCTGGGGAACTGAGTTAGATTCCCATTGCAGCTCCTTGTGACTCTGGGCAAGTCACTCAACCCTCCATTGCCCCTGGTACAAAATAAGTACCTGACTATACTATGTAAACCGCTTTTGAATGTAGTTACAAAAACCTCAGAAAGGTGGTATATCAAGTCCCATTTCCCTTTCCCTGTTTGAGATTCTATATGGAATATTGCTACTATTGGAGATTCTAGATGGAATGTTGCTACTATTTGAGATTCTACATGGAATGTTGCTAATCCACTAGCAACATTCCATGTAGAAGCCTGCACTTGCAGATCAGCAACGCGGCCGCGCAGGCTTCTGTTTCTGTGAGTCTGATGTCCTGCATGTACGTGCAGGACGTCAGACTCACAAAAACAGAAGCCTGCGCAGCCGCATTGGTGATCTGCAAGGGCAGGCTTCTACATGGAATGTTGCTAGTGGAGGAGTAGCCTAGTGGTTAGTGCAGTGGACTTTGATCCTGGGGAACTGAGTTCGATTCCCACTGCAGCTCCTTGTGACTCTGGGCAAGTCACTTAACCCTCCATTGCCTCTGGTACAAAATAAGTACCTGAATATATGTAAACCGCTTTGAATGTAGTTGGAAAAACCTCAGAAAGGCAGTATATCAAGTCCCATTTCCCTATCCCTTATGACATCACAATATCAGAAGTGAGCCAAGTATGGGGCAATCAAGCCATTGTGACATCACTGATAAGGTTGGCTCTTATTGGTGGAATGAGTGGAGGAGTAGCCTAGTGGTTAGTGCAGTGGACTTTGATCCTGGGGAACAGAGTTCAATTCCCACTGCAGCTCCTTGTGACTCTGGGCAAGTCACTTAACCCTCCATTGCCCCTGGTACAAAATAAGTACCTGAATAGATGTAAACCGTTTTGAATGTACTTGCAAAAACCTCAGAAAGGCAGTACATCAAATCCCATTTCCCCTTTCCCCTATGCCTTCTTCAGTTTGAGGCAGGTTTGGGCGGCCCCCTGTAGTATGGGGGCCCAGGGCAATTGCCCTCTTTGCCCTCTTTGCCCTCTTTGCCACCCCCTAACACCGGCCCTGTCCTGCTTGCTTTAAAAGAGAGACTTCAAGAACTCTCTGGCCACCTTCCTCTCCACCATTCTGCCCAATGGGCACCAAAATCTTCAATCTGACCCTGTAGAAAGCAGATGACAACATTGTCGGGGGGGGGTAGGGGGGACTCACAGTATCATTGCTCCTCTTCCTCTTATTTTCTGGCTCCTCCTGCTCCTGAAATCACAAGGACAGACATCAGAAAGAAAGTACATAAGTACCGCCATACTGGGAAAAGACCAAGGGTCCATCAAGCCCAGCATCCTGTCTCCGACAGCAACCAATCCAGGCTTCAAGAACCCGTTATATGGAAGGAAGCTACTGGTGCATAACGGTACACACTCCCACCCATTATGCACCAGTAGCTTCCTTCCATACACATGCCCCCATTACCTCCCCCCGCCCCCTACCACCACCACCAAAAGAAAAACCCTGTTCTGTAAGGAGACCACTGCCAGCAGGTCAGCTAATAATCAGAAACACAAAGACTGGGTGTGAAGGAGGCAGAAACTGCCAGCTCCAGAGCTGGAAGATGGACACGGGATGCTGTCAAGGGTCCCAATATTACAATATAGTCTCAACTTGAGTTTCCTCCGTGCATCATAAAAAGCTTCAAATCATTACCAGCACTCTGAGAAGAAGGTTAAAAAAACTAGTGGTGTGCAGGCCAGGATTCTTCATTTTGTTTAGCTTTCCACGTCGGTTGTAGGATTTTTATTTAACATCTTTTTTATTAACACAAATCAAACCAAATTACAAATAGTAGATGTAATATTTTCATTGGAACCAAAATATTTTCTTAAAGAGACCTGTAGCCAGCCCACTCATTTTGGGCTCAGGCCCACCCTAAATCAGTGCCCCACATTGGTGTGGCTGGCCCTGCCACACCAGCCGAAAACCTCCTCCCGGCAGAAAGAGCCCTTACACCCGGTGCAGGCAGCTGCAGTGTTCCCGAGCCCCTACCACCCCATCCCTCGCACATGCTCAGTTTGCACACATGTGTGGAGGCTGGCCGTGTCAGGGACTCTGGGACACTGCTGGCGGGGGCACACGGTGTAAGTGCTCTTTCTGCCAGGAGGAGGTCTTCGGCCGGCGGGGCTTGCAGATCCTTGCCAGCTCAGGCATTTTTTTTTCATTTGGGTTTTGGCAGCGGCGGCGGACAGGTGGGGTGAGAAAAAGAGATGAATCTTTGGGCCCACCCTCCTTGGGGGCTCAGGTCCACCGTAAATCGTCCCTCTGGCTATGCCACCGATTTCACATACCATGACTTTTGCTCCATTACAATACAGAATCATAACCCTCCCCACCCAGCCCCCCCCCCCCCCCACTACCCAGCCCTTCACCAGAATGGGAGCACCCTCAATATATGGGAACTAGAGTGCAACAAATCTACTGGAAATTCAAGATCCTACACCTTGCTGTGGGAATCAACATGTCCCAGAACAGCTCCGAGGCTAGTTGAAACTGAATACCCTTTAGGGAGATTATGTCAGAGATGCCACCGCATTCCGTAGCGGCGGGAAGGGGGGGGCGTCGAAGAGGTTGGCGGGGGGGGGGCAGGGCCAAATCTACGGGGGCCATGGCCCCATTACAGATACGCCCCTGATATATACCACATTTGAGGATGAGCACGTGAAGGATCTCCTTCTGCTGAATGTTTTTCCCATGTGAGTGACTGTGGGATCCTGTGATATGTGATGGTACAGTTTGCAGCCAGGTATATTGCAGGGATGTGTGCCATTCTCTTCTTTTTAAGCCTGTATTTGGAGTTTGCTTTTTACTCATTTTCGTTTCAAATTAGGTGGCTGTTGGGAGGCCAGCGCTGGTGGGGCTAGGAATATCTCTTTCAGTAATTATACTGTTTATATTGACAAAGTAATTATTTACCAATGAGTTTTTATAACCGACAGTGCCAACCACTGAGTGTGGTACCGAGATGGCACTGCTGACCATCTTACACCCAGGGTGGCAGTGTGGCATTGAAGAACTGGCACTATTGAGCATTATCCTGTGTGGCAGAGAGATTAGACGGATACACACAGGTATTTAAGAACTATTACGCTTTCCTACACAGTAAGGAATTGGGCTTTAGTACAATGATTCAGAGGTTCTCATAGCTTACCTTGCAGAAAATAAAGAAGGGGAAAAAAAAGCAGTGTAGCCAACACAACTCTTCCAAAGACCAAGGAGACGATGGTAAGCAAAAGGGTCTTTATTGAGTCGCTTGACATCGTCTCCTTGGTCTTTGGAAGAGTTGTGTTGGCTACTGCCCGCAACCTCTGAGTCATCTTCGACTCCTCCCTCTCCTTCTCTGCGCATATCCAGCAGATAGCCAAGACCTGTCGTTTCTTCCTCTATAACATTAGCAAAATTTGCCCTTTCCTCTCTGAGCACACCACCCGAACTCTCATCCACTCTCTCATTACCTCTCGCCTTGACTACTGCAACCTACTCCTCACTGGCCTCCCACTTAGCCATCTAGCCCCCCTTCAGTCCGTTCAGAACTCTGCTGCACGTCTTATCTTCCGCCTGGACCGATATACTCATATCACCCCTCTCTTCAAGTCACTTTACTGACTTCCGATCAGGTACCGCATACAGTTCAAGCTTCTCCTACTAACCTACAAATGCACTCGATCTGCAGCCCCTCCTTACCTCTCTACCCTCATCTCCCCTTACGTTCCTACCCGTAACCTCCGCTCTCAAGACAAATCCCTCCTTTCAGTACCCTTCTCCACCACCGCCAACTCCAGGCTCCGCCCTTTCTGCCTCGCCTCACCCTATGCTTGGAATAAACTCCCTGAGCCCATACGCCAAGCCCCCTCCCTGCCCATCTTCAAATCCTTACTCAAAGCCCACCTCTTCAATGTCGCCTTCGGCACCTAACCACTTCTATTCAGGAAATCTAGACTGCCCCAACTTGACATTTCATCCTTTAGATTGTAAGCTCCTTTGAGCAGGGATTGTCCTTCTTTGTTAAACTGTACAGCGCTGCATAACCCTAGTAGCGATCTAGAAATGTTAAGTAGTAGTAGTAGCTACACTGGTTTTTTGCCTTGCCGACTGTTTGACTGCAGTGTTTTGATGTAAAGGAGGCCATCGTAACAGGACATTACCTTTGAGGTGCGTTTCAGCGACAGAGTCTTCTGTACTTTATTGAGGAATAGGATGGCAGATTTGGCCCCCGAGAGAGTCCTGATCTTCGCACTGCTGACTTCTCTTTCTGGAAAATGAGGTTCAAAATAATTCAAATTAAGATCACAAAATGATGGCACATCCATCATCCTTGAACTATGGCGATTTGCAAATCATCATCTCTGAGCAAGTTTGCAATCTGGGCTCTATTCTAGACTCCGACCTCATGGAGATCTCAGATTATAGAACGTTATTCCAGTCTTGTTTTTACCATCCGGGACTGCCGAGTAGGTTAAAGCCAAGCCAATGTTAGACATAGATGACTTCAGAACTGTTAATACAGACCTTCGTTCTAACAAAGCCTGACTACCGTCATTCACTTTACTTAGATATTTCACAATGGCAACTTATTCAGTGTGCAGTTGCTTGCCAGCTGCTAAGCATCTATCACATTACACCCCATCTGAACATCCTACACTGGCTGTCAAGGTTTTGTTGCTAACATACAAGAAACATTGCTTCAGGACATTCTGCAATACTTGATAACTGTTTGGAATTTTGTACAAACCCCTGATGCAGGTGCCGAAACACGACTCATGTCGGTTCTCACAATAAAGATTCATTTGCTGTCCCAGCTCTGGAAGCCCTTAGAGTTGGTTTTTTTCTTGTTGCTTTGTACCGTGTGCTTTGGTTTCCCTCTCTTTTTGCTGTTTTAAAAATGCATAGAGACCAGCCAGGACACTGGAATCTGAGGCTACTCAGCATCTCTCAAAAGGTTCACTTTGCTGAGACACGAGATGGTGCTTTTTGATTGCTGGTCCTTTTGATTGGAACAAGCTTCTTGTCGACTGTAGGGAGTAGGGTGGACAACTACCCAGCTTCTGACCAGACTGTCCAGTTGTCATGCTAGTTATGCAGTGTCTGGTTAAAGGGAGTAACTAGACTAGAGTTGTACCGAATAGCATATTTTACTATTCAGTCGAATACGAATAATGAAAAATATTAATTTGGCCAACTACGAATAATGGGCATTGAGCTTTAACATAAATAGTAAAAGAAGCAACGTGAAATCAAAGATCAAGTGTGTATTTCAGTAGGATTTAGCACAGTAAAGCCCCGGATTATTCATATTCGAATTTAAATCGCTATTCAGCCGAATATGAATAAATGTATTCAGGGAACTATTCGAGCCCGAATCGAATTGAATACAAATATTCAGTACAGCCCTAAACTAGACACTGTAATGTCTGGTCAAACAGTCCTGAATTTTTCCTTTAACACCCTTCACCTGTGTAGCCACTTAATCTACAGGTTTTGCTCCTTTCGCTCTCATGTGGCTCACTGCCTAGGACTCTGTAGGTAAAGAGTAGGGTATTGAGCGCTACTGCACAGTTTAATTAATAGTAGAAGACCTGTTCCTGGGGCTTTGATCGTTAATGCCCCAGTTATGTGTCATCTTGAATTTCTGCATTTTAGGCCATAGCTGTCTGTTTTGACTGGTGCAATATATCTAGTTGGCCGGTGCCATCCTTATCCCTCTATTGCGTTGGGTTGAATTTTGCCCAGCTATAATGTTTAGTGAAAGCCTGTAATTATCTTTCTTTGTTGTCTGTTGTATTTTAGTTGTGTTTTAGACGTTTATTATGTACGTTTTTAGGATGTGGATGGTATATAAAATGCCTTAGGTAAATAATGAATAACTCCAAACGGAGATAACACTCTTCCTGACCCATCGCCGTCCATTTTGTTCCTTACCTCGAGGATGAGGAGGTAGGATTGGAGCATCTCGGAAAGCTTCATGGAACTGGCTTAAGTAAGTGACCAAGCTGAGCCTGTCTGGCTCAGACACGGTTGCCATTTCCGAGCCAGTGAGGATCGGCAGGATGCCCAACTCCTGCTCTGCCACATCAAAGGCAAGTTGGTTATTCTTGGCAGCTGCTGTCTTGTCCAGAGACTCAAAATCTCTACAGAAGAAAAAATAAAAAAAAAACAACAACTTTGCAGTCAGCGTTACTATATTCGATGACTAGTAGGTGTGACCAGCCCCTGAGGGTTCAGTAAAAAGCTTAAAGCAGGATCTACCGTAAGTGTTCATAAATTGAAAACAAAGAACTAACTAAATATCTAAAGTTACTGACCGATGTATTGAGTTAGTCCAATATAAAGATATACAAATAAGACTATGAGGGGCATAATTGAAAGGGGTCACCCATCTCTAAGGGCGCCCATCTCCGGGAACGGCTACAAGAAGGGGCGGTCCCAACCATATTATCGAAAAAGATGGGCGGCCATCTTTTCTTTCGATAATACGTTTGGGCCTGGCCAAATGTCAGAGATGGGCGGGTTTGAGATGGGCGGCATCGGTTTTCAGTGATAATGGAAACGGAAGGCGCCCAGCTCAAAAACGAACAAGGCATTTGGTTATGGGAGGGGCCAGGATTCGTAATGCACTGATCCACCTGACATGCCAGGACACCAACCGGGCACCCTAGGGAGCACTTCTAAAAATTAAAAAAACAACATTAAAATACCTCCCAGGTGCATAGCTCCCTTACCTTGGGTGCTGAGCCCCCCAAATCCCACTACCCACAACTCTACACCATTACCATAGCCCTTATGGGTGAAGGGGGGCAACTACATATAGGTCTAGTGGGTTTTGGGGGGGGGGGGGTTGGAGGGCTCACATTTATCACCACAACTGTAACAGGTGGGGGGGGGGGGGGATGGGCCTGGGTTCACCGGCCTGAAGTGCACTGCACCCACTAAAAACTGCTCCAGGGACCTGCATACTGCTGTCATGGAGCTGGGTATGACTTTTGAGGCTGGCTTAAAGGCTGGGGAAAAAAAAAAGGTTTTAAAGTACTTTTTTTAGTGGGAGGGGGTTAGTGACCACTGGGGGAGTCAGGGGAGGTCATCCCTGATTCCCTCCGGTGGTCATCTGGGCAGTTCGGGCACCTTTTTGGGACTTGGACCTAAAAGAAAAAGGGTCCAAAAAAAGTGACCTAAATTCTCGTTACGGGTGCCCTTCTTTTTTCCATTGTGGCCTGAAGCCGCCCATCTGTTAACCACTCCCATGCCCACCCCTGTCCCACCTTCGCTACTGTGCCAACACGCCCCCGTGAACTCTGTTCGTCTCCACGACAGAGTGCAGTTGAAAGCGCCCAAAATTGACTTTCGATTATACCAATTTGGGCGCCCTCGGGAGATGGCCGCCCATCTCCCGAAGATGGGCACCCTTCTCCTTTTGAAAATAAGCCTGTATATGTGCTAACACAGCAACTATATTACAATGGGGCCATTTTACTAAGCCGCAAAGATGTGTCAATTTTGAATTATCGCCTGGCTACCACGTGGCCTGGACAGTAATTTCACTTTATACGCGCATCCACTAAGCGTCGGAAAATAATTTTTTTCCGGCATGTGGCGCTAACCGGGTGGTAAAAGGCATTGTAGGCACGCAGACCATTACCGCCCACGCACGAGACCTTACTGCTAAGTGAATTGGTGGTGGTAAGGTCTTAGATCCACAATGGACGCGTATCAATTTCAATTTTGCTGCACATCCATTTTTGGCCAAAATTTTAAAAAGGCATTTTTTTTACAGGTGCGCTGAAAAATGGATCTGCGCGCGTCCAGAACATGCGCCTACATTAGCACAGGCCATTTTTCAGTGCACCTTAGTAAAAGGACCCCTATAGTCTTGAAAAATATCACCTTGCAAAATATTTTTTTATTATAATTCATTTTAATCAGTCATTTCTTTTCTATAATTTATATATTGTATTGCAGTGATGAAATTTTGGTTTTACAGAAAAATTCCTGTGATGCTTCACTGTGATTCCATGCATAGAGCCACTTTCTACACTGTTCTCAGGGGTGACGCCAGAAGTCCCATTTTAGGGGAGCAAGCATTTCCCCTCAGCTCTTCACTCCCCCAGCTCCCTCTGCTTCCCCCCACCCCAAACTCATACCTATGCTGGTGGGGATGCTCAAGCCCCGCCAGCTGGAGAGATTGCTGGCCAAACCCAGGCTGCCTCAGCAGCAAGGATGCCAGCAGGGTGCTTCAGTTGCAGATGTTGGCACTTTGCACATGCTCACTTCACGCCTTAGTGACATTTCACAATGGTACGGCCACATCCATGGGTGTGTCAGCAGGTTGGCTGTAATACTTACATGAGATCAGGCCTGAAGCGGTGAATCAGTGCGCACAAGGCCAGTCCGCTCCTCCAGGAATAAGTGAGATCTGTCACCTTAACATTGCGGTAACCTGCCGTCTGCTTCTGACACCATCTCAGCAGCTCATCATAAACGCCCAGAGAGTCTGAAGAAAGGGAGAGGTGAAAAAATTAATAAGACTACAGCACAAGGATCGAGAGACCATGTTGCCCCAAGCCTTGGCCACCATGGCCTTATATAAGTGGAGCCTACATAAAAAGGGCAAATCAGAAGTGTTTGCAGCCTTCCACTGGTTGAGCCCAGGAGGGTAGCTTTGTGGAATCAGCACCTTCTATGTAGTGGAGAAATGCTGCAATCTCTAAACTACAAGCCCATGAATCTACCCCTGCCTCCATGTCAAGGATTCAGGCCTCTCCCAGAAGCAGGACCCCATGAGCTCAACCTTCCCTAAGTATCACCTAACAATTCAACTATACCAACAAAAGCAACATCTAATGTGCTTGGAGACCCTCACCGAAGCAGCACCTCACACTGAATGCCCCCAACAAGATGGGGTTCCAGAGATCAAACCAGCTTTCCTGTTCACTTCCATCCCCCACCCAAATGGCATACGCCATATACACAATGCACCCATTTTCCACATTATCTTTCCTTCATCCGTCGGGCCATCTTTGGAGATAAAATACCTTCCCCCTTCCCCCCACTTGGCCATATTGGCTTAAAGCAGCTCAGCAAGCCAACCAAGACCAGCCTGCCATGTGATTCTCCATACGGTGAGAACAAGTGAAAACAGAACTGGGGTCCCTTGTGCACTAGGACAGACACACTACCAAGTAAGCTGAGAATGTAACTCTTTCCCAGCCCAGTTAATCATCTTTGAGAAGATCATCAGCACATCCAACCTCCTCACCATCAAAGGGCACTAAAATCTGCTCATAAAGTTTTAGTGAGCCTGCTGCATTACCAACCAAAAAGGGACCACCTTGAAGCAACCAATGACATTAAACACACAAACTTGGCTGCTACAATACTGACCTTTCCGAGAGAACACCACCCTTTTATTCTGCTCATCAGACTTACGGTCCACCCCCTTGCTCCCTTTGTTGTACAAGTGGCGTACCTAGAACAATAACCACAAAGATCCAATTACTAATGCCTAGAGCACAAGGCAGACCATCAGGGCCACGCCCCCACGATGACAAACATCCAATTATTCCCACTGCCACTCATGCCTTGATCCAAAGGGAAGGCAGGTCCCTGGAAGAACGTTCAACTTGCCTGGTTGGGTTTTATAGCTTGCAGGTTGAGGTTGGGGTAGCGGGTGGTAGGATTGATACTATAATTAGAGGTGTCCTTGTTGGTATTGTCTGGTGATGTCTGGGATAGGCGCTGGTAAATACTCTCCCTGTGGAGGCAAAAGGAGAAACCTCTAGTTCAAAGTAATATGTAAAAGTGGACGTTTGGTCTCTTCTACCATCTCAATTACTACTACTACTTAACACTTCTAAAGCGCTACTAGGGTTACGCAGCGCTGTACAGTTTAACAAAGAAGGACAGTCCCTGCTCAAAGGAGCTTACAATCTAATGGACAAAATGTGCAGACAATCAAATTGGGGCAGTCGATTTCCTGAATAGAGGTATAATGGTTAGGTGCCGAAGGCGACATTGAAGAGGTGGGCTTTGAGCAAGGATTTGAAGATGGGCAGAGAGGGGGCTTGGCGTATGGGCTCAGGAAGTTTATTCCAAGCATAGGGAGAGGCGAGGCAGAAAGGGCGGAGCCTGGAGTTGGCGGTGGTGGAGAAGGGTGCAGAGAGGAGGGATTTGTCCTGTGAGCGGAGGTTTCGGGTAGGAGCGTAAGGGGAGATAAGGGTAGAGAGGTAATGAGGGGCTGCAGATTGAGTGTGTTTGTAGGTTAGTAGAAGAAGCTTGAACTGGATGCGGTACCTGATCGGAAGCCAGTGAAGTGACTTGAGGAGAGGAGTGATATGAGCATATTGGTCCAGGTGGAAGATAAGACGTGCAGCAGAGTTCTGAACGGATTGAAGGATGGATGGCTAAGTGGGAGACCAGTGAGGAGTAGGTTGCAGTAATCAATGCGAGAGGTAATGAGAGAGTGGACGAGAGTTCGGGTGGTGTGCTCAGAGAGGAACGGGCGAATTTTGCTGATGTTATACATGCTTTCTGAAAGTCCCGTCCATACCTCTCAGCCAGGACTTCCAGTGGTGGGACACCTGCTGCCCATTTTTTCACCATCCAGGCTGCATCAAAAGCAGCCAGAAACCCCCGGGCTACACCAGTGCCCAGTGGCCAGAATGGCTACAGAAAGAGAGAGAAAATAAACACACACGTGAGCCTGCCATAACTACAATGGTAAAAAAAAAAAAAAAAGTGTTTCCTATGCATTCAAACCACGAGTTTTAACAATGTTCTATATTTAATGGTTAGAGCATGTTATCTGCTATAGGGTCCATTTTATTCCCAAGGGTGCTGCTGCAGGTAACATCCAACACGCTCATTCACTCTGCTGCTTGTGCAGCACACTGCACCCCAAAAACAGCTAAAACTGTTTTGTCATTTAATATTTTAGGAATTTGGGACTGGGAATCAAGCTGTGTCCAAAAAGTCCAGGTGTGAAGAAAATTTCTCTTCACTCAACGTGTAATTAAACTCTGGAGTTCGTTGCCAGAGAATGTGGTAAAGGCAGTTAGCTTAGCAGGGTTTTAAAAAAAGGTCCGGACAGCTTCCTAAAAGGAAAAGTCCATAGACCATTATTAAATTGACCTGGGGAAAATCCACTGCTTATTTCTGGGATAAGCAGCATAAAATGTATTGAACTTTTTCGGGATCTTGCCAGGTACTTGTGACCTGGATTGGTCACCGTTGGAAACAGGATGTTGGGCTTGATGGACCTTTGGTCTGTCCCAGTGTGGCAATATTTATGTACTTAGCACTCTGAGGGAAGCCCTGAGCCTCCTGAGAGAGAAGGGGTATGTGAGGGTACATAAGTACATAAGTACATAAGTAGTGCCATACTGGGAAAGACCAAAGGTCCATCTAGCCCAGCATCCTGTCACCGACAGTGGCCAATCCAGGTCAAGGGCACCTGGCACGCTCCCCAAACGTAAAAACATTCCAGACAAGTTATACCTAAAAATGCGGAATTTTTCCAAGTCCATTTAATAGCGGTCTATGGACTTGTCCTTTAGGAATCTATCTAACCCCTTTTTAAACTCCGTCAAGCTAACCGCCCGTACCACGTTCTCCGGCAATGAATTCCAGAGTCTAATTACACGTTGGGTGAAGAAAAATTTTCTCCGATTCGTTTTAAATTTACCACACTGTAGCTTCAACTCATGCCCTCTAGTCCTAGTATTTTTGGATAGCGTGAACAGTCGCTTCACATCCACCCGATCCATTCCACTCATTATTTTATACACTTCTATCATATCTCCCCTCAGCCGTCTCTTCTCCAAGCTGAAAAGCCCTAGCCTTCTCAGCCTCTCTTCATAGGAAAGTCGTCCCATCCCCACTATCATTTTCGTCGCCCTTCGCTGTACCTTTTCCAATTCTACTATATCTTTTTTGAGATACGGAGACCAGTACTGAACACAATACTCCAGGTGCGGTCGCACCATGGAGCGATACAACGGCATTATAACATCCGCACACCTGGACTCCATACCCTTCCTAATAACACCCAACATTCTATTCGCTTTCCTAGCCGCAGCAGCACACTGAGCAGAAGGTTTCAGCGTATCATCGACGACGACACCCAGATCCCTTTCTTGATCCGTAACTCCTAACGCGGAACCTTGCAAGACGTAGCTATAATTCGGGTTCCTCTTACCCACATGCATCACTTTGCACTTGTCAACATTGAACTTCATCTGCCACTTGCACGACCATTCTCCCAGTCTCGCAAGGTCCTCCTGTAATCGTTCACATTCCTCCTGCGACTTGACGACCCTGAATAATTTTGTGTCATCGGCGAATTTAATTACCTCACTAGTTATTCCCATCTCTAGGTCATTTATAAATACATTAAAAAGCAACGGACCCAGCACAGACCCCTGCGGGACCCCACTAACTACCCTCCTCCACTGAGAATACTGGCCACGCAATCCTACTCTCTGCTTCCTATCTTTCAACCAGTTCTTAATCCATAATAATACCCTACCTCCGATTCCATGACTCTGCAATTTCTTCAGGAGTCTTTCGTGCGGCACTTTGTCAAACGCCTTCTGAAAATCCAGATATACAATATCAACCGGCTCCCCATTGTCCACATGTTTGCTTACCCCCTCAAAAAAATGCATTAGATTGGTGAGGCAAGACTTCCCTTCACTAAATCCGTGCTGACTTTGTCTCATCAGTCCATGTTTTTGTATATGCTCTGCAATTTTATTCTTAATAATAGCCTCCACCATCTTGCCCGGCACCGACGTCAGACTCACCGGTCTATAATTTCCCGGATCTCCTCTGGAACCTTTCTTAAAAATCGGAGTAACATTGGCTACCCTCCAGTCTTCCGGTATTACACTCGATTTTAGGGACAGATTGCATATTTCTAACAGTAGCTCCGCAAGTTCATTTTTTAGTTCTATTAATACTCTGGGATGAATACCATCAGGTCCCGGTGATTTACTACTCTTCAGCTTGCTGAACTGACCCATTACATCCTCCAAGGTTACAGAGAATTTGTTTAGTTTCTCCGACTCCCCCGCTTCAAATATTCTTTCCGGCACCGGTGTCCCCCCCAAATCCTCCTCGGTGAAGACCGAAGCAAAGAATTCATTTAATTTCTCCGCTACGGCTTTGTCCTCCTTGATCGCCCCTTTAACACCATTTTCGTCCAGCGGCCCAACCGACTCTTTGGCCGGTTTCCTGCTTTTAATGTATCTAAAAAAGTTTTTACTATGTATTTTTGCTTCCAACGCTAATTTCTTCTCAAAGTCCTTTTTTGCCCTCCTTATCTCCGCTTTGCATTTGGCTTGGCATTCCTTATGATCTATCCTGTTACTTTCAGTTGGTTCTCTTCTCCACTTTCTGAAGGATTGTTTTTTGGCTCTAATGATTTCCTTTATCTTACTGTTTAGCCACGCCGGCTGACGTTTAGTCTTTTTTCCCTTTTTTCTAATACGTGGAATATATTTGTCCTGAACCTCCAGGATGGTGTTTTTAAACAGCATCCACGCCTGATGCAAGTTTTTTACTCTGCGAGCTGCTCCTTTCAGTCTTTTTTTCACCATTTTTCTCATTTTGTCGTAATCACCTTTTCTATAGTTAAACGCTAGCGTACTTGATTTCCTAGTTTCACTTCCTTCAATGCCAATATCAAAACCGATCATATTATGATCACTGTTATCAAGCGGCCCTCGTATCGTTACCCCCTGCACTAGATCATGAGCACCACTAAGGACTAAGTCTAGTATTTTTCCTTCTCTTGTCGGCTCCTGAACTAGCTGTTCCATGAAGCTGTCCTTGATTTCATCAAGAAATCTTATGTCCCTTACGTGTACAGATGTTACATTAACCCAGTCTATATGCGGGTAATTGAAATCCCCCATTATTATTGTGTTGCCCAGTTTGTTTGCGTCCCTGATTTCCTTTAACATTTCCGCATCCGTCTGTTCGTCCTGGCCAGGGGGACGGTAGTACACTCCTATCACTATCCTTTTCCCCTTTGCACATGGAATTTCAATCCACAGTGATTCCAAGGAGTGTTTTGCTTCCTGCAGAATTTTCAATCTATTTGATTCAAGGCTCTCGTTAATATACAATGCTACCCCTCCACCAATCCGATTTACCCTATCACTACGATATAATTTGTACCCCGGTATGACAGTGTCCCACTGGTTATCCTCCTTCCACCAGGTCTCAGAGATGCCTATTATATCTAATTTTTCATTTAGTGCAATATATTCTAACTCCCCCATCTTATTTCTTAGGCTCCTGGCATTCGCATATAGACATTTCAAACTATGTTTGTTGTTCCTAAGTATATCATGCTTAGTACTTGACAGTATTAACTGGCAATCTTTTGTCTGATTTTTATTGTTATTTAAAGATACCCGATCTACTACAATCTCTTTTGCAACCTCACTATCAGGATACTCTATCTTCCCTGTTATGGTGATATCTTTGAAAGATACCTTATCCCGAACCATGCTCTTTTGAGCGACTGTCGGCCTTCCCCCCATTTCTAGTTTAAAAGCTGCTCTATCTCCTTCTTAAACGCCGATGCCAGCAGCCTGGTCCCACTCTGGTTAAGATGGAGCCCATCCTTTCGGAATAGGCTCCCCCTTCCCCAGAATGTTGCCCAGTTCCTAACAAATCTAAAGCCCTCCTCCCTGCACCATCGTCTCATCCACGCATTGAGACTCTGGAGCTCTGCCTGTCTCTTGGGCCCTGCGCGTGGCACAGGTAGTAAGATGAGAAAGCTGTTCCCCCTCCCTTCCCGAGAGAATCTGCCTATGGATTCTACATGAAAGCAGCATGTGAGCAGAGAGGCAGAGAGACAGCACATGTAGTACACCCCCACCTCAGGCTATGGAAAAAAGCAAACAGACTAGAAGAATGTTTTCTGCTGAGAAAGTAGAGAGGTGTGGTAGCCCTGTTAGTCCACTCTTAAAGGTTAGCAATAGAAATCAAACAAAATAAAACATGGAAAAGAAAATAAGATGATACCTTTTTTATTGGACATAACTTAATACATTTCTTGATTAGCTTTCGAAGGTTGCCCTTCTTCCTCAGATCGGAAATAAGCAAATGTGCTAGCTGACAGTGTATATAAGTGAAAACATTCAAGCATTACTATGACAGTAAAATAGATACCATTGGAGATTCTACATGGAATGTTGCTACTATTGGAGATTCTACATGGAATGTTGCTATTCCACTAGCAACATTCCATGTAGAAGGCTGCGCAGGCTTCTGTTTCTGTGAGTCTGACGTCCTGCATGTACGTGCAGGACGTCAGACTCACAGAAGCAGAAGCCTGCGCGGCCACATTGCTGATCTACAAGGGCCGACTTCTACCTGGAATGTTGCTAGTGGAATAGCAACATTCCATGTAGAATCTATAGAAATCAAACAAAATAAAACATGGAAAGGAAAATAAGATGATACCTTTTTTATTGGACATAACTTAATACATTTCTTGATTAGCTTTCGAAGGTTCCCCTTCTTCGTCAGATCGGAAATAAGCAAATGTGGTAGCAGATAGTATATATAAGAGAAACATCAAAGCATTACTTTGACAGTCTGACAGAGTGGGAGGGTGGGGGTATGCATGGGGACATTGTCTGGTGTCACCTACCAACACACATCCTGTTAGAATATCAATTAAATGCTTTGATGTCCCCATGCATACCCCCACCTTCCCACTCTGTCAGACTGTCAAAGTAATGCTTTGATGTTTCTCTCATATATACTATCTGCTAACACATTTGCTTATTTCCGATCTGACGAAGAAGGGCAACCTTCGAAAGCTAATCAAGAAACGTATTAAGTTATGTCCAATAAAAAAGGTATCATCTTATTTTCTTTTCCAGGTTTTATTTTGTTTGATTTCTATTGATAACCTGCTGAGAAAGGAAATGTTCAAGCCCTTCCCCCATACAATTTGTTGTGTATTGGGGGGAGGGGAGAGTAATTAGGGTATAGCAGAAGCGCAGTTTTCATAAAGAACAGCTGGAGAAAGAGAGAGAAGAAACATTAATCTCTACTACATAAATCGACTGGTCTGAAAAAAAAAAAATCACCCACAATCCTCTAAGCAAAGAGAAAGGGAAAACAAGCTGTCATCCTTCAACAAGAAGATTAAAACAAGCCGAAAAAAAGGGAGTGGTGCTTAAATGGAAGGTGGCACTAGGCATCAGCTTAAGGCAGGGGTTCCCAAACCTGGTCCTGGAGGCACCCCAGCCAGTGGCGTACCGAGGGGGGGGGCGCGGTGGGGGCGGTCTGCCCCGGGTGCACGCCACTGGGGGGGGTGCCGCGCGCCTGTCGGCTCTTCGTTTTCATGCTCCCTTTGCCCCGGAACAGGTTACTTCCTGTTCCGGGGCAGAGGGAGCATGACAACGAAGAGCCAGCAGGCGCGCAGCACCCCCCCCCCCCCCTCAGCGGCGTGCACCCAGGGGGAGGTTCTTTCGCTGGGGGGGGGGAGCGTCTAGCTGTTCTGGGGTGGCGCTGCTCCCGGGGGGAGGGGCGCATCAGCGATCCGCCCCGGGTGTCAGCCCCCCTAGGAACGCCACTGACTCCAGCCAGTCAGGTTTTCAGGATATCCACAATGAATATTCACGAGAGAGATTTGCATGCGCTGGCTTCACTGCACGCATATCTCTTCCATGAATATTCATTGTGGATATCCCGAAAACCTGACTGGCTGGGGTGCATCCAGGACCAGGTTTGGGAACCACAGGTTTAAGGGGAAACTACAAAAGGTGCACACACAGGTTCTCCACCTCAATTTAACAGAGGATGCCAGGTTATAAAGGTCAGGGAGAAACTCCCCACCTGTGCCTCATAAGCTTTTGTCTGGGTGGCATAAAAAAAGGAGTGTGGGGGTGGGGACAGAACAGAGTATCATACTGAAAATACCCCTTTCCCTTGGCAACACTGGCAGCCCCACTCGCTACCCCTGTCGCAGGCCAAAGATAGATACTTCCTCCCCCCCCCCCCCCCCCCCCACCATTTCATGCTACACCAAAAAATAAAAGTCACTGGACTGATTTTTGGTGGTGGTCGAGCTGAGGCCAAACAACAGGATTTTGTTTCCCCTGAAGCAGCTAAGCGAAACAGGGATTCCCCATCGGGCAAGTTTGTTAAAGCTACCTTTGGAAGTCTAGCGATATATGAGAAGATAAGTACAAGCTGGCGATATTTGAATACTACATAACAAAAGCTTTTTTTCCTGTTATCAATACTGCAGCTTTCACTCTGTTTGATAAAAGTATTTTAATGGAGTTTTTTTCTTGACCGCTGATGTTTTCAGCCTTGAGCTCTACACAGTTGAGAGAAGCCCAGGTTTGAGCACCGAGGTCTTTTTTCTCCACTTTTTTAAATAACTTTTATAATTGTATACAGTCGTATATTTACTGCTGATCAGTCCAGTGATGCTGCTAGGTATATATGTGCAATGAAACTTGATAAAGAAGAGGAATTAAAAATGAGTTCAACCATCCAGTTTGTAATTGTACTGAGGCCCTTTGAAAGTTTTGGGTGTCAACCTTTCAGACTGTCAGAGAAGTCCATCACACAGGGCTGATGGTAGACATACAGGTTGTGTCTCCTTCAGCTTTGGGTAAGCTTGGGCCTGTAACATGTCTAATTGGTGTACTATATAATGAATTATGCAGAAAACATAAAAAAGAGATTTGCCAAAGACCTCATCTTAAAGGAAGGACACACAAGTATCCTGGTTTACTCTTTCCAAAAGTACTAGGACTAGGGGGCATACAATGAAACTATTAAGTAGCACATTTAAAACGAATCAGAGAAAATATTTCTTCACTCAACGTGTAATTAAACTCTGGAATTTGTTGCCAAAGAATGTGGTAAAAGCAGTTATCTTAGCAGGGTTTAAAAAAGGTTTGGCTAACTTCCCAAAAGAAAAGTCCATAAGCCATTATTAAGAAGGAGTTGGGGAAAATCCACTGCTTATTTCTAGAATAAGCAGTATAAAATCTATTTTACTGTTTTGTGATCTTGCTGGAATGGCCACAGTTGGAAACAGGATACTGGACTTGATGGACCTTCGGTCTGTCCCAGTATGGCAATATGCTATGTCTACAGAGCTTATCTATAGCACCATCTTTGGGCCAATAAAAGGTATTACATTCACCAAGCAATCCAGTGGCCATGGACCTCATTCACACACTAAATGCGAGGGGGATTAGGACTAGGGTAACAGAAATTCTAACCTCTACCAGGCAGTCTCCCACTAGCCCAACGAGCAGCCGGGTGGCATTGTGTTCATGAACCATGGCGGCATCCTCTGCACGATACATACATGTGAAATCAAACATATCCACATCTGGACGGTTGCGGTGGTTGAGAGCAAACTCTAGCTGTGGTAGCTGGTAATTAGTGGAGAAATTTGCAGCTTCTCGGGCGTATTGGAGCAATGCTTCATAATTCACGTTCTCCGGAGAGAGCAAACTCTCTGTGTCCAATTTATCCTGAGGTGGAGAAGAAGGAGAGGAAAAGAGAGGCAGAAAACGGGTTAGTGGGCTCACTATGTAGTATTAGAACCTAACGCACTGGCTTTCAAGCTGGCGGTCAGATGCAGATGTGTGGCCCCTCTTATTCCACTCACACCAGCAGTTGACACAAATAGAAATAAAAGACTACACAGAACAAACTTCTTAATCCACTCCAGTTCATTAAGTGGACATAGATTCAGTCAAAGATATTCAACCTTCCATTCCAAACCAGGGGCGTAGCCAGACCTCGGCGGGAGTGGGGAACAGAGCCCGAGGTGGGGGGGGCACTGTTTAGCCACCTTCCCCTGCCGCCGACCCCCCCCCCCCCGCAGCCACAACCATAACCCCCCCCCCCCCCCGCCCCATCAGGTACCTTATTTGCTGGCGGGGGTCCCCAATCCCCACCAGCTGAACAGTCTTCTTCATCGCCGGTTGACTCTGGCGCCTTCATTGTGTGATCATCTGTTTCTGACGCCTTACGTCCTGCACAGGGCTACATGCACAATGAAGGTGCCGGAGTCGACCGGCGCTGAAGAAGACTCTTCGGCTGGCGGGGATTGGGGACCCCCGCCAGTAAACAAGGTACCTGATGATGCGGCAGCGGGGGGCAGGCGGCAGCAGGGGGGTGAAATGTAGAGGGGGCCAGGGTATAAATCTGTGGGAGTCCATGCCCCCGTGGCCCCACATAGCTATGCCCCTGTTCCAAACAGGCTGGGATTTGAAGCGCTGCATTTTAGATAAAGAAATTATGACGACTAAATCCCAAAATGCTCAGGAATAGGAGTTTCCCCCCCCCCCCCAAAAAAAAAAAAAAAATAATAAAAACAAATAAAAAAGCCTGGACTGACCAATGTGTTCCTGATGGATTAGGATTGAGAAACAGGAACTACCAAAACACTACCACTCTGTATGCTGGGGAGGGGTAACTTCATCCATTACTCAACAGTGGCTAGTGACCAGCTTAGGGGCCCCTTTACTAAAGCTTAGCATGAGCTAATGGACATTAGTGTGTGCTAAGTGCCATGTGACCCATAGGTATAAAATAGGATGCACATTTAGCGCATATTAAATGTCCATTAGTGCGTTCTAAGCTTACAGCCACTTAAGTTGCCAGTTTGCCACGCAGTGGAGGAGGCCAGAGTTTGTAGTTCCCAGCAAAGAATGGTTGCTGCAACTGCTGGACAGAGTATGGCGATTATATAAAAATTGTGGAAAATCTCTGGGTAGTAACAAACAGCAGCAAAGCCACAGGCAGGCCTGGACCCACCCGAAATCAGTGCTCGGCTGGCGAGGATCCGCAAGCCCTGCCACACCAGCTGAAGACCTCTTCCCAGCAGAAAGAGCCCTTACACCCTGTGCAGTCAGCTGCAGTGTTCCCGAGTCGCTACCATCCCACCCTTGCACATGCTCAGTTTGCACGCATATGCAGAGGCTGGCTATGTCAGCGACTTTGGGACGCTGCTGGCGTGCTCTTTCTGCCGGGAGGAAGTCTTCAGCTGGCCAGGCTTGCGAATCCCCGCCAGCTTGGGTACTTTTCGTTTTGTTTTTTTGTGGCAGGTGGGCGGGGTGAGAGAGAGATGAATCTTTGGGCAAGCCCTCCTTGGGCTCAGGCCCACTGTAAATCGGTCCTCTGGCTAAGCCACTGGTAACAAATGAAGGCTTGTGTGCCACTGTAGCCCAACAAAGGCCAGTGGCAACTGAGCTGGAAGCCCAAAAGGAGGAAATGGAAGAAGTCACGGGACCAAAATGGGAGAGCAGAAATGCCAAAGACACAAAAATCCATTCCCCTAGAACAGAGGTTCTCAACTCAATCCTCAGGACGTACCTAGCCAGCCAGATCGAATATTCATGAGATAAATTTGCATATAATGGAGGCAGTGCATGCCTAGAATGGGCGTCCGGACCCTCCCTCCAGTATGCCTCACCTGTAAAATGACCCCCATCTTTATCAGGCTCTGTTTCTTGGCAGTCATTACAAAGTAATGAGTATCATCTTTATAGTAGACAATGTTCTCCAAATCGATACCTGCAGGTGTGAAAAAGAAAAAAAAACCAACAACCCTGAACCAACACTACAAACAACATCGCCATATTCTAGAAAATAGCAGAAAGCAACTAGACCTGATTTTTCTGTGTGTTAATCTGTTATGAGGATTTGTTTTATTTGATATCCTGTTTTACACATTATTTCAGATGTTTCCAGTGTTCATACTGCATCTCATCAGAAACACAAGACCAGACCCAACATTCACAAAGGCGAATCTTCAAGCGTTTGATGCAAAATATCATCTTTGATACAACAACTCATCACCCCTGAGGCAAGCACTTAGTGTCAAAACACAGTGCCATCGGGCCTCGTATACAACAATAAAGTGTTTCACTACCAATAACCGTCCCACGTCCTTGATCTTTCTCAAGCCTTCTCCAGCTTCCCACCAGGGGCGTAGCCAGACACCCAATTTTGGGTGAGCAGAAGAACTTCGTCTTGTCCCACAAGTGATTTGGTCTCTCCCTCTCTCAGCTGCATGCCATACGGTCTCTCAAACATCCCCCCCCCCTCCCATATACCTTTTAAATAGCAGATTTTCACCGGCAGTGAGCAGCAACTAATACACACTACTCATGTTGGCCCCACAGTCTTCCCTCCGATGCAACTTCCTGTTTCCGCATAGGCGGGAATATATCAGAAGGAAGGCTGTGGGGCTGGTGCGAGCAGTCGCTGCTCACTGCAGGCGAACAGCTGCTATTTACAAGGTATGCAGGAGGGACGGGAATTTTCAGCTGGTGGGGCTTGGGGATCCCTGCCAGCCACATCATAGGTGTGCTGCTACTGGGTGGGCCTGGGCACACCTGGGCCCACCCTTGGCTACCACACTGCTTCCCACTGTCGCTAGCTGATTACATTCCACCTGGGATTCCTTTTGGTTTCCTTCCCCCCCCCCCCCTTTGAGTCTATCCCATACATGCTCAAATTTTGGCTCAGTTTTGACTCTTGTGGCCTCTGCTAGAAGTCTGATCCAGATATCTGCCACCTTTCTGGTAAAGTAGGATTTGCTCCCGTTCCTCGAGAGGATCCCTCCCTGCAGCTTTATAAGGGTCCTGGGCAGCGGCGTTCCTGAGGGGGGGGCTGGCACCCGGGGCGGATCGCCGATGCGCCCTGCCCCCCGGGTGCAGCGCCCCCCCCCCGGCGAAAGGACACCCCCACGAAGGAACCCCCCCCCCGCCGGGTGCACGCTGCTGGGGGGGGGGGGGCCGCGCGCGCCTGCCCTCCATTGGTTCATGCTTCTTCTCTGCCCCGGAACAGGAAGTAACCTGTTCCGGGGCAGAGAAGAAGCATGGACCAACGGAGGACAGGCGCGCACGGCACCCCCCAGCGGCATGCACCCGGGGCGGACCGCCCCCACCGCCCCCCCCTAGGAACGCCACTGGTCCTGGGGTTTCTCATTCATGATCTTCTTGTCTGCAACTCCTAATATTCTCAAGCAATTCCAATGATCCTCTGGGGGTGCACAATGAACAGAAGATTATTGGAATCCAGCCAAGGCTCCTGAGAAATTGGCAGGCAGGGTGGGGGAAATACAAGAGAGAGGGTGGGGGGGGGGGGTCATACGATGGTTAGCGGGTATGAGGTGGCAGGCTAGAAGGAAAAGAATTGTGTGAACACTAGATATTGAAACTGGTATTTCAATGAGCAGCTTTCAGGCTACCTGCATGTGACTGTCATGTGACTTCAAGTAGACATGTACAAATTACAGTTTAAAATTAATTAGAAAAAAAAGGAAGATTTAATCTGGAAATCAAACACTCAAAGATCTCTTTTGAACCCACTTGTCACCCGAGAGCTCATTCATTGGGTTAGGTATAAAGATAAGACAGAGGCTCCAGCCTAAGGTTACACATGATCTCCAAAGCAACTCAGATAGATCCGTGTCTAACCTGTCTTGGTTAAAAGATTCTGGAAGAACTTTTGGTTGTAGATCCGAGCAACACCACTGATCTCCTCCACCTTGGCCTCAGCAGATGTGTTCCGGTTGATGAAGTTGGCAGTGATCCCGATGGCCAGCTTCCCCCGCATTTCCTTACGCTTAAAGCCTAATGAGAAGAACGAGAGCTCTGAGACAGGTGCCTGCTCTGGAGATGCCCAGTGTCACAGGAAAGCGGGTACAGGATTCACTCTTAATATTAGGGGAGTTCGGGACCTCAAGGCTGGAGATACATATAAACTAGACAAGGTACAGCTTATGGGCTCACAATTCAAGGGGTCTCAACCTTCACTAAAAAAAAAAAATAATCAATAATGAAATGCATTGTATATTGTAATATTCTTCATTTACAAAATGACCATAATTATGTATTAACTATTGTTAGTTGTTTTATGTATGTATATTTGTTTTTAAAGAGACTACTTTACTGAACTTAATGGCATTACAACCAAAAAATTTACAGCATTAGAACACAAACAGTACCAGCGAATAACATCAAGAAACAAGGAAAGACCAACTTAAATCAAGTTTTCTCCCGCCTCAGAACTTCTATACCTCCACAGTTCAAGAATATATATATATATATATTTTTTTTTAATGTATCATCTATTAAAATTTGCTTCCTAATTAAATCAAGAGTGGGGGGAGCCTCTCTTACAGCTTAGAGGACTCAATATAAATAAGTCCAGGCTTGGACTTTCAAAGACACCAAGAAATGGCCTTCTAGAATGACTTCTTGGCATTAAGGGTCACTAAATTAAAATGGTAGATGGATAGATACACACACACACATACATAAATAAAAATATATAGCCCTACTTCTGTAAAAGAAATCAGAATACATTCACAAACGTACAATGCAATAGAGGAGTGCAGGGATTAAATCAAGGTCGATTGCTGATCCTGAAAATAAAATTTCCAGCTGGCTCCTGCTTTATCCCTCAGAGTTCCTCTTTTGCCCGAGAGGAAGGAAACCCAAAGCAAAACCGTCTCTCACAGGACAGGGTAAGTCATTTCATGGGATGGAGCAAAACTCAATGATAATGGCAGAATCAGCTCTGACAACCAATTTCCCTAACATCTGCATTTGCTGGTCTGTGGCTCAGTAGACCTGCTGGGTGGGGCAAAGTGTTGTTCAGAAATTAAATATTCAAAATGGGGAGAGGGTTCTGAACATGTTTTAACACCTGCCACACAGCCCTTTTTATTCCTATGGGATAATGGCATTAGCGCACAGTATACAACCTTGTGAGCTGTATTTTTAACTTTTCCACTGAATTTTATACTTGAACAAGATAATGAGAAATGTGGAGGAAAAGACTTCAGTTTATCTCCCCTGTCAAAAGACAGTACTTTAGGCTACTGAATTATTGCCATCACAAGTCTGAAAAACCTCCACCTTCCTTTATTGCAGTAAACTTTATTATTGATTTTTTAACTTTTTCAATTCCTTTTATTTCTTTTTCTAAAATTATGATATTATCCAATATAGATTCAAACACTGGCTTAATAGCTTAATCCTCAGTGGTAACATAGCTTTGTCAGCTTAGTCCTTGTTATTTTACCTGTTTTCTGTTTACCACTTTTAATGTTCACTGTTCTACTTTTTTGATAATAAGCCTATTAGTTTGTTAGCTCTGTTGTTCTGGACTAAGAATCCTTGAAGTTTGTGTTCTTTGTCTGTGAGTGGTTTTCTGGGACCTGTAGGGCCCCTAGGATTGTGGCCCCAATGTCCCTAGAAACCACCGGGGAAATAACTTGTGGGTGGGAGACTCACCCAGAGGCAAGTGGGACTCAGCAGATGGGTAGAGAGTATGCCAGTGTAGGCGAACATGCGCAGGTGGGCCTGGGCAGTGCTGGGTAGGACCTTCTAGGTTGCCACAGGGTTAACCCCAGGTGGGTGCTAGGGGTAGCACTCAGGTGTTACGTGACAGGAAGCACTGACGCTAATGAAAAATGTGGAACAAAAGACTTCAGTTTGTCATGTTCAAATAATTGTTCACGTATAAAATTCAGTGGAAAAAATACAGTTCATACCTTAGGTTGTATATGAGTATCGATGAGTGTATCAGCCAAAATCATTTAACAGTTAGTGCATACTAACCACTAGATAAATGACCCCTAAAGATAGGGGACATTTTCTTGTGAATTTTTTGTGTTGAAATTTGATTTTAGAAAAATGTAGAAAGCTTTGGACCATAATTTCCATATTTTATTTATATTAAAATCAGAATGAATGCTACTGTTTAGTGAGCCAGTTTGGCAGTGAATACTTGCCTCTTTCTAATTTTAAGAGCCAGTTTGGACGCTCTGAGTCCCAGGATGCCCCCATCCCTCAGTCTAAGTAACACTGATACAGTGTACACAGTACTGTGCAAGGCCAGTTACATGGTTACAAATTCAATGCTTTAACTTCCAGTCTGAGCAACCACTGGAAAGCTTATGGGACGTGCTCACGGCAGTCCCACAAGGTCCCACAGATGCAGAGGAAAAAGAAAAATCAAACAGGGACCTTCAAATCTTTACAGCTCGGCATTCTAAAAGGCCAGATTACACGGATACATTCAGAGAAAACCTTGAAGTCACATCATTCCCTCATCCCATCCCCATTCATTCCTACCTCACATCAACATGTCTACAGTAGGAAGAGGAAAACCTACTCCCTACTGTGGGCCTAATATTCAAAGGATTTATGCTCCTAACTTTCAGAGTTATGATCGTAAACTGGCCTCTTTGAAAGTTTACTAGGGCTGAGTGCATACATTTTTACTGAAAATGTCACTAAACTCTTAAATTTAGGAGCATAAAAAGTGGGTGGCAAGCAGACTGCATATATAAACATATTCATATTAACATATTCATAAATGACCTAGAGATGGGGGTAACTAGTGAGGTAATCAAATTTGCCGATGACACAAAGTTATTCAAAGTAGTCAAATCGCGGGAAGATTGTGAAAAACTACAAGAAGACCTTACGAGACTGGGAGACTGGGCGTCTAAATGGCAGGTGACATTTAATGTGAACAAGTGCAAAGTGATGCATGTGGGAAAGAGGAACCCAAACTATAACTACATCAAGCAAGGTTCAGCGTTGGGAGTCACGGACCGAGAAAGGGATCTAGGTGTCATCGTTGATGATACGTTGAAAACTTCTGCTCAGTGTGCTGCTGCGGCTAGGAAAGCAAATAGAATGTTGGGTATCATTAGGAAAGGGATTGAAAACAAAAATAAGGATATTATTCTGCCATTGTATCGCTCCATGGTGCGACCGCACCTCGAATATTGTGTTCAATTCTGGTCGCCAATCCTCAAAAAAGACATAGTGGAATTGGAAAAGGTGCAGAGAAGGGCGACAAAGATGATACAGGGGATGGGACAGCTTCCCTATCAGGATAGGCTGAAGAGGCTGGGGCTCTTCGGCTTGGAGAAAAGGCGGCTGAGGGGAGATATGATAGAGGTCTATAAGATAATGAGTGGAATGGAACGGGTCGATGTGGAGCGTCTGTTTACGCTTTCCAAAAATACTAGGACAAGGGGGCATGCGATGGAGCTGCAGTGTGGTAAATTTAAAACGAATCGGAGGAAATACTTCTTCACTCAACGCGTAGTTAAACTCTGGAGTTCGCTGCCGGAAAAGGTGGTTAAGGCGGTTAACTTAGCGGACTTCAAAAAAGGGTTGGACGGCTTCCTGGAGGAAAAAGCCATAGAATGTTATTGAATGGACAGTATTTCTAGGATGGGCGGGACAAATTGCTTGTCCTTTTGGCCGCTGTCGGTGACAGGGTGCTGGGCTCGATGGACTCTTGGTCTGTCCCAGCAAACTTTTGTACTTAACCAAAGCATGAAATAATGATAATAGGAAACAACCAGCTGCCCTGCTGACTCATTAAACCCCAAACCAAAAGGGAAGGACAAAGAGACAATTAAAAAGGATTTCATAAGCCAGGGGACACACCTAGCCAGTCAAGAGTTTTCTGGAAACCCACTATGAGCATACATGAGTGCCTGCAGTGGAGGTAGTGCATGCAAATCGCTCTCATGCATATTCATTGAGGATATCCTGAAAACCTGACTGACTGCAGCTCTTCCAGAACAGATTTGGAATTATATTGAAAGAAGAAATTTCTTACCTTCCGGGATAAATTTGCTTCCTCCGGCTGAGATGAGGACATCAAACTGAAACTGGCGCAGACGGGGCAAGTTTGGGTGAAAGGAGGCCATCCAACCCTTCCCTGCAGAAAATCAGACCATTAGAAAGGCAGACAGTGTTTCTTTGGAACCTGTTGTATGGCTGGACATGCAGAACATCCCCACATAGGCAGAAACACACACATTTTGTGTGTGTGGGGGGGGTAGAATTCTATATGCGATGCCAAACTTTAGATGCAAAAAAGCATTCTAATGGATGCAAGGCACCGAAAAGGGGCAGAAACGGTAAATCTGTACCAGGGGTGTAGCCAGAAAACAGATTTTGGGTGGGCCTAGGCAAGAAGTGGGTGGGCACCAAGTGTTCTCCTCCTCCCCCCCCCCCCCCCCCCCAACCACCACCAAAATAAAATCTCAGCCGGCAGGAAAACGATTCTTTCCACCTTGGCAGTCTGCAGCACGCATGCACTAATATGCAAGTGCTGGTATCGTGGAGAGTAGCATTTTCATTTCCATTAGTTGGGAGTCTTCAGCTGGTGGAGCTTGGGATCCCCACCAGCTACCGCTAAATGTGTGCTACTGTTGGGTGGGCCTGAGCCTTAATTGGGTGGGCCATGGTCCATCCAGGCCCACCTGTGGCTACGCCACTGATCTGCACGAACACTCATTTCCACGTCCATTTATAGAATACCGCCTAAGTGTTTCTGTGTAGATCTGCAAAGGGGTCGTTCCCTGCCTCCAGTGGTGTACCTAGTTCGGCTGCCACCTGGGGCGGATCGCCGATGCGCACCCCCTCTCTGGGTGCAGCACAACACCCCCCCCCCCCCACCGGCGCAATGACACCCCCCCAGCGCATCACACACCCCCCTCCCGGGTGTATTCTTGGCTGCTGGGAGAAGCTGCGCGGCTCTCGGCTCCGCTGTCTCCCTGCTCCCTCTGCCCCGGAACAGGAAGTAACCTGTTCCGGGGCAGAGGGAGCAGGGAACAGCGGAGCAGACAGGCGTGCGACTGCTCTCTGCACCCCTCCAGCAGCGTGCACCGGGGGTGAACCGCCCCACCCTTGCTACGCCGCTGCCTGCCTCTGTCCATTCTGGCTGAACTATCTTTTAAAGATTTCAAGACTGCAATAAAAACATGGCTCTGTCAGCTTAAGATACAACCAACTGATGTAGGGTGCGCTCCATTGTCCTCACTGATGTCCCTCTTCCCCCCCCCTTTCTTCCTCTCTCCTTTCCCTTGGTTCCTCCCCCTCTTTCACCACTATTCCCTATCTATTCATCTCATTTGTATTGTATGAATGATGTGCATCCGTCCTGTCCTATACTGTATAGTTCATTTCCTACGTCATTTTAATTGTATTATTCCTGTAAACCTCCCAGATCTGCTAGTTATCTTGGGCGGTGCATTAAATTTTAATAAACTGTTAAAAGAATTTGGGGGATTTGCACCTGGTTTCAGTTGGTGTAATTTCTCGTGCCCACAGTTGGGTGTGAATCCCGGCACTACACGTTATTCTATACAGGGTGCGAATCCCGGAACACCTGTTTTAGAATACTGCTCAGCGCTAATTTTTTTTTTTGGCGCTGAATTTTGAGCGCCATGGATAGAATTTCCCTTATTCTGTGCAAAAAGTCTCAGATGCAGGCCATCTCCTGAAGTACTTTCCCATGGTGAAAAATCCCCACTCCAAGGAGATGTAATCTTCAGACAATTCATTACAAACTCAACTTTAATATCCTCTAGGATCAGGTTTAGGAACCACTGGGCTATTTGTTCAGTAGGGACAGCCACCCCCCACTGAATTAAAATATTATTGAATACTTACATAACTTCACTTTTCCTCCCTCACCCCACTGTGGGATGCCACAACGGGAGCAGATAGTAACTAACAGGCACATTAGTGACCAGACATCACACCCTTCCGCCACCCATGAGCAGCGCCACCTGCCTTTAAATCCAAGGATAGCATTTCTATCCTAGGTTCTTACCCTGTTCATGGGCCCCCACTGGGGGAGGAAGGATCCCTTTAAATTGCACCCCAGTGATGACCTCAACCCCAAGGATCAGGGCAGCTTTTAGCAGGATCAGCTGCAACTGACGGATACCTGGAGGGAGCAAACAGAGACAGGCATTAAGTCACAGGAAGGTAAATATTTAGTGTTGGGATTATAATTTGCTTATTAAAAAGGAAATATCACACCTCTCCCAACCATTAAAACCAGTGGTAGCAGAACATCCTTTTATTTGGGAGGGTCAGACTCTACCCCTGCTGCTATCTAGTTGCTGAAGCTGTGTGGGGGCAAGCCATTGGTACGGCCAAGGCCCCTCTGACCAAGCCCAGTCCACTGCCTGTGTGTTAAACCTTCCTCATCCCCTACCTCTCCTTCAGTATGAACAAAGCACAATACAAACTGTGAATATTATGTCAAAGAACCCAATTGACCTCAAGGAGCCAATTTAACTATGAACCATCTGTTTCCTTATTCCACTTCTGAGACCTTTCTGGGAGAAGCCAAGTCTCATCCAGTTTAACCTGGACACCAGCTCCCTAATTCTATAAGCTAGTGTAATATCCCATGGGATGGGTACTACTAAAGGATCGATTATTCCAGAGTCCTAGGGAGAAGAGGGGTCCCTGCTAGAGGACTGGAGTGGTAGGATGTCCCTGGGTGGGAGGAGGTTCAGCCCATGGGGAGTGGTTTGCAAATAGAATGCAGAAGAAACAGTTGCCCTTGTAGAGAATGACAAGGGTGGGGAGGAGCTACAAAGGAGATAAAAGGTTGAAGTTATGCCCATAGAGGGGTTGTCTTTGGTTGCCTGATGGTCCCCTGCCAAGAGACCAGGAGGGAAATCCTACGTGAGCAGTGTGATCACAGGCTGTAAAGGAGGGTTGCGGCTCCTGAAAGTGGCAACCGGGAGATTGCCTGTGCTATGGATGAGCCAAGGAGAGACCCAGCCCTGGAGCAGGGGATTGGAGCCAGGGAGCGCTCAGTCCCGAGAGCAGGGTGGATCCAGAGAGGGGTCACCGCTGGCAGAAGGTCAGACCAGAGGTGGGTCTGAACCTGCAGAGTGTGAGTCTATACAGAAAAGGATGAGAAGCAGCCAGGGGGAGGAACACTGCCCAAGTGAACTGTATGTATGTACATATTTGATGCCCACAAGGTATCCCTGTAAATATACCTGAGTGGAGAAAAGTATTATAGGAGTTCCCCTGAGGAACACCAGAAGGATTGGCTCTAAGTTGGAGTTTATATGCTGTTTGGACCAGTGGCGTAGCCAGACCTGACATTTTGGCTGGGCCCAGAGCTAATATGGGCGGGCAACATATATATATATATATCTATATCTATATATATATATATATATATATATATATATATATATAGGCTTCTGGGTGGGGATGGGCTCTTCACTGCAGGGCAAAAAAAAGGTATATTTTAATCATTAAATATAAACATTTTTTGCCCTAATGTTAAAAATAAGATGCAAAAAACCCCATAAAGCATTTTATTACCTGCTGCTGGGCTGGGCCAGGCTGAACCCTTCATACGTGCATGTGGCCATGTGCAGCTTTAGCCTTACCCTGCCCTCCCTCAGATGCCACGTCACGTCGAGCGAGCGTAGCCAAGCGAAAGCGAGGCTGAGGCACGCCGCCGCGCACAGCCATGTCTGGGACGGGTCATACCGCTACCGCATTCATGCGAATGCAGTGCGACCAACAAGAACGACGCCACTGACGCGCTGCCTCTCTCTAAGCCCGAAGGTAGGTGGGCGTGGGCTGCTGATGTCTTCTGAGCCTGCCCTGAGCACGGGTGCCCGCGATCTACGCTAGGGCGCTAGGCTCAGCTGCTGCATGCAGTGTGTGTGCGCGCGCGCTTGGGTGGTGAGCGGGCCTGAGATCAGCTGCCAGAGTGCCGTGGGTCGGGTGCTGTCTCTCTGCCGTCACGCTAGGCAGCTAGGCTGCTGCTGCAGTTGTGTGTGCGTTGGGTGGGTGGGCCTGGGCCCACCCAGGCCCACCCATAGCTACGCCCCTGGTTTGGACTGCTCCCTGTTGCGGAATTGGAAGAAATAAACAATTTGAGTTTTAATAAGCTGTGTCTACAGTGTATCTTTGAGCATGAGGGTACAAGTACCTCCCAAACCCCCAGATCGCTATTCTGGACCGTAGATCCACTCCCAAGCTAGACTGCAGGCAAACTGGAATGGATGAGTGAGGTGAGCGTGGCCCCCTGGATGTGAAACTGAACTTAACTAATCTGCGTTGTGGCTCCGGGGCCATAGCTAGTGCACAGGTGAGATCCAAGGTACACTTGTGCACCAATTTCACGCTTAGCATGCAAAGTCGCATGTACAAGTTATAGAACAGTGTCAGTTACACACATAATGTAATTATGTGCTGTTAATTGGTACTAATTAGCAGTTGCACACAACTGCCCTTAGTCAGGATTCTACAAATTGTGCATGCAAAATCTATTGTGCACAACTACAAGGGGATGTGAACCTGGGAGATGCGTGTCTACCACTTACACATGTGGGTTATAGAATACTAATCAGTTACATGCCTAATTGACAGCAGTTAAGGGCGAGCATTTACACCAGCAAATGAGCTAGTGGATTTGGACAAATTCCTGGAGCAAAAGTCTATAGCCTGTTATTGAGCTGGACATGGGGGAAGCCACTGCTTGCCCTGGGATTGGTAGCATGGAATGCTGCTACTATTCGAGGTTCTACATGGAATGTTGCTACTCTTTGGGATTCTGCCAGGTACTTGTGACCTGGATTGGCCACTGTTGGAAGCAGAATACTGGGCTAGATGGACCACTGGTCTGACCCAGTATGACCAGTCTTATACTGATAGGGCACAATATCTGGGCACAAGAGACCTTTTGCGATTTACCCCAGAAGACTATATTTTCACTTCTGTCTCTTGCACATTAGCTAAACTCCTCATCCATCCTTTCTGGCACCATCTACCTTACCTCCTTATGCCACAGCCCATGGAACCCCATATACAGCCTAAAAAGTGCCTTTAAAAGACATATCAATAATTAACTCTACCAATGAATCAGCTTCCTGGTCCTCAGCAGCCACCTCCTGTGGTCCTATTCCCTCCTAGCCTAGAAAGAATCTTCAGGTGCGTGCCCCCCTCCCCACACACTTTTCTCCCATACGTACTGACATGATCCAAGGTCCCTGTGCAGAAGCGGCCGTAGTACTTCTTGGCTCCCAGGGCTCGTAGGTCTAAAATGGTGAATGGCCACAGGTGAAGTACGTTGTTCCGAGAGAAGGTTTCACGTTTCTCTACCACGATGACTTTGGCTCCAAGAAAGGCCAATTCAATGGCTGTGCGGAGTCCACAGGGGCCAGCTCCTATCACCAGGCACTGGAACAAGGAAGTAATGTTTACATGGGATGAAGAGGGACAATTTCTTGTTTATTCCTACTCTGTCCCCATTTGTCTTGGCCCTTCTCTAGCTGAAATCATTAAAAGTCCCTCAAAAGGCTGCTCCCTGAACCTTTTACCTTAGTTTTACTGCATGCCTTTCCCTGATTGTAGTCATTGTGTCCCGCTTTCTTGTCCAGTTTAGTCCACAGGGCCTTGGCTTTCCAGTAGTTGAGGTGGGACTTCAGCTTGTTATAAAAGTGTAGTTGTCCACTGGGTTCATGATCCAACTTCAGGCATCTAGAGAGCTCTTGAAAGATGTCCAGTGTCTCCTTACACTGCTGGGCTAGGAGGAATCGCTCAAACAGAGCATGTGCGGGGTTCGGTTGCCCACTGTCCTTCAGCAGGACCATCTTCACCACTCACAAGAAGGACCTAGAGAGACATAGAAGAATGAAGGGGCTCAAAACAACAAGAAAAGGGTCCTGTGATCAAAGACATCTAGGAGAAGACATAAGGAATTAAAAGTCAATTAAAAAAAAACCCAAAATACTGTGGGAAGCCACCATAAAAAGCTTCATGAGCCAAAATTAATACCTTAAATATAGTACCATAACAACCCAAGAGTCAATGAGCATTTTTAAAAAGAGTGGCGGCATGGTCAAACCTATGGGCATATAATACTAATTTAATAGCTGTATTTTGAATTAGTGCTGTTGATTAATCACCCTTAATGTTTGCAATTAATGCAGAAATGTTTAACACCAATTAAAATTAACACCATTAATGCTGACCACTGCAGCTTCAATTGTGCATGCACTCCCCCCCCCCAATCCTGGAGCCACAACCCTCCCCCCCCCCCCCCCCCATCCTGAGACTTCCCTGGTTCTAGTACCACGAGACAAACTTTACAAGTCAAGGCTGCTGTTTTGAACCCAGAGTCAGTGTGGGCAGGTGCATCCAGTGATCATTCTTGTCTGTCCTACCCTAGACTATTAGGGTATGCTTAAGATGGACTTGGAAGGGGAGATGCTTTAGGAGAAGGACTTTGAGAAGAAATCAGTAAAACTAACCCCCCTCCCCCCCCCCCCCCCCCCCCCCAATATTCAGCCTGCTAACCAGTTAGCTAACCAAGTAAATTTAGGAGAGCTTTTACCGAGTAGTGGGCAGCTATCTGCCCAGATGGTGCTGCAAAAGTTATTGGGGGTATTCAGCAGCACTACCTAGGCCGCAATTAAAAATACAATTTGATATGATCAAAAAATTTTAATTGGATGATTAATCACAATTAAAATTTGTGATTGAACAGCTATATTCTGAATCACTCGTAGGCAGTGAAGGAGAGCCAACGGCAAGCCATTATAGAGAGAATTACAATAGTCCAATCTATTGATAAGTCCAATCTATTGATAAGATCAGCAAAAATTAATGAAAGAAGAACAGGTTTATCCAAGTAGAAAGGGTTTGACTGAATAAGATGTGATGCCATGAAGCAAGCTTTAACTACAGTGGTAATTTGTAACTTGAAAGAGAGAGAAGATCAAAAGTTATGCTTAGAATCCTCAGATTCAAGGGACAAAGTTTGGTCTGCTAAGATAGCTACTACGTTAGGAGTCATGAGTTGAACACAAATCCTCATGGCTTTAGGTTTAGAAGAATTTAACTTTAGTTTATGGGCTTCAAGCCAAGAGAGTCAACTGATAGACTGGAATTTGGCAGAGACAGATCTGGCTGGATCAGCATATCAACTGCAAATAGTCGGTGAAAAAATGTGCACTAATTAACAAGGATTGGAGAAAGCACCCACCCTTGCAGAACACCATAAGACAAGAAAAGTTTTTTGAAGTTAATGACTTGAAAGAGACATACGAGTGGTCTGCCAAAAATGAACTAAGTAACCAACAGAACACTGAACCTGTGAGACCACATTCTCTCACATGGCTAATAATGAGTGATCTATCAAGTCAAAAGTGGCAATGAGATCCAAGGAAATCACTAAAAGCACCCCAGCCAGTCAGGGTCTCAGGATAGTTACAATGAATATTCATGAGAGAGATCTGCACGCACTGCCTCCACTGCATGCAAATCCCTCTCATGAATATTCATTGTGGATATCCTGAAACCCTGACCAGCTGGGGTGCCTCCAGGACCGGGTTTGGGAAACCACTACGCTAATGCAACTTTGCCCTCCTCCAGGAAACCATGGATCTTATCATAGCTTCTAAGGCAGGTTTAGCACTATGAAATCCCCTAAAAACCCAATTGTCCAAGTTAAGGTGTAGAAGATTAAATTTTGCGACAAAGTTCTTCGACTGAATAAAAACAGTCCACTCTACTAATATAACGTGAATCATCCAAATACATTAATTGACCACATCTAAGGTTTGTTGGCAAAAGTGGAGGAAAAGCTTCATACTACCGTTGCTCTACATGGTATAGTAACCGGAATTCGTAAGAAAGAAGAGGAAAACGGTTAAAAAAGTAATCATCAGTTGAAAAACCTAACAAAAATTAACACAAACACAGGCTCTGTGCTGTGTGGGTTGCACCGGCTATTGTAGTGCTGCTCTCTTACGGGATAAGGTCCCGACGGACCTGTTTCGCGTAGGCTTTTTCAAGAGTCCTCACTACTATCCCTAGAGAGCTGTAATCTTTCCTAGCTGCCGGTTTTACACGCCGGAAAGATTACAGCTCTCTAGGGATAGTAGTGAGGACTCTTGAAGAAGCCTAAGCGAAACGGGTCCGTCGGGACCTCACCCCGTAAGAGAGCAGCACTACAATAGCCGGTGCAACCCACACAGCACAGATAAGTAATTTTTTTTACATTGTCCTGTGTTTGTGTTAAACTTTTGTTAGGAGGTTTTTCAGCTGCTGATTACTTTTTTAACCGTTTTCCTCTTCTTTCTTACGAATTCCGGTTACTATACCATGTAGAGCAATGGTAGTATGAAGCTTTTCCTCCACTTTTGCCAACAAACCTTAGATGTGGTCAATTAATGTATTTGGATGATTCACGTTACCTTTTGGTCTAACAACTATATGAATTAGTGAATCTGATTTTTTTGTTTTGACACTCTACTAATATAGCCAAATAAGACAAATTAGAGATATATTGGGAGTTACTTAATCCAAGCTGATCAAGAGAACTTTTTATAGGGTGCACCCCTGCGGTCTTCCAGGATACTGGGAATTTCCAGAATAAGAGAGAAGACTGGGTGAAAAGATGACCACATAGATTAAGAAACAATGGATAGCATTAGTTGGGATTAAAGTCAATGCCGAGTACTAGAAAGTCAACCAAGTGACTTGGTGACTCTGATCCTAAAAGTTAAGGTCCCTGTTTACTAAGGCGCGTTAGCATTTTTAATGTGCCAACAATTAGCGCGTGCGCACTAACCGTGTAGGCGCCTATAGGGATACTGTAGGTGCATACGCCTTTAACGCGCGTACATGGTTAATGTACGTTAAAGACACTAACGCACCTGTAACGCGGCTTAGTAAACAGGGCCTTAAGTTTGTTGTGCCTGCCCTGAACTTTCAGTGGCCAACAGGAAATGTCTGCTGAAGGACCTTGTCCACGAAAAAGGAAGCTGATCTACTAAGGGCCATCTATCTTTACCAGCTGAGTTTTGAGAAAAGCATGACGGTTCTTCAACAATGGTAAAAAAAGAAAAAACTCTTTAGCAGGGCAGGAACTCTTAAACAATCCATTGAGAAAAATAAGCTCGTTGTCACGTCCTGCGTCCATACCTGCGCTCCCGCTGTGGGGAGCAGGAGCCAGCGGCATCCGCGGCATCGGGGACGACGGGAGAGGGCCTCCGGAGGAGCCGGCGCTGCCACGGGTCGGGCCGAGACCGGCGACCCGCTGGGGCGAACGCCGGCCTCGGGGAAAGGAGGTTCGCGCCGGCCAAGATGGCGGCGCCGGAGCCGACGCCTCTTGTAATCCCGAGGCTGAAGGATTCGGGAGCTCCTCCCACCTCGCCCCGGATTGGCGAACCCGGGCGATGACTCCGCCTGGAGTTCGGACAGGCCAATCCGGGAGCTCTGCCGACTCCCCGGGGCCGGATTGGTGGGTTTCCTTCCCAGAGGGCGGGACGGCGCGATATTTAAACTCAGGGACCAGAGGACCTGGTTGCTTCCGGTTCTGTTCCCGAAGCAGGTCCAGTGGTTTCGAGTTACGGATGGCTAGCCGCCCTTGCTAGCCACTATCCAGAGACTGTGCTACTGCTACCCACGGATGACTAGCCGCCCTTGCTAGCCACTATCCAGAGACTGTGCTACTGCTACCCACGGATGACTAGCGGCCCTTGCTAGCCGCTATCCAGAGACTGTGCTACTGTTACCCACGGAGGGCTAGCCGCCCTTGCTAGCCGCTATCCAGAGACTGTGTGCTACTACCCACGGATTGCTAGCCGCCCTTGCTAGCCTCTATCCAGAGACTGTGCTACTGTTAGCCACGGATTGCTAGCCGCCTTGCTAGCCATTTCCAGAGACTATAGCGATTCTACCCACGGATTGCTAGCTGCCTTGCTAGCCGTTCTCATAGACTATAGCGATTCTACCCACGGATTGCTAGCTGCCTTGCTAGCCGTTCTCATAGACTGTGTTTGCTGACTGCCGGCCGGGCCAACCGTCAACCCCGCGGTTCCAGCAGTCCTGCTGGCCGCCTGCAGCTGAGGGCTCAACCCTTGGTGAATGGCGGCCGCCGCGGGTGAAGATTCGGGGTTGCACGGCTGTCCTCTGAGGTCTTTCGGGGCCTTAGGGGACCTAAGGGCTCACCATCAAAAGAGACAAGGCACTCGTTTTGTGGACTTCACATCACCGAGATAATACCTAAGCCTTTCTTCAAATAACTGCAGTCAAATTCCTGTATTATGTTTCCTCCAAATATGCCCAACCTCTCCCCCGCCCCCTCCTCCCTGGCCTACCTTTTAAGCAGGCCAAAGGGCTCTGAAAAAATATACTCCTTTAGTGAGGTAACCTTATTAAGAAAAGTAAGAAAGATTGAAATCCCAACAATGAACCTTCATGGCTACGGTCCACCTCTTCTGTGTGTAGCTTCTACAACGTGTTGGATTACATCTAAAAGCATCTACAAAGAAGAGAAAGTTCGTATCTTTTGCTGTATTGGGATCATCATAAAGTATATTACAATCTCCAAATATACAGAGATTTTGATATTGGATAATCATTTGGATAATAGTATCCCACTGAGAAACAGTGAGAGATGGGGAACAGTATGAAGGCATGGGAGACTTGACTCAGAGGCCCAGATGCACTAAACATTAAACGACCCTTTAACGATGAAAATTTCCATCGTTGCATGTATTATAGGCCTTTTTCGGAAGCTGCTAGCAGATAACTACTACTACTACTACTAAATATTTCTAGAGAGCTACTAGGGTTACGCAGCGCTGTACAAATTAATAATTAAGGACGGTCCCTGCTCAGAAGAGCTTACAATCTAAAGGACGAAATCTCAAGTTGGGGTAGTCTAGATTTCCTGATTAGAGGTGTTGTGATTAGGTGCTGAAAGCGACATTGAAGAGGTGGGCTTTGAGCAATGATTTGAAGATGGGTAGGGAGGGGGCCTGGCGTATGGGCTCAGGGAGTTTGTTCCAAGCATGGGGTGAGGCGAGGCAGAAAGGGCGGAGCCTAGAGTTGGCAGTGGTGGAGAAAGTGATAACGAAAACGGAATGCAAACTAGTCACTTCCAATTCAAACGTGAACAATTAGCAATGCACTAACCATACCGACGATTACAACAATTCACTTACCGTCTGAAATTTTACGTGAGCTCAGACCTGTCATCTCCCCGCTTCCCCCTGCACCTAAATTCTATGCTGACATGTACAAAAAAAAATAAAACACACAAAACGTGGCTCCCCCCCCTTCCTGCTTAAAAAAGAAACAGAAAGAAAATAAAATCAAAAAAGGCAAAGGCGCTCGTCAAGAGCATCCTTCACTGACGTGCTTGCCCCCGCCCATCCCCACCCGAATATGCCAGTGCTCCCCGCTTCCCCCCTGCATCCAAACCAATCATCAATTCAAAATGAAAAGCACAAACTTTTTGGGATTTTTAGAAACTTTCAGGCTGCCCCGGCACCCCTCTCTTCCTGTTTCCCAGCTCCGCCTCCCACCATTCTCCGCCCCCCCCCCCCCGAGATCGTGGCTGCTGCTCCCCCCCTCCTTCCTACCAGGCCCACGCAGCGCCTTTCAACTCTCTAAGGCGCTGCACGGGCAAGAACGCCGAGTTGTTGCATCTTCACTTTCTTCGCGTCTCCTTTGCTGCTGGGCCCGCCCCCGTCTGACGTAAGTAACCTACGTAGGTGGTGAATGGTGGGAGGCGGAGCTGGGAAACAGGAAGGGAGGGGTGCCGGGGCAGCCTGAAAGTTTCTAAAATCCCACAAAGTTTGTGCTTTTTATTTTGAATTGATGATTGGTTTGGATGCAGGGGGGAAGCAGGGAGCACTGGCATACTCGGGTGGGGATGGGCGGGGGCAAGCATGTCCGTGAAGGACGCTCTTGATGAGCGCCTTTGCCCCCTCCCAAAACACACACGTTTGTGTTTTGGGTTTTTTTTTTGTAGTTTTGACATTTGTGGCATGCGCAGAGCAGCCAGCATAACGCTTGGCTGCTGTGCGCATGCTTTAGGGGCCGATCACGGATGGGGATTACACAGGTTTGGTGCATTGTACTTTACAGTACCGCACCAAACTTGTGCGACTTGTTTTTTTGGTGCATTCTTCGTTTTTTAAAAATTGTTAGGGACTTTAACGTTTTAGAGTTTTTAACGTTTGTTTGATGCATCTGGGCCAGAGTACAGCCTCTTGATAGGAACATGAAGTGCAGATTTCTCTAACCTGGATTTCTAAGTTATAGATGAGAATAATTGGGTCTTTGTTTAGAAAGAAAGGAAAAGACAGAGAACTAAATAGGAAAGCCAGGAGTCTGTTAAACCCAGCAAAGAAATTATCTTCATTTTATTAACCCTTGGATCAATGTAGATTTTCCTTTTAAGGAACGAATATTAAGTAAACCAAGTTTGCCTTGGGCTTAAGTTGCCATCCTAAGCTCACTAGTAAAGCTCAGAACATACATAAGGAGTGTTCTTACCTGGGGACCTCCAATGATAAACAATAACACCAGACAATGGGAATAGCAGGCGACTCCATGATAAGCAAAAAAGAAAAGAAAAGATAAAAACGGAGATTTTAAAACCCTAAATATAAAACAAACAAATAAAAAGCAAACAAACTGAAGGGCAGAAGAAAATATGGAGATGCCCCAAAGAGCTTGTCCGCGCCTCTCGTGTTCCTTTGGCTCATGCCTGCAGCACAGATACAAAATATATCCAGGTTACATGTCATCTCTGATGCAGGAAAATAGGCAGGGTTTCTGGGACTAGTGTGGAGGGGACCAGCACAGGCCAGGACGATCAGTTTAACAAAATGAAAACACAAAGCAAATACAAAATCACAAAAGAACACAATTTACTGGATAAATTCCCCTCCCCCCAGCCAATAAATCCTGATGTAGCACGTGAAACCCAAGGCTGCGAGTTCAGAGACAGTGTCCTCACCGACTGAGATAGACTTTTGCCCAAAAGAACTGTCATCTCTCTCCCTTTGTACAGGGTTCAGCCCTGCACAGCAAGCGCTCCAGAGAAGGAACAATGAGACCACACATCACAACTTTCTACTACACCTAGGCCTTCAACACACACACACATGTACCCCTGTCCCCACCCAAAATACAACTGAGAAACACTGAAATTAAGACAACTCACTTAGAAAAAGGCAGCAACAGAAAAGGGTAGCCAGACAGGAAACTGCAATGTGCTTGAGCCAGAGGGCTTAGCTGTCATAGGGGAGGAGAAAGATGTACTGAAGCTTGCCCCATTTCCTGAACACGACAAGAGTGAGAAAGAAAAACCGCACCATACATATTTTCGCCAGAGCTTGCAAGGGGTATAAACAGAAATAGTAACTCAGACTTCACAAAGTTAAGGTCATTTTAACTCGTCAACCTCACCTTTATGTTAAGCTTTAGTGAAGGTAAATAGAAGCAAATGGGATCTTGACCCCCATCTCCGCTTCCTCCCCCCCTCACCCCCCCTCCCTTCTCCACCACATCCCAGGTGGCCAGCATCTCTGCTTCATCCCCTCACAAGTGGCCTCTTCATCCTCTTCCTTCCTCCCAACCCCCCCCCCCCCCAGGTGGTCCCTTCTTCCTTCCTCTACCGCCTCCCAGGTGGCCAGCATCTCTGCTTCCTCACCCCTACAGTGGCCTCTTCAACCTCTTCCTTCCCCCCAACCCCCTCAGGTGGCCCCTTCCTCTCTTCTCCACCACCTCCTAGGTAGCCAGCATCTCCACTTCCTCCCTCCTCCACTGCCTCCCAGGTGGCCAGCATCTCCTCTTCCTCCTCTACACCCCCCCCCTCAGGTACCAGCATCTCCCTTTCTTTTTCTACACCTCCTCCCCCAAGATGCCAGCATTTTCTCTTCCTCCTCTACATCCCCCCATTCAGGTGGCCAGTATTTTACATCTCCTCCCAGCTGCTGTCGAAACTGCCCTGCCTGCTCCCAGGTCAGCCCAAAGCATAAACAAAAGCTTAGCACTGCGCAAGCCCTGTAAGCACAGGCCCATGTTCAAGTGCTGCCATGTTTGTCTTCCCTCCACCCTGACTGTCCGTAGAGTGGCATGAAGTGGGAAAGGCTTATTTCACACATGGACCCGCTCCACCGCCCCAGGTGAATTCCTAGTCCACGTGGAGGGACATAATCGAATGAGGACGACCATCTCTAAGGGCGCCTATCTCTAAGGACGTCCCGGCGAAGGGGCGGGGAAACCACTATTATCAATAATACGGTTAGGGACACCCAAATCTCAACATTTAGGTCGACCTTAGAGATGGTCGTCTCCGGTTTTCGGCGATAATGGAAACAGAGGAAGCCCATCTCAAAAATGACCAAATCCAAGGCATTTGGTCATGGGAGGAGCCAGCATTCGTAATGCACTGGTCCCCCTCACATGCCAGGACACCAACCGGGCACCCTAGGAGGCACTGCAGTGAACTTCACAAATTGCTCCCACGTGCACAGCTTCCTTACCTTTGGTGCTGAGCCCCCAACCCCCCCCCCAAAAAAACCACTCCCACAACTGTACACCACTACCATAGCCCTAAGGGGTGAAGGGGGTCACCTAGATATGGGTACAGTGGATTTCGGGTGGGTTTTGAAGGGCTCACATTTACCAGCACAAGTGTAACAGGTTGGGGGGGGGGGGGGTGGGCCTGGGCCCACCTGCCTGAAGTGCACTGCACCCACTAAAACTGCTCCAGGGACCTGTATACTGCTGTCATGGAGCTGGGTATGACATTTGAGGCTGGCATAGAGGCTGGCAAAAAATTTAAAAAAATATAATTTTTAGGGTGGGAGGGGGTTGGTGATCACTGGGGGAGTAAGGGGAGGTCATCCCCAATTCCCTCCGGTGGTCATCTGGTCAGTTTGGGCACCTTTTTGAGGCTTGGTCGTGAAAACAAAATGGACCAAGTCGACCAAATGCTCGTCAGAGACGCCCTTCTTTTTTCCATTAGCGACCGAGGACACCCATCTCTAAAGCATGCCCCAGTCCTGTCTTCGCTACACCTCCGACATGCCCCCGTGACCTTTGGTTGTCCCCGCAATGGACTGCAGTTGAGGACGCCCAAAATCGGCTTTCGATTATGCCGATTTGGGCGACCCTGATAGGACGCCCATCTCCCGATTTGTGTCGGAAGATGGGCGCCCTTCTCTTTCGAAAATGCCCCCGATAGTGGAAGGGCAACCCCAGGTGCTTGTCAACCCTCTCCTGTATGCAAACCTAGCCAGCTGGGTTTTCAGGATTACCACAATGAACATGCATGACATAGATTTGATTACAATGTGTAAGAGAAAGGACAGAAACCCCTTAGGAGCTCACCCATCATACGTCCCAGGGATGAAGCCTGAAAACTGGCTACTGTCTCCTTAATCCCCGAGAACTAGGTATATATTGGTGTAAAGTCATCTATAATGGAATGAAAAAGGAATGGACATTTGAACATTCATTCCACAATCATTTTGTTTTATTTATAAAACTTGTATACCGCCAAGCCAAACATGCATTTGTGAAACAAGGGCTCATTCTATGGTGAATGGAAAGTCTGGCTCAAAATTAGGAGCTTTTCTGGGTTCTGGCTGTCTGCGTGTTTCCTTTAACTAATATAAACAAACTGCACTTTGAAAAAAAAAAAATCATCTGTAAATACCAAAACTAAATATGGATTTCATGTTTTTCAGAAATACGAGAAAGTCAGTTTTAGAATGAAGGCCTACCAGCGAGGAATTCCATAGAACATGACATTACAACCGAGGCTTACAGGCCGAGCATACCTCAGCGTGGCTAACAAAAGAATATAAGAATCAAACTCCCGACATTACATACAATCTAAGAAACCCGAACTTATACACTCAACATTTTTCAAATACAACCAAGTTTTTAACAATTCACAAAAAGTCCTATAATTATATTCGCAATGAACAAAAGCTGGGAGTAAAGTTCCACCATTTTGCAGCCTGGTACGTAAATCCCAATGAAAATGTGGCCTTGTAACATATCCCAACAGAAGAAGGAAATTGAAGTGACAAGAAATGTCAAAAAGTGTGTAAATAATTCTTCTCTAATAATTTAATCACTAAAAATCTTTGAGTTCCCAAATTCCAATCTGATTATTACAAATTATTCTTACTTAAGTAATCACTTTTGTCAACTTTATTAGACATATACATCAAAATGCACATAATTTATACCATGTATTCTTTAAAATTCTAATGTCCTAACCTCATCTCATTCATCCGATACATACACTCTTTGCTACCAACTACGTAGTACTCGGTTGTCTACTGAATGCTCTTTTTTATCTGCCTTAAGGACCCTATTGGTACTAATTACACCATCATCATCAATATTTAGCAATGTTCTAACATATCAGTTCTTAACAAAATCATTACAGTTCTGTTCTTCTTTCTAAGTAAAATGGTCCTTTAATTCCATCAATGCCAAAGGTATTGAGGTTCTATTTATCTTTTGTTATTGCAATTGGCTATTGACAATCGCCATATTGCCTCAGTTCTCGTGTATAGAAATGAGCATTCAAGTCTCAACTTTTCCAACTTGTTTTGATTTCCACTTCCTTCAAAAATCACTTGTACACAGGGCCGCCAAGAGGGGGGGGGACAGGGGGGACAATCCTGAAAATCTGTGTTGTAGCTCTTGAGAACTGAGGTTGTCTGCCCCTAATTTGTTTAGCCTCTCTTCCACCCACCTACCCCAAAGTGCAATTTTGAAACAAGCTTAGCTACCTCTCATGGTATTAAAATATAATGGAGGCCTTCCCACCAGTGTCTTAACCCTTTAATCTAGTCTGGGAATACCAGGACCTTGTCATTGGCCATTCACTCACCAAAGAGACCAGGCAGATTATTGAAACAGAAACATTTGCAATTAACCCTAGTACTCAACAAAAAATTGATTTCCAGGCTCCTCCCACTAATCCCCTCTTTACCACCAACTTCATCTGCATAGAAAAACAAATTAGTAAGCGGGTACTGTACTCTTTATTTATAATAACATAGGATTAACTGCCTTTATGAAAGGGGGGAAATGGGACTTGATATACCGCCTTTGAATGTAGTTGCAAAATACCACAGAAACAGAAGCCTGCGCGGCCGCGTTGCTGATCTGCAAGGGCAGGCTTCTACATGGAATGTTGCTAGTGGAATTGCAACATTAACATTCCATGTAGAATCTCAAATAGTAGCAGCAGAATCTCAAAGAGTAGCAACATTCCATCTAGAATCTCCAATAGGGAAAGGGAAATGGGACTTGATATACTGCCTTTCTGTGGTATTTTGCAACTACATTCAAAGCGGTTTACATATATTCAGGTACTTATTTTGTACCAGGGGCAATGGAGGGTTAAGTGACTTGCCCAGAGTCACAAAGAGCTGCAGTGGGAATTGAACTCAGTTCCCCAGGATCAAAGTCCACTGCACTAACCACTAGGCTACTCCTCCACTAGCAACATTCCATGTAGAAGCCTGCCCTTTCAGATCAGCAACACGGCCGCGCAGGCTTCTGTTTCTGTGAGTCTGACGTCCTGCACGTACGTGCAGGACGTCAGACTCACAGAAACAGAAGCCTGCGCGGCCGCATTGCTGATCTGCAAGGGCAGGCTTCTACATGGAATGTTGCTAGTGGAATTGCAACATTAACATTCCATGTAGAATCTCAAATAGTAGCAGCAGAATCTCAAAGAGTAGCAACATTCCATCTAGAATCTCCAATAGGGAAAGGGAAATGGGACTTGATATACTGCCTTTCTGTGGTATTTTGCAACTACATTCAAAGCGGTTTACATATATTCAGGTACTTATTTTGTACCAGGGGCAATGGAGGGTTAAGTGACTTGCCCAGAGTCACAAGGAGCTGCAGTGGGAATTGAACTCAGTGGCGCACAGCAAGTACAGCTGAACATAAAAATTACAATTTGGTTAACAGCATAGCAATAGTAAATTGAGTAAATATAAGTTAACGATCAATGACAGCTTCAACCTTTATTCTCATAAGAGCCTGGGAACTATACTGTACATACAAATCCGGAGAAAATGTTTAGCACATTTGGTCAAAACTGTGTGCAAGGGCATTTTTACATCCTGCCAACTTCTTTCTCCCTAAAATAGCCAAAGGTTTCTTCCTCCTGCTCCCAACGGATCACCCGTGGAAATGATCAAGAGAACCAGAAACTGCCAAGAACCATACACTCACAGTAAATGACGGCAGATAAAGGCTCACACGGTCCATCCAGTCTGCCCACCATCCACATAGCTGACTGGGGTTCAGACCTAATAGAGTGAGAGGTTATCTGGAATCCAGTCCAACAAGACAGTCCACAGACCTCAGGAGACAATGCCATGCTGCAATGCAATGGGTCCTGCAATGTCCCGAGGAATTCAACCAGGTCTGATTTTCAAGATAATGTCTATATTTAGGATAAACGTTTTTAAAGGAACCATCATCAATATCACCAAAAATAACTTTTGTAATCACTGCTATTATCTACCTGCTTTTCTCCTGTTGGCCTTTGACTGTGCTTTAACATAGTATTGTGTCTGCATAGACCTGTTACTCAATCCAAAAATACGTAATGCAAGAGGAGTGGCCTAGTGGTTAGAGCACCAGTCTTGAAATCCAGAGGTGGCTGGTTCAAATCCCACTGCTGCTCCTTGTGATCTTGGGCAAGTCACTTAACCCTCCATTGCCTCAGGTACAAACTTAGATTGTGAGCCCTCCTGGGACAGAGAAATACCCAGTGTACCTGAATGTAACTCACCTTGAGCTACTACTGAAACAAATGGAGGAGTGGCCTAGTGGTTAGGGTGGTGGACTCTGGTCCTGGGGAACTGAGTTCAATTCCCACTTCAGGCACAGCTCCTTGTGACTCTGGGCAAGTCACTTAACCCTCTATTGCCCCAGGTACAAATACGTACCTGTATATGTAAGCCGCATTGAGCCTGCCATGAATGGGAAAGTGCAGGGTACAAATGTAACTAAAATAAATAAATATATGGAATGTTGCTACTATTGAAGATTCTACATGGAATGTTGCTACTATTAGATATTCTAGATGGAATGTTGCTAGTGGAGGAGTGGCCTAGTGGTTAGAGCACTGGTCTTGCAATCCAGAGGTGGCCTGTTCAAATCCCACTGCTGCTCCTTGTGATCTTGCCTCAGGTACACACTTAGATTGTGAGCCCTCCTGGGACACAGAAATATCCAGAGTACCTGAATGTAACTCACCTTGAGCTACTACGGAAAAAGGTTGTGAGCAAAAATCTAAATAAATAAATAAATAAGGATCCCTCACCTGCCCTCCCACTCATTAGTGGTACAACTGGTTATTGCAACAGACAGAGACTCTAATAGTTAACGCTAGACCTACACAAACAGTACCTCAGAGGATCTGTAAGAAGGATGCGCTGGAGTCAGCAAGCCACAAAGAACAGAAAAACCACCACCAGCGTCCAACCCATCTGGGTGACGACTGAAACAATGCAGAGATAGGTCAAAGGATGGCAACAATGTGTTTTTATAATAATAAAATTTTTAAAAAGTATAAGAGGGCTGGTCTGGTGGTAAGGGCTGTGATGTGAACGCCCCCATTTGACCCTGTCTGGTCGTGCATTGTTCAGGTCAGCTGGCAGCATTCACACCACCTGGAAGATGATGGCGTTTGGTCATTGATTAAGGAGAATGCCAGGTTCAGGCCCTTGATAGCATTGGTACCAGACTAGGTATGTTGAGGAAGTTTGTTATCAAATAAGAGAAGTCCCCAGGTGGTTCAAATGAGGGATCACGATACCAAAACCCAGCCCTGGCAGCTCTAAAAAGCAGGAGGAAGTTACCTGTTCTAACTAAACAAATAAACAGACTAATCCACACACCTCTAGTAGGCGTGCGCCTTACCTACCAGATCTAGATCATTTTTTTTGTGGTCGATGATAGGGGTCCTCAAATCCAGTCATTGAGGTCCACAACCCAGCCTGGGTTTCAGATTTCCACAATGAACACGTCTGAGATCTATATGAATGCAATGGAAGCAGTGAACGTAAATAGATCTCAGACATATTCATCGTGCGTGGAAATCCTGAAAGCCAGGCTGGGTTGTGGACCTCGTGGACTGGATAGTTGATATACCACCTATAAACAATATTATGTAAGTGGGGTACAAAGGGAAAAAAAACCGAAGGGGTACTAGGACAGGAAAAATAAAACACACACAGAGAAAGTGGCCTAGATTACAAGTTGTGCTCAAAATATAATTATATTTATATATGCTCTGCTTTCCTTACCCTGTTTGCATGCGGGTGCTTGTAATTGTTGCGTAAATCAGATCTACAGGTTTGTGCATGCAGCAGAGATAAGCCAGGACTGCACAAACCTTTCGAGAATGCTTTGGGTCTCCAACTGGAGCCCCAAATCAGAACCCAAACATGCCACACCCATGTGTCATTAAAACAAACCATCAAGACTTCAGTCACTAGTAATCATTCTAGAATCTAGGTATTACAGACCTAAGGAAAGGAGAAGGGTACTTAGATAACTATCAAAATGTATTCTCTGAGCTATCCAAAAACGCAGCATCAAAGCGTCAATATTAAGAAAAAAAAACACTCCACGTACACAACTGACCATTAGATTCACGATAACCTCATTCTTTGCTCTACATCTGGATCTAATTCCTGTATTTGACAACACTTCCCACCCACTACTTTGAATCTGTAACACAGTCGGTCCGCCCCTACTTGCAGTTACACGTAAAGCATGAATACAGCACGAACAAGCCACGGAGATTCTTAAAAACAGGAGGGCAGTGGTGGAACCCTAATAAAGGCACATCTTTTAAGAACAAAAATGGTTGTGTTCACACCAGGTCAGCACATAGGAGGAAGCAAGCGGTTTCCTTTGGTTATTACGGGGCCCTTTTACAAAGCGGCGGTAAACCCAACGTGGGCTTACCGCTTGCTCTTCCGGGACTACCGCTAGCCCAATGCAGACACCGGTGGTAGTCCTGCCCTGAGCACGTGCCATTTTCTGGGGGGGAAAAGAAAACCCCTGGAAACGGCTTGCGTGGCGGTAAACCAGCCGTAATCAGGCATTGCCGCATGCTGCCCGGTTAGTGCCAGAGCCCTTATCGTCACCTCAGTGGGTGGTGGTAAGGGGTCCCCGCCACGTGGTGAGAGTTCTCTCACCACGTGGCCATTTTTTTTCAGGTTTTACTGGCTGCAGGAAAATGGGCCCTGAACACAGGAAAAACGGCCTCCTGTGTTATGTTATTTGAATATTCTTCTATCTTGACTATCATGGTATTGTTTATATTTTACTGACATCATATTTCCAAGTTTATTTATTGTATTTATGTTTACATTTGGTCATTTGACTATTGTTATGCTGTTAACAAAATTGTAAGTTTTATTTTAAACTGGACCTGCTGCACACGGCATTGGGTGAATCTGTTCATAAAGGCGCTTAATAAACCCCAATAAATAAAATTAATTTGGTACGTTAATAGCCGACAACAGATGTCTCCTCTTGCGGATTCCTTAGGCCACTGGAGCAGACTCTGTGGGTGATGTGGGTGCTTGAGCACCTCCAATTTTGAGAAAATTCCTTGTATGTGTCCAGGGAGGGGTCATTTCCATTGGGCTTAGCACCCCCAATAATTTTGAAAAGTTGGCGCCTATGCCATAGGCGAATTCAGTATCGTCTGCAGCAACCCAATTTAACATGCGCAATAAGGTTTAATGCACATTCAACTAATTTTATGCAGGAAGTAAACGGATACCGCATGCCAATGCCTTTAGCAGCAAGAATGCTACACTACAAGATTTCATCTGTGCCATTCACCAAAAGCAACCTCCCTAACCATTCCATCTCCAGTCATCACAACCTGTTAACCGGTTTGCTTGCTGAAAGGAGGTCACAGATAGCCGGATGTTCTCTCTCTCTCTCTACTAGGCTGTGACTTTACTTTTAGACAGAAAAAAAAATAATGTGGTCTAGGAATAAGACCTAAATAGAGAATGACAGCTATAAAAATGATATTCTTGGCTGTCTAATTACACTGTGGTGTTAGCAGGAAAGATTAAGTCATTCTCAGAAATGTATTTAGCATCTGTTTATGAATCTGAATTAAAGTTCTCAGCATTTTACATCTGAGGGTCTCTCTGCTTCTCTGGTCCAGCCTCAAGCAAATTTCCAACACCATCTTTACCAGAACCTCTGTAAGTTTCTTTGCCAGCTACTTATAACCTTTTCCAGAAGCGATCTCTGACTACACTGAACACATCCCCAGAAAGACCGAGAATTCGGATCCCAGTGACCTCTGGGGGCACCGGGTCCTCCTGCCTAATCCTCCCCAGATGTAGCCCGGAGAATCCGGCACCAGATGATATGACCTCAAGTTTCCAAAAAAAGGATGTGGTTGAGACTTTCCGTGCTGCAGAGCTGATGCTAAACGTTTTAGACACGGACACCGCTGGCTACGTCATCACAGTAAAACTTCACCACACCCCCACCTGAAAGTCTTCTCGGACTACCAGCTCCCCCTTTCCAAAAACAAACAATGTATAGGCCACTCGGCAAGTAAAGTGGGGGAGTGACTAGTGGGTACAGCAGCAGGCAAGCCTGCATTCAGATCCAGCAAGATGCTCCTGCTGTCCCTGGGCAAAGCGACTTCGCCCATGCACTTAAATTATGAGCCCTCCGGGGACTGGGGAATACCTTCCTTCAAGCAGCAATAGTAGATCGCTTTGAGCTACTAAGAAAAGAGACCTGAGCTAAATCTACCTGAAAGGACACCCACACTCCCTTCAACACAGGACTTACTGAACGGAAGAGTCGGATTAGCTCCCTACCTCCTCCTACGGGTCCTGCACTGAAGGAGCGGCGCTGCCTGCCCTGCACAGATGTCCGTGTGTGTAACTACACTACAGGCGTGTCTGCTTTATATATCACCAAAGGAAAAGGCAGGAAACCAATCACTCCAGCAGGAAAGGGAGGGCAGAAGGCAAAAATCCCATTACTGACGTAGATCTCTTCCCTGTCCCCAGGGCTGGCTCGTACAGCTGGCCGTGGGCGAGTAAAACATACAGGCACGGTCCCTAAACTCTACGATTTTATGTCTGCAGCAGCCTGTAATATTTCCTGTGCAACCTAAAGATCCTTGTTGTGAAATGAGAAGTGTGACGCGTTTTGGCTTGTTGTAGAAGAGTTTACTTCTGTGACTTTCTTCAGGTGTCTTGAAGATTTCCGGTTTGATAAAGAGGGAAGACAGGGTATTGTGCTACTTGCAGTCTATTACTGATTCCTCTCTAAAGAAACTCAACATGTTGACCGGCATTCCCTATGATGTTGCTGTATTTTTCCCTTATCTTTTTTAGGTTTTTTTTTATATATTTTGTTGTATAAAGAAGTTTTTATGCGTGTTCATTCGTTCCCGTTCTCCGTCTATTTCATGCTCACAGCATGCTTCACCCAAACACGTTTTGCAGCAATACAGACCACAATTTAGGACATCAGCCCTTGGGAAAACAGGTCACCCCCATAAAGAGAACCTACTAAAAATTCAGTAGGGCACAGCTATGCCTAGGGACAGGGAAAAAATACCCAGTGTGCCTGAATGTAACTCACCTTGAGCTGCTACTGAAAAGGTGTGAGACAAGTTCCAGATAAATAAATAGATGTAAAGGGGGGGGGGGGGGGGGGAGAGAGGAGAGGACGTTTGCACTGGTGTCCGAGGGGAGCTACTAATCTGCAGGAGGCCGAACGATTTCTATGGCAAGAACCAGCGCTAAAATCACCCCGGCAGCTCCTAAACAGGGAAGTCGTCTATCTGGGTCACGTTTGAATTTTCCTCCCACTAGAGCAAACTCCAGCCCAAACAGGAGAGCTGCTGTATGTGCAGGCTGCTTGTTTGAGATACAGTAAGGGTGTGTGTGAGATTATAGATAAAACAGACACACGTATTGAGCGAAAATCAGACAGCAAAGCAGCAACTAAAATTAAGTCAGGCAAAAAGTTTATGATGGGAAGCTACATTACCCGGCTGTCACGTTGGTTTTGACCCACAGAATTCCCCCCAAATCTTAAAAACAATAAAACCAAGTCATCATATACGCATATAGGACGTTTTGAGTGAATCTGTCCACTAAGGCCGTTAATCTTAATGGAATAAATAATTTCACCGCACCTCAACATGGAAATGGTCACGGATGACCTTCACCCAAACTACTACTACTACTATTTAGCATTTCTATAGCGCTACAAGGCATACGCAGCGCTGCACAAACATAGAAGAAAGACAGTCCCTGCTCAAAGAGCTATGTAATAAAAGTGAGCCAAGTATAGGACAATCAAGCCATTGTGACATCACTGATGAGGTTGGCTCTTATTGGTGGACTGAGGCATTATGACATCACAATATTAGCTCTGGTTACAAGAGACTACTACTACTACTATTTATCACTTCTATAGCGCTACAAGGCATACGCAGCGCTGCACAAACATAGAAGAAAGACAGTCCCTGCTCAAAGAGCTTACAATCTCCCCACCTTCATCCACAACTGCCCCTCTATCAACTTCCTCTACTAACGGAAGCCCCGAGCATAGGTGCTAACTTTTCAAAACTATTGGGGTGGGGGGGGGGGGGTGTTAAGTTCAATGGAAATAACCCCTCCCTGGACACATACAAGGCATTTTCTCAATATAGACCAGAAGCAGTGACACTCGTTCAGCAAAGGCACCATCTGAAACGAAGACTAGAGGCAGGTGGCCTTGGCACAAAACTTGGTGGTTTGGTTTTAAGTTTCCCCAAACACAAGTAAGCAATCAAGGTCATTGTTATACTGAAGCAGAACCGCCTACCACATCAGCAGGATCTGAACCCGTGAAGCAAAGCAAATCAAGTAAACAAAAAAAAAAAAACAGGTCACAGTCGATAAATCAAAGCAAAGCTCGCCCTGTATTTCTACGGGGTGGTGTCGGTTTAATGCCAGGCTCCTGTGAGCTATGTCTACAGAGCTGTCAAGCAGTGGACTAGACCTTACCCAAATCTTTGCATTTTGGTACTTGTCTGGTTCATGTCTAGAAAGAAAGGCAAAGATTACGAATCCCACAATGCACTGTGCTATCAATTGAAAAAAACTAACAAAATGGTTTAAAAAAAAAAGTGTGAATCCAAGATCGGAATCATTTGACAGCTGTATGTATTTCCCTACTTGTGTGGTGTAATTTCTAATGCAAATGTGTACACACAACCTTCGCACGACTGTTCTTCCTGTTCAGATAATTACTAACTAACCACTGAAGGTCTGAATGACTGCTCCGAGAAGGAACAGTAAAAACTTACAATATTAGACAGATTGTAGAAGAAACTTGACGCCTTAAATGCGAATTTTGCAGAAATCAAAAGCAGGTCTTTGCGTCCCCACTGTCCCTTTCCCACCTGCGACTGAGCAGGAAGAAGGCTGCCCACAGGTGCCTGGTATCAGCTCCTGGAAATCATGTGCTCCTTCCTCCGGAGTCCATAGTGCAATCAGGGATGCCACCTCACCCCCTGCAGGATGGGACTGGTAATGCAGGGGTCCTCCAGGGCCACTCTTTTGGAATGAACCTGTTTCATAGACTAAATACATGCAGTTATGTTTAATTAATATTCTTTGTGAGTGTCTTGCAAAATACTGAATTACTGCCCTAGGCTTTAGGTGAGAATTTCCTCAGAGACCCCTTAAAGAGCTACAACGGATACATTAAAAAAAAAAGAAAGAAAGAAAACCCTGCAGCAAGGTTTCTAATGAAGAGTAGATATGCAGATCACAGATTCCTTCCCTAAACAAATTCCATTACTTATCTGTCACCCTTTTAGGGACAAGTTTAAAATCCCCGTGTGGCCTACAAAGCCTGGAATGGGCTTTGTTCCGATATTAAAATAAGAAATTAAACACCTATAATACCTTCTCTCTCCCTTACTATCATTTCGAGAAGGGTTTCTGTAAGCCTCTGCCCCTTCTCTTACAGAAGCCTGGTTAATCATTTTCTGTAATCACATCCTGATTGTCTTACTCCTTTCTCAGAGGAAACCTGTCAGCATGGGACTCTTATGAAGTTCAAACCAGCTGCTGAGACCCGGTTTTCTGAGATAGTTTGTTGGAGTAGATGCAGTGGTGTGCTGGAGCAGGCTCTCACAGGCTTGCAAGAGCCGGTTGTTAAGTTTTTAAGACTTTTGGGAGCCGGTTGTTAAAGTAGGGCCCTCCATGGCTACTTTAACAACCGGATCCCAAAATGTGGGCTTGGGCCCCCTGCTGAATTCTCTTTTACTTTGCTGGTGGGGATACTGAGCCCTGCCAGCCAAGTAAATAGACTGCTGCTGCTCCCCGCTCCTTGTTTCCAGCTCTGAGCAGCAGGCTGGGACTTCTTGAGCATGTGTGAGAAGTTCCAGCATCCTGCACAGAGCAAGACGTTGGGAGTGGTGGCAGTCCATTTATTGGCTGCCAGCAAAGGTATGCCTAGCGTGCCCGCACGAAAGGAGGGAGGAGAAAGAGGCAAGTGTTGCTCCCCCCGGCCACCCCTGGCCCTTCCAATTGCAGAGCTGGCTACGTCCGGAGAAAGAGCCTGTTGTTAAAAATTTACCAGCACACCCCTGAGTAGATGGGTCCTGATGCTGGATTCTATTGTTTAGGGGTTTTGTTGTTTTTTGTTTTTATTTTCCTTGTCAGAAAAGCAGACTATACTTTTTGAATGACTTTCCCTGCTCCTATTGAAGTGTTGCACTGTTACATATAAAGCATAAATACAGCAAAAGCTGAAGAACTCATTCAGAATTTTTTTTAAATAGTGGATAATAGGCAATTCATAGGAAAATGGCAGTTGTGTGGGTGAGCTTTGATATGAGAAAGGGGGGGGAGGAATGCTCATGTTCATATATTGTTCTCAATGGCTATGAAATGCTATTCTGTTTTGGGTTTTTTTAATTGAAAGTTTAAATAAATATAAATCAGTGGATAAGCACAAATAAAATTAAGCAGACCAAGGTATAAAAGTAAAAGAGGAAAGAGCATAAAACAAAATTGAATATTTGGAAGCATCAAGATGAACTTTCTGATCTAAAGATGCCTGTAACCCCCCCCCCCCCCCCAAGCTCCCAGAATACAGAGCAGTGGTTGTAACAGCTCATTAATCAGCTAAGCTGAGAGGACTTTAAGCCTCTTCCTTTAACCCTTCGGGGTATGATGCTAGGTTCAGATCTTCAGCTGGAACTGTATTTTGAAACAAATCTGACTCCAGAGTTCTTTTTTTTCCCCATAAGGAGAGTTAAGAGGGAGGCCTGCAAAATTGCAGATCACCAGTAAAAAAGGGAAGGTTTCAGCAGGCTATAACTAGAAGTACTGAGCCATGCAAAAAGTCTAAGTAAGTACATATGGATGTAAGAATTCTCAGGCAAGGAGCAATGGTGGAACAGCCTAATGGTTATAGGAACAGGCTGAGGCCCGGGGGAGCTTGGTTCAAATCCCACTGCAGCTCTGTGTAATCTCAGGCAAGTCACTTAGGCGTATGTTTACTAAGGTGCATTAGTGTTTTTAACGCGCCTGTAAATTTAAGGCGTGTTAAACGCTAACACGCCTATACATTTCTATGGGCGCATTAGCGTTTAATGCGCATAAACCATCTACGCATGTTAAAAACGCTGACGCACCCATAGCGCCGCTTAGTAAGCATAGGTGTAAGATCTCTATTGTCTCATTTACAAACTCGGGACAGAGAAAGTACTTGCGCTTGGGTTGTACCGCAGAAAGGTGATATATCAAGTGCATGACCCCTACTGTACCTGAATGTAAACTGCTTTGATGGCTTGTAGGCAATATATTTAAAAAAAATAAATTAAATAAATAGAATAGTGCTGGACAGACTTGTACGGTCTGTGCCAGAGCCGGGGTTGGGAGGCAGGGCTGGGGAGGTGAGGATAGTGCTGGGCAGACTTATACGGTCTGTGCCAGAGCCGGGGTTGGGAGGCAGGGCTGGGGAGGTGAGGATAGTGCTGGACAGACTTGTACGGTCTGTGCCAGAGCCGGGGCTGGGAAGCAGGGCTGGGGAGGTGAGGATAGTGCTGGGCAGACTTATACGGTCTGTGCCTGTGCCAGAGCCGGTGGTTGGGAGGTGGGGCTGGTGGTTGGGAGGCGGGGATAGTGCGGGGCAGACTTATACGGTCTGTGCCCTGAAGAGCACAGGTACAAATCAAAGTAAGGTATACACAAAAAGCAGCAAATATGAGTTATCTTGTTGGGCAGACTGGATGGACCGTGCAGGTCTTTTTCTGCCGTCATCTACCATGTTACTATGTTACTATGTAGAATGTAACAGAGAGACATCTGAGGCCCTGACAGTACAAGAAAGATGGAGCCAATTACAGTGCAGCATGAGATGTGGAAATTGCTGACCACAGGGTTATCCTGAAAGCAGGATTTGCTGAGCCTGTCCTTGTGACCCACAGCCATTCAGGGGCAATGAATATACATGGAGCATTTGGTATACGCTAATTTATCCCCCAGTGGATAAATTAGCCCAACTGGCTAGGAAGCTCTTCCTTAATCCCAGGTATGCTCCATCTCCTTCCCTGTGTCTGCTGCAGGTACCAACAGCAAGCTGACTCCAGTTAATTTACCTTGTCTTTGGATGAGACCTTGACCGGTCACGTTTACAGCACCTGTAGCATCACCTGAGAGTGACTGGGATTTTAGGACATGCTTCCTGTATGACTCCAGCCCAGGTGATTCACCGAACAACAGGAACGCCTTCATATTTCAAGCCACCAGCAATAAATTCAAACTTGTCTCCAAGTAATGGAAGAAAAGCTTACAGAAAGGTCATTTTTCAAATCCTCATCTGGTTTGTTGTCACTCCTGACTCAGCTAGAGGCTTTGTTCCTTCCAAAACTCTTTTTTTTTTAAATTTTAACTTTGTTTTTCTATAATTTAGGTGTTAACTGCGCTCCTCAGGCAAACGGACCTCACACAAATACAATTACTCATCATCAGATCATTTTTCTTTAACTTCGTCCCATCTGGCCACCGTGATTCCTTGATAAGGAGAAACATCCCTCTGTCTGGCTAACAGGACAACAGTGGCCAGCTAAACAGTAGCATTTAATTTGTGGACAGTTGTTCATTATTTAATATTTTTGAAGAACTATGTGCAGGTAAGGATTTTTCATGTTTTGTTTTGTTTTGTCCTGTCATTCTTCCTTCAAATGCAATCCAAGTCTGAATACAAGGGCTGATCACTTCAGACGGAGACTGTTCACCCAAGAAGTGCAGACACTCCAAGGTGTGACCCACCTCTCTCAGACCTTTTACCCAGGGGCGTAGCCAGACTACAGATTTTGGGTGGGCCTAGGCAAGAAGTGGGTGGGCACCAAGTGCTCTCTTCCCCCTCCCCCACCCGCCCCACCACCAAAAGAAATATCTCAGCAGGTAAGAAAACGCTAATTTCTACCTTTTCAGTCTGCAGTAGGCATGTGCAGAAAACTGAACATGAGCAGGTGCCGGTATCGTGGCGAGTACTGTTTTCGTTACCATCAAGGGGAAGTCTTCAGCTGACTGAGCTTGGGATCCCCACCAGCTACCACCAAACGTGTGCTACTGTTGGGTGGGCCTGAGCCCTAAGTGGGTGGGCCCTGGCCCACCCAGGCCCACCTGTGGCTACACCACTGCTTTTACCCCCTGGGTCAGTGTCTTGTACCACAAGGAAATAATGAGATAGGAGGAGAAAGAAGATTCATACCTTGGAATAAGATGCTTTTGAAGACAAAAGTCCCAGTACTTAGGTATGAGCAGAAGACATTAACACCCCAAATATCTTCCTCTGAGCCTAGTACATTTTTTTTTATTTTACTTCTTATTTGCTGTTACAATGTGACACCCTCTTATAGAAATAAGAGAGCCTCTTCTGTATTATGCTCAGATCACTTGCTGTGAACACAGGTGCAATAGGATAATAACTTTTACATCTGGACTCAGTAATCAGCATTATAGTTTGCTCATAATGCATGTGGGCACTTTTAGGGCACATGCATTTTAATCAGCGTTCAAAGAGAAACATCCTAAAAGTGACCGCAGGCCTTTGCATTTGTGGTCAGGTGATCGGGGTTCATATAGAATTTGTATATTTGAAAATATTCACAGGGCCTGCTAAATAAGAGCCAGTGAGAGAGAGATTAAGTGACACTAACCAGAGAGTGCTGCTGTGTATGACCTCTGACAGTTTTTGGACAGTGCCAGGATGGTCCATGGGTGGAGCTTGGGCAGAGCCTGAGGTCATCCAGTTAGTGACCGTATTACTACTACTACTACTACTTATCATTTCTAAAGCGCTACTAGACGTACGCAGCGCTGTACACTTGAACATGAAGAGACAGTCCCTGCTCGACAGAGCTTACAATCTAATTAGGCCAGACAAACAGGACAAACAAGAGATAAGGGGATGATAAAATAAGGGTTCTGAACAAGTGAATAAGGGTTAGGAGTTAAAAGCAGCATAAAAAAGGTGGGATTTGAAGACGGCCAGCAAAAAGGCTGCCCTGACTATATCCAGTTAGTGGTCGGATCATCACCACCAAGCGGATGGCACTTCCAAGTTGGCACTTAAACTGGATATTCAGCACCAGCCGGTCTCTGGTTATTGACACTGAATATCCGGTTTCATTTACACTGTGGCAGCCAGCGCTTTTGTTAGCCACTGACCACCGTGGTTAAATATTGGGCTCAAAATGTTTGCGGATTGCTCTCTGCTTCCCAAACCTGAACCTCCTCCCCCTGGAACACTTCTTACCAAAGGTTATACAAATATGGAGGGTTGCAAAAACTGCTCCCAGCCTACTGTGTCCTCTCATTGGTGGCTGCAAAGGGAACAGGGCAGGGGTGCCAGCGAGTGAGTTGCACAGTACGGTCCTGCCACAGGTAAAAAGCACATGAGCCGTGAAAGCTGGCATCAACATCTAGTTATGGTGAGAGATGAATTTTCACCCAGGGAAGACTGAATGGTGCAGGAATCCAGAGTAACTTGCTCTGAAAAATGTCCTTTTTGTGTCTATCACAGCAGCCTTTATCAAGGCTGAGCAGTTGTGGGTAGACGTCTTTATGCAAACAATCAAGGCAATCAAATTGTCAGCTGTGCACAGTTTCTCTAAGACAGTTCTGGTACAGGGAAGGCATCTTCTGCTCTTTGCTGTCAGTGGCATGGCTATGTGGGGCCATGGGGGCCTGGGCCCCCGTAGATTTGGCCCTGGACCCCCCTGCCAACCCGCCGTCGCCTACTTTTGCAGGCGGGGGACCCCGACCCCTGCCAGCCAAGGTCCTCTTCTTCCTTCGTTCTGTTTCTGAGTCTGACGTCCTGCACATTGTACGTGCAGGACGTCAGACTCACAGAAACAGAACCAAGCCTTGCAGATCAGCTGATACAATCCCTGGATGGTGCAGGACAATGATGTCCTATGGCATGCCTGCCCAGGACCATCCCAAATGCAGGTTTCGTGCTTGCATTTGGGGCCATGACCAACAGTTTGTGCCACTTCGATCTAGATGGACTGGATGGGCCAAGTGATATTTCTCTGCCATCGTTCAGTCTTTTATTTTCATCAGGGTCCACAAAGGAAATGATAAGTACATAAGTACAAAAGTAGTGCCATACTGGGAAAGACCAAAGGTCCATCTAGCCCAGCATCCTGTCACCGACAGTGGCCAATCCAGGTCAAGGGCACCTGGCACGCTCCCCAAACGTAAAAACATTCCAGACAAGTTTTTTGACTCCGGGTAATTTTTATTTTTTTATAAGTGACTAAAACATACATTGTCTCTCTCTCTCTCTCTCTCTCTCTCCCCTCCCCTCTTCCAGTTCCCGTATTACTCCTCTTGTATGTATATGAATAATTTATAGATATAAATAATTTATAATCCCCCATCCTCTCCCTTTCCTTCACTGCCTCTCTCCATGTGCCCATTATACATGTTTATCTAACAGTATTTCTGATTCTGGAAAAGGTCACCGATTATGTCTAGAATAAACAGCTGCTACTTCTCTCTAAGGGCGATCACTCCCATTAACGGTTAACGTGATATGATCATCACCAGTCCTGGGTCTTATACAGCAGATATAAACTGAAGCCTATCTTATGCTGGAGGGAACAGTAATTATGCCTATTGTGTGTGTTTGGGGGAGGGGGGACCTGCAGGACCATTTGGAAAAAATAATTTATTAGAACATAAGAGTTACCCTCATGGGTCAGACCATAACATTAATTCTGCCAGGTTGAATTTATTTTCATGCAAGAGCATCGTTGTAACACAATAAGAATCCATTAAAGTAAAATTTATTTCAAATACGTTTTGCGCATTATAACTTGTACGGCTAAAACTCTGCCTCAGCTGCTGCTTAGATCTGATTCCAGGATACAGTGGCCCAGGGTTTTGTGAATCTCAGAAAAACCCTGATGGCAAACACTTTGGGTGGGGTAATATTATTGCACTGTTAGCCTCAATGTCAGTCTATATTTGCTATGGATTTGGCACTGGGATTTTACATTTATTAATTGTCTTTTCCAAGGCAGGTTACATTCAGGGACATGAGTTATTTCCCCACCCAGATTAATTTACCTATCAGGGATCATTTTATAAAGGGCACCTAGGTTAATAGGGCAGGGAGGGGCCTCTTTCTTGCTTATTTTAAAACGACACACATCACCTATGTGTCATTAAAATTACTGGCACAAATTCAGCAGAAAACAGACCTAGACGCTGCTTGGGAGGGGATCTTCTAAAATATGTGCATAAATGGGCTTCTCCCAAACTCCGCCCCTGAGCACGCCTACTGTAACAGTAACCACCGGCTTGCACTTACTTAGAGGCGTGGCTTAATTTTATAAGAGCCCATCTTAATCAGCATTTTACACAAAAAAACTGTTCATAAAATTACTCTCATACTGTCCCTTTACTGCGGTTCCAGTTTTTTCACAGCCCCTCCTCTGCCCCTTCATCTTCTTGTCCTCCCTTTCTCTTCTCCTCAGCCCTCCCCTTCTCACCTGCAGCTCCCGCTCTCCTCAGTATCCTGTCTCTTCTCCCCATAGTCCCTCCCTACATCCATTCTGAACAGTGCCCCTCCATTTCTCCTCCCCACTTCCCTCGTCTCCCCAGCCTCACTATCTTCCCTCCCCACCCTTCCCTATTTCTTTTCCTCAGCCTCCCTCTTCTCCGTAGCCTCAGTCTCTCCTCCTCCTCATGCTTCCCCTTCCCTCTCTGCTGCTTCTCCACCACCTCACAATCTCCCCTCCCCACCCTTCCCTATTTCTTTTCCTCATCCTCCCTCTTCTCTGTAGCCTCAGTCTCTCGTCCTCCTCATGCTTCCCCTCCCCTCTCTGCTGCTTCTCCACCGCCTCACAATCTTCCCTCCCCACCCTTCCCTATTTCTTTTCCTCATCCTCCCTCTTCTCTGTAGCCTCAGTCTCTCGTCCTCCTCATGCTTCCCCTCCCCTCTCTGCTGCTTCTCCACCGCCTCACAATCTTCCCTCCCCACCCTTCCCCATTTCTTTTCCTCAGCCTCAGTCTCTCGTCCTCCTCATGCTTCCCCTCCCCTCTCTGCTGCTTCTCCACCACCTCACAATCTCCCCTCCCCACCCTTCCCCTTCCCTATTTCTTTTCCTCAGCCTCCCTCTTCTCCGTAGCCTCAGTCTCTCCTCCTCCTCATGCTTCCCCTCCCCTCTCTGCTGCTTCTCCACCGCCTCACAATCTCCCCTCCCCACCCTTCCCCATTTCTTTTCCTCAGCCTCAGTCTCTAATCCTCCTCATGCTTCCCCTGCCCTCTCTGCTTCTTTTCCACCGCCTCATAATCTCTCTTCTTCACCCCTCCCCTTCCCTCTGTTTCTTTTCCTCAGCTGCTCTCTAGTTCCCTTCAGTCCTTCCTTATGCCTCCCTCCTTCATTTCTCATCCTCAGCACCATGATTTCTCTGCACTACAGATCCCCCACGCCTTGTCTCTTTCTCCAGACTCCTCCTCTATAAAATACCCCCCATTCACCTCCACGTACACCCTGCGCTCAGTCAATATTATGAGTTTTTACTGTATTCTTCTGGTCCTTGAAGCTCCAGGACCCAGACTAGAACCAGGCCAGAAACAAACATGAAGATAAGCCACAGTAAGACCCAGTGACACTCCATTCGCCAGAACCAGAACGTGCGGTGCTGTTCAGAGGAGCCCTTGTACCTGCAAGAAGGAGAAGGGGGTACATGATTACTGGGTAGTACAGCAGGGTTGTAAATTTGTTAGTAAACGGATTGTTGTCGTGCTCCAGAGCTGAGAGGAAATTCTATTACTGGTAACATTTCCGGGACTGCAACATTGTGTCCATTTGTTTCTTTGTATATCTATTAGCCTGGGTATATGTACCGTATGTATGGGACAGAGTTTGTGGATCTGGAAGCACCTTAGTCAGCGGGGGAAGCTTTATTCAATTGCTATATTTTTACGCAAATAATGTACCCATGCAGATAACGCATGCAAATTTTATGACTGTACAAATAAACTCATATACACACATTATACAAGTATTTTTTTTTTTCTAAAGCATGCTAATTGCAAAATTAATCAAATGTTTTAAATTATTAAGATAAAATATTTTGAATGGTAATGATTCAAGTATAATTGAGACCTGTGAGGAGACAGGCGAGCCAAGAGTAATGATGCGCTTGTGAAACAAGTCGCCACTGAGGTCAGAAGTGTACATCAAACCCACTGACCGGAATACTCGTCAACACTATCAGAGCAATCATCCAATAGCAACTAAAAAGAGTTTACCTTTTTCTCAACTACTCAGGTACAGGAGAATCTGTGGTGATCGGCGGACTTTTAAGCTTCAAGCTAAAACCCTGATAGAGAAGTTTAAACAACGTTCATACCCAACGTCTGTCCTAAATCAAGCCTATACCCGAGCAAAAGAGGCACTTCTGCAGCCTAGCTCCAAGACGATGGAGTCCCAATTACAAACGTGTGTGTTGAAATACACTAATGGGGTTTCTGGAGTAGTACGTACGTATTCTCAGACAGCACTGGAGAATTGTTCAAGCCCACCCTCGGTTTAAAGGACATCAACTACGAATAGCCTATTGGAGGGGTCAGAATCTGAGAGATCTTATGCAACCGAAGCCTACAGGAGACAATATGATCACGAACCGTATGTGGTTCATGCATCTTCTGTAGTAACATGATAACGGCAAATTCCTTCACTAATCCTGGAGACTTGAAGAAGTACCACTTGAAGTACTCTACCAATTGCGATAGCGCCAATGTGGTGTACCCTATACAATGCCCTTGCCCTAAACTTTATGTAGGGCACTTAAGCATAGATTGCAGGACCACAAGTTTAACATCATACACCAGAAGAGGGAAACCCCCCCCCCCCCTGGTAGCTCATAGCATGGATAATGCACATACTTTTTCAGATTATCGCTGTATAGCTTTAGATCAGATTCATGGATCGATCAGGGGTGGCGACCTGGACCGAGTCCTGATCCAAAGAGAACAGAGATGGATTCATCGCTTAGGCTCCCTTATGCCTAAGGGACTCAATAGTCGAATAGAATGGAAAGCGTTTCTGTAGCAGTTTTTTAGATGCAGGAGCGACCCGGTGCCTTTAAATTATTAATAGGAGTCCTGTCTCTTTAATTCATGATATCCCAGCTGATTGGTAGCTTGGGTTGGCGTTCCTTTAAATTGTGGGTGCCATTTTGTATGCTGGCTGTGTTGCTGGAAACTTTCACACAGCCACACCAAGGCAGCTAAATTATTTTGCTATATGTTGTAACCAATGCAGGAATTAGGCTGTATGTTTGTCTCCACACAATATTTTCTCGCGCACCTTTTTCTATCTATTTTGCAGGGCTTTATTGGCGATTGAGGGCTCAGCTCCCGATGAAGCATTTTTGGGGAAACAGAAGCTTTCTGTCGAGCATACCCTCCGGATAATGCCCCAGCTCAGATAGGAGTATCTATAACCTTTTATAACTTTGTGACGATAGAGTATTAGAATATTAAGAAATAGCTCTATGATGTTACTTTGGAGGTTTTTTGACTAATGAGAGGAGTGTGGTAGCCGTGTTAGTCCACTCTTAAGGTTATCAATAGAAATCAACCAAAATAAAACATGGAAAAGAAAATAAGATGATACCTTTTTTATTGGACATAACTTAATACATTTCTTGATTAGCTTTCAAAGGTTGCCCTTCTTCGTCAGATCGGAAATAAGCAAATGTGCTAGCTGACAGTGTATATAAGTGAAAACATTCAAGCATTACTATGACAGTCTGACAGGGTGGGAGGATGGGGGTGGGTCGGAGGTATGCATGGGGACATCAAAGCATATCATTGATATTCTAACAGGATGGGTGTGGATAGGTGAGGGCAACCTTCGAAAGCTAATCAAGAAATGTATTAAGTTATGTCCAATAAAAAAGGTATCATCTTATTTTCTTTTCCATGTTTTATTTTGGTTGATTTCTATTGATTGACTAATGAGGAATCTGTATCATAGTCTCTAACAAAAGTTTTTTTTGTGAGATCTATGGCAGTCCGTGATTCACAATCTTGTGAATACAAAGGATTTTTAAATTGTAATTTTGCGGCGTAAAATCATGTGCTTCACCTTGACATGGTTTTTGAATGGAAAAAGTGGACAAATTTAATTTGTTTTGTGTTACATTTTGATCTTATGGAATATGTATGGTTTTTATTGTAACCAATTGAGAGGTTTAAGATAGAGGGCAGGATATAAATACAATAAATAAGTTTAATGATGGTGATTATTATTCCACCAGTTAAATTTTCTTACATTTCCTCTTTCTAGCCTCCTCCCCTCTTTGGGCTAGTGCTTTGGCAGTGTGATATATGTTTAGCCTGTATACCCAGAGCATCTGTTTCTGCTCCCCTGAACGTTCACTTTCAGGCTTATTTTCGAAAGAGAAGGGCGCCCATCTTCCGACACAAATCGGGAGATGGGCGTCCTTCTCTCAGGGTCGCCCAAATCGGCATAATTGAAAGCCAATTTTGGGCGTCAACTGCTTTCCATCGCAGGGATGACCACGGGGGCTTGTCAGCAGCGTAGCGAAGGCGGGATTGGGGGCGTGCTTAAGAGATGGGCGTCCTCGGCCGATAATGGTAAAAAGAAGGGCGTCCCTGACGAACACTTGGCCGACTTTACTTGGTCCTTTTTTTGTTACGACCAAGCCTCAAAAAGGTGCCCGAACTGACCAGATGACCACCGGAGGGAATCAGGGATGACCTTCCCTTACTCCCCCAGTGGTCACCAACCCCCTCCCACCCTAAAAAAAAAAAAACTTACAAATTTTTTTTTTTACATACCCAGCTCCATGACAGCAGTATGCAGGTCCTTGGAGCACTTTTAGTGGATGCAGTGCACTTCAGGCAGGCGGACCCAGGCCCATCCCCCCCACACCTTTTACACTTGTGGTGATGTGAGCCCTTCAAAAACCACCAGAAACCCACTGTACCCACATGTAGGTGCCCCCCTTCATCCCTTAGGGCTATGGTAGTGGTGTACAGTTGTAGGGAGTGGGTTTTTGGGGGGGTTGGGGGGCCAAGCACACAAGGTAAGCACCTGGGAGCAATTTGTGGTCCACTGCAGTGCCCCTTAGGGTGCCTGGTTGGTGTCCTGGCATGTCAGGGGGACCAGTGCATTACGAATGCTGGCTCCTCCCACAACCAAATGGCTTGGATTTGGTCATTTCTGAGATGGGCGTCCTCGGTTTCCATTATCGCTGAAAACCGGGGACGACCTTCTCTAAGGACAACCTAAGGATGACCATCTCTAAGGTCGACCTAAATGTTGAGATTTGGGCGTCCCCGACCGTATTATGGAAACGAAAGATGGACGGCCATCTTGTTTCGATAATACGGGTTTACCCGCCCCTTCACGGAGCCATCCTGCAAGGACAGCCCCAGGAAAACTTGGGCGCCCCGTTCGATTATACTCCTCCACGTGTCCCAGAGAAAGGTACTTAACTTCCCTTCACTCACACCTACCTGCTAAGCTCTATGGGGTAAGGACCTGCATTAGCATGTGAATTCTCTCATGTAATGTAATTTGCATCAGTGACACCACAAAAATATTCTTTGCTTGTGTGACTCAGGCGGCATCAGCAGGGATCACTTCCTGGAGCAACGAGTGAGTCAGAACCAGGCCACCAGACAAGATGCTCACAGGAAGCTTCATCACACACTTGTGCATATTTTAAAACAAATGATTGAATGCTCATACTTTGCAGTAATCCCAGTGGGAGCACGATAACAACCCCTGCCCCACTTAATCTCTGACAAAAGGGCAGGACAGGGCCATCTTAAGCTCACACAACCGCCCTTGGATCTTAAGCGAAACGTTTGGAAGGAAGAAGAAACTGCTATGATTTGACATCTAGTACATTTCTGTTTAGAGGATTTTTACAGAAATGGAGAACATGGAGGTCTTGCAGACTGAGGTGCTTGTGTGGTTTCAGACACTCATCTGGTCAAACAGCCTTGTCTTCAAGTTCTTTTTAAATGCTCCAAGGGTCTCGACCTTCCTTAAAAAGTAAATGTGGCTGCTAGATGCCATTTAGCGCTGTACTCAAGGATCCTCAGGAGCTTAACCGAGATTGGATAGCAGAGCCGGTAGTGGGAGGCGGGGCTGGAGGTTGGGAGGCGGGGATAGTGCTGGGCAGACTTATACGGTCTGTGCCAGAGCCGGTGGTGGGAGGCGGGGCTGGTGGTTGGGAGGCGGGGATAGTGCTGGGCAGACTTGAACGGTCTGTGCCGGAGGCGGGGCTGGTGGTTGGGAGGCGGGGATAGTGCTGGGCAGACTTGAACGGTCTGTGCCAGAGCCGGTGGTTGGGAGGCGGGGATAGTGCTGGGCAGACTTATACGGTCTGTGCCCTGAATAGCACAGGTACAAATCAAAGTAGGGTATACACAAAAGTAGCACACATGAGTTGTCTTGTTGGGCAGACTAGATGGACCGTGCAGGTCTTTTTCTGCTGTCATCTACTATGTTACTAGTGTCCGTATTTACCAGCGCAGAATGATAAGAGGGGTCTAGTCTAGCGCAGCAAACAACGAATGTACCAGGCCTTAGCACAGATAGCATGCGAATATAGTCAAGCTCATTTTGTATTCCTCCCCAATGATCAGAAAAAAGCGCCCAAAACAAAACTGCCTTACCCTTGTAAAAAATAACGCCAGGTCCGAGCAGGCGTTAGGGTGTTGGGAGAGAGGATTTCCCATGATTCTCACGCTTCTTTCTCCAAAATCTAGTCCGGTTTTGATTGCTTTTGGAAGCAGAAGGAAGCCCGTGCAAGCCCTTGAGCGCTGGTTGTGAGAAACAGCAGGCTCGAACGTGAAGCACACATTGGCGTTCTTATCCTGCGTCTAAATTTAAAGCGGCCGTGCTTTAAAAATAAAAACCCAAAGCACACATTGGCGTCTGTTACTTGCATCGAAATATAAGCGTTTCGATTTAGGCTGCAGCACTGCAGCAAACAGACGCCAATGTGTGCTTCACGTTCAGGTTTTACCAGGCGCATGCGCACAGCTGAATTACCACTGTTCTGCGCATGTGCCAAACTCCCTAATGATCAAAGTTATGAGAACACCTATATTTATAGCTCCTTATCTTTGAACATTATCACGTTGTTCTGCGCTGTTCTGGCGGTATTTTTATGGCGCTATTCAGAAAAGCGCCGCAGTTTTGATCATTGGCCCCCATATAGCCTCACATTACCCCCATGCTTACTTTGGAAGAATGAAAGGGGCTGCACAGACATTCCTCTCTCTCACCCCCCCCCCTCCAAGTGCATTATGGTACTTGTAGTGCAGCTGAAAATGAAATGAATGCAGCAGGACCACAAAGTCTAAAATGAATTGCAATGAAAGGTCTTGCTCCAGGACCACTCCAAGGGTCTCACTCAAGAATTCAGGGCATCAGTCATTCTGCTAAATAGCCGTGAGCGCTTTCTTTGCAGCAGCAAGAGGCCCAGGGTGTGTGGCTTTCTGGTCTGTAATCTGCCCCCATTGCAGATTCCCCTCTTACGAATTGACCAGTGACCTTAAAGAGTTGATGATTCTGTGTAGTCAGCCCAGTCATGGTCATGACTAGAAGTTTTACCTTATTCCCTCCCCCCCCCCTCACCACATCAAGCCATGCCACATGTGTCCTCAGCCCAGGGCTTTTTCTGAGGGGGTACTTGGGGGTACTGAGTACCGGCACCTTTTTCATTGTCTGCTAAAATTGACCCATGGATTTCAAGTTTTAATGAAAGAGCTCAGGCTCTACACACCAATTCTGCCTTGTCATAGATTCTGTGACTGGTTGCAGGGGCCCTGGCTATTGTGGGGTGGCTCCTTCAATGATCGCCCCACCCTGAAGGGTGGCCTAGCATTTGAGTACCGGTACCTTTTTTGCTAGGTAAAATGCACTGCCTCAGCCTCACCTCAACTCTGAAGAGCAAATCCGCTCCATGCTTAACTCCATTACATATAAACCCACCCTTAATCTCATCCCATCCAAGCATCATAGGTGTATTTTCCTGATTACTTTGGGGGGGGGGGAAGGATAAGGAAGTCATATTGGCAGCAGGTGCAGGGGGAACAATTCAATATAAGCAGATGCAATGTTGGGAGGGGACACTCCCCATACCCATCCTAAGCTATCCCTATGCCAGAGACCACATCTCACCTGCTAGACTGCCCACCTTTGCCTGTTCTTCACTTTCTCCTGTTCACCAAAACTCTGCTCCTTTGCCAGGGAAAATATGCCGATTCCATCTGCAGAGTAGTCTGAGTCATTCCAGGTTTTACTCTGAGCTCACTTGGGCACGTTTGAGATTCTTAACCACGAAAACAGAGGGTCCTATTTAGGAATGGCTGTTTATAGTCAGAGTGTAGGCCAAGATGGTTACAAACTGCCATGTGATGAGAATCTTACAGCACCCAGAATCTTCTGCTTCAAAAATATCTTGTGTTAATTCCTGCCTGTCTAACGAACCATCTTTTGACTGTTCCAATGGCCCCTCCTGGAGTAGGCCACATACTGCAGACAACCCCTGCCCTCTGTCCCCTAATCAGTGGCGTTGCCAGAGGTGGGCCTGGGTGGGCCGGGGCCCACCCTCTTAGGGCTCAGGCCCACCCAACCGTAACACACCTTTAGCGGTAGCTGGTGGGGATTCCAAGCTACACCAGCTGAAGAGTTCCCCCTGATGGTAAAGAAAATGCTACTGTCCACGATACTGGCACCTGCACATGCTCGGTTTTCAGTGCATGCCTGCTGAAGACTGCCATGGTGGAAAAAAGCGTTTTCCCGCCAGCTGAAATATTTTTTTGGTGGTGGTGTTAGGGGGGGGGGGGAGAACACTTGGTGCCCACCCACTTCTTGCCTAGGCCCACCCAAAATCTGTTGTCTGGCTACGCCCCTGCCCCTGATAAAGATGCTAAACCAGCCAGCATGAGTAGCTTCCATGCAAACGCTCAGCTGTGTCCTTGAACACTTTGACCTGCTCTCTGAGATCTCAGTGGGGTCTTATGGCATTTTCCTCGCCCTCCGACTTTCAGTAGGGTGCCAAAGCCTCACGCTGGTGAACTCACATCAGCAGGTGTTGCTCCATCTCTTCATTTTCTTCACTCAGCTCCCCACTCTCCGATTCTCCGCTCATCCCCCCCGACAACGGCTTCTCTACGTTTTCCCACCTTAGCAGCTCCACCTCTGCCCTGCAAAAGAAAAGACAGTATAGACCAATCATCACCCAAAAAGGCTGACCTTCTACGTCCTTTCTCTCTGGAGTTGAGGTTTTACCCCTTTAAGGGATTAGTTCTGTAAAGCTGCGTGCCATTGGTGCACGCTGAGCAACAAGTCTTATAATAGGATCTTAGCACCAAGATTCCATTATAGAATGCTAGTGCAAGCCACCATTGGTGCACCCAAAATATAATGAGGAGTGGCCTAGTGGTTAGAGCACCGGTCTTGCAATCCACTGCTGCTCCTTGTGATCTTGGGCAAGTCACCCAACCCTCCATTGCCTCAGGTACAAACTTAGATTGTGAGCCCTCCTGGGACAGAGAAATATCCAGAGTACCTGCATGTAACTCACCTTGAGCTACTACTGAAAAAGGTGTGAGCAAAATCCAAATAAATTATTTGAGATTCTGTTGCTACTATTTGAGATTCTACATGGAATGTTGCTACTATTTGAGATTCTACATGGAATGTTGCTATTCCACTAGCAACATTCCATGTAGAAGCCTGCGCGGCCGCATTGCTGATCTGCAAGGGCAGGCTTCTACATGGAATGTTGCTAGTGGAGGAGTAGCCTAGTGGTTAGTGCAGTGGAACATTGAACATTGCTACTATTTGAGATTCCATTGCTACTATTTGAGATTCTTCAAGGAATGTTGATATGCCTATTATTGGTGATTCTACATGGAATGTTGCTGGGTGGAGGAGTAGCCTAGTGGTTAGTGCAGTGGAACATCGAATGTTGCTACTATTTGAGATTCCGTTGCTACTATTTGAGATTCTACATGGAATGTTGCTGAGTGGAGGAGTGGCCTAGTGGTTAGAGCACTGGTCTTGCAATCCAGAGGTGGCCAGTTCAAATCCCACTGCTGCTCCCTTTGATCTTGGGCAAGTCACTTAACCCTCCATTGCCTCAGGTACAAACTTAGATTGTCAGTCCTCCTGCGCCAGAGAAATATCCAGAGTACCTAAATGTAACTCACCTTGAGCTACTACTGAAAAAGGTGTGAGCAAAATCTAAATAAATACGTAATTCACCATCAGTTACAACTCACAAAGAAAGTGGGAACATAGGAGGGTTAGACACACCTCAGGATCAATAAAGTGATAAGACATAAACTACTAATATAAAAAAAACGATAAAAGTGTAAATACTATCCATATAAATGTACAATCATGTGAATAAAAATGATAATTATAATAAGTATGAGCATCTATCAATATAAATGTACAATCGTATAGAGAAATGATAAAACATGGATATTAAAATAATAATAATATTTATTTATTAGGATTTATTTACCACCTTTTTGAAGAAATTCACTCAAGGCGGTGTATGGTAAGAATAAATCAAACGTGAGCAGTAGGCAATTACAGCAGTAAAAATATTCAAATAACAATACAAAGTATGGCATAGTATACTACTTACAATGTCAACACAATATGTAATAGAACATTTTAATTGACAGTGTAGGGTATAAGCAAAGGTAAGAGAAGTTTGAAAATAAGGTGACTAATTTAAATGAGGTCAGAGAGATGGTTAAATGTTATCTCAGCTAGGGTAGGAGTGGATAAACATGTCCTGCTACGGTATGTGCAGCCCGTGTCACTCCTTGTGTGTGTGTGAGTGCAATGACTGCAAGAGAGAGATTTGCACACAATGGAGGTAGGACGAGCCACTCTATCTCATGTATATTCATCCTGGGTATCCTGAAAATCTGACTGGCTAGGAGTGGGGTTGAGAACCCCTGATCTAGAGAGTTGGAAAGATGAGCATCAATTAAGAGTATCCTACCACAGATATCATTATAAATAGAAAATGTGTTACATAATGGCAAAAGGATTCTCAGAGCATGTTATGAATTATGCCTAAAGCATTAAGGGGGGAATTGAACAAGTAAATTAAAATATGTAAAAAAAATAAAAATACATACTCACAGGACAAGTATGATGGTGTTAAGACAGTAGTTTATGTCTTATCATTTTCATACATGTTTTTCCTTTTATTGTAGACTCCTGAGGCAGACATGTTTGTTATATACCGAAACACGGTGCCATGTCAAGTCTAGAGCACTGATCTTACATTTACTGTGAACTGCTGATTTTTTTTAAGCACTGATATTATTTTGTATTGTTTTACATACATTGAATTTTATATAGTGATTTTATGGTTATTCTGTGTTGTTTTTATATATAAATCTCCCTAATATAATGGCAAATTAGTACTTTAAGAAGACTACAATTCTGTGAAGTGCATCAAGCTTTAAAAATAGAAAAGGGAAAAAGCCTCTGAAATCAACCCAACCTCCAACGTAGTCATACGTCTGTAATAGCGAGAAATATCTTTTATAGCAAAGGCCTTTCATACCATCATCTGGGTTGGAGGTTGGGTTGATTTCAGAGGCTTTTTCCCTTTTCTATTTTTAAAGCTTGATGCACTTCACAGAATTGTAGTCTTCTTAAAGTACTAATTTGCCATTATATTAGGGAGATTTTTGTGTAACATATTATATATAATACTCTCTTTTCCTTGTTGGGATATATTACTATTGTTTTATATATATACACATCAGAGCAATAAATATTTAACTGTATTGATCCTGAGGTGTGTCTAGCCCTCCTACATTCCCACTTCCTTTGTGTATTGTTATTTGACTCGTGGGACTTTGCCGTTCGGTTACCTGTTGGTTTCCATCAGTTACAACTGCCATAGACATGATGTAACTGTTGGCAAATGAGTGCAGCAAGGGGGCGTGCAACTTACAGGATTCTGTAAGGTATGCGCTTCAATTGGTGCCCCAGCCTGTGCCCCACCCATCATCACGCCCCCTAGCACTTCTGCATCAAACCGGTTGCGTGCACCTTCATAGAATGGTGCTTAGCGCACTGACTGCCAATTTTTCTCAGCAATGACACGTATAAGGGGCGCGTAATTGTAGGCACAAGAATTACCCCCCAAATAGCCAGGGCCTGTGTATGCAAGATATTCTTTCATGAATATGACTAAGTACCCTGATGGTATGAAAGGCCTTTGGTACAAAAAATATTTCTCGCTATTATAGACATACTAGTAAAAAAGGCCCATTTCTGACAAAAACGAAACGGGCGCTAGCAAGTTTTTCCTCGGCTCCCCTGCAGCCACCCATGTCCAGCGACCCTCCTCTCTCCCTGCGCCCACTGCAGCCACCCATGTCCAGCAAACCTTCTCTCTCCCCTGCCCCCCCTCCAGCCACCCATGTCCAGCGACCCTCTTCTCTCCCCTGCCCCCCCTCCAGACACCCATGTCCAGCGACCCTCCTCTGGACATGGATCAGCTGTGAGGCATGTTTCCCCCCCCCCCCGGGTTCTGAAGTTGACATCATAATGGCTAAGGTGATGTCAGCCTGATCTACGGAGCCTAGCAGACCAACTCGGAATTGTTGGAATGTAATTGTATTTTACATGCATTGACTGTCACCTATTATTTCTCTGTGATTACTCTGTGACCTCTGATGTAAATTACTTAGAGAGGTCACACAGCTATGCAACTTCCTGTGGGGGTAGATGCAGCAGATGCAGCACATGGAGCACATGGAGCTCATGATCTCTCCTAACCTGAGAGGATCTATGGTGGTGTGAGCATCCATTACCATCTAAGCACATGGAAGGAGCTGATAAGACAAATGTATAGTAATATGTATATATAAGCCTGTCTGATTATAATCTAACTACAAACTGTGAGTAAACAGATGTTTTGTTACTTCAACTTTAAAGTGACTCAGCAGTGAATCATTCAGGGGTGAATGAGAGAGAGATGAAGAAAGAAATTAACATTTCTAAAGCTGAAGCTGTGTGTACTAAAATCTGCTAATTATTTACTACAAATAATCCAACAGGAATGAGCCACGGTCCCAGGCAGCAAGTCAGAATGTTGGGGGTGAGAATTATTATATAGGATGACTGGGATATTAAAATGGGGGGAAATGACATTTTCATGACAAAATGACCTGTTGGGGAGAGATTATGAAAAGTGGATTGTAATTAATGGAAATACTGGGGGAGGACAGAAGCAATGATCCATCCATAAGAGTTGAATATGAAATTTTGGGAGGGGGAAGGGTTTATTTTATGAACAACTAAATTGAGACTTGGTTAGCTACTGGGAACTTTTGATGTAAATGTTCTGCTTTGCATTTCTTAATAAATACATTTTTTTTCAATGACCTGACAGCATAAGTGCATGGTTTAAGCATGGAATTTGCTTATACCAACAGATGAGAGAAGAATCTTTGGTTTGGGCCCTCAGTCTCGGATTAAAAGATTAACTTCCTACATTCTGTCTACGCTAGTAAATGTCTGTGCTCAGTTGTTATGCACTTCAGTGGGAAAATAACACTCGTCTCATTCCGCATTTCAGATGCCCCATATTACTTTTAAATGTCGCCGAGCGCTGTCATAGAGCACAATTTTAAAAAAATAAAGAAAAAAAAATAAAGAAGTGAGATATGCAGGTGGCTGGTAATGAAACTCTGGGACAGGAAGTATGCCAAAGGAACAGGAAGTGAATGTAAAGGGATTTCACGTGTGCTGTCAGGACGGGTGAAAAGCACAAGAGACCTAACACAAAATCGTGGACACGCTGAAGCCCATTGGCAGTGGGAATGGTGGGCCACTGGGCCATGGCCCAACCAATATTTTGCCCAACACAGCATCAACAACTGAAAAGCGTGGGGGCAAGGCCCAAGATTAGTTTTTTGGGCCCCTCCAACCAAAAAGGTGTTCTGCAGCTGCTGCCCTGCTGGTGGTCATTCCAGTAAACAGGGGCATATTCCAGAGCTGCCAAGTTACTCATTCTAGGAGGGAGACTTTTTGGCCAGTTCTGGTTTTGAACATATGTCCCAACAGTGTAAACAGTGTAGTATTTCGTAGTCCATGATTCCATCCATCGAAATCAGTGCATCAGGATGAGGTTGGCAGAAATCCAGGACCGGTCAAAAAGTCTCCCTCTTGGAATGGGTAGCTTGGCAGCTCTGATATTCTAAAATGAAGCATACCACCTGACCGAGAGCCAACAGCTGTAAATGCCAAAGATGAGTCTGTATTAAACAGATCTTCTGTCTTTACTACTGGAAGAGATGGTGTAGAATAACAGAAAAAAAAAATCAACATTCCTAGGGATTACATCTTTTTCTGGAATACCATATGCACAGTTGAGAGTCTATGCAAGGAATGAAACACAGAAACAGAGAAACAAATCATGAGAGGTACACAGCCAACCAGACTATCCATTCACACCAACTGCTATGCACCACGATCCCTTCCTCTCCCTCAGAGATCCTCTGTGCTTGTCCCATGCATTCTTGAAATCAGATATTGTCCACATCTCTCATTGGAAATTCTCTAGGAAACAAAGCCAGCTTTAATAAATAGAGGACTATGCCGTCCTTTTGGACATTCAGTTCTGATCGCCGTGTCGCAAAAAAGATGTGGAGGGGCATAATTGAACGGGGCGCCCAAGTTTTCCTGAAGACGTCCTCGCAGGACGTCCCCGCGAAGGGACGGGGAAACCCGTATTATCGAAACAAGATGGGCGGCCATCTTTCGTTTTGATAATACAGTCGTGGATGCCCAAATCTCAACATCCTTAGAGATGGTCGTTCACGATTTTCGGCGATAATGGAAACCGAGAATGCCCATCTCAGAAACGACCAAGTCCAAGGCATTTGGTAGTGGGAGGAGCCAGCATTCGTAATGCACTGGTCCCCCTGACATGCCAGGACACCAACCGGGCACCCTAGGGGGCACTGCAGTGGACTTCAGAAAAAGCTCCCAGGTGCATAGCTCCCTTACCTTGTGTGCTGAGCCCCCCAAAACCCACTCCCCACAACTGTACACCACTACCATAGCCCTTAGGGATGAAGGGGGCACCTAGATGTGGGTACAGTGGGTTTGTGGTGAGTTTTGTTCCAGGGCAGAGGGAGCATGAAAACGAAGAGCCGACAGGCGCGCGGCACCCCCCCCAGCGGCGTGCACCCGGGGCGGACCGCCCCCACCGCCCCCCCCCCTTGGTACGCCACTGACCAGGCCACTTCTTTTTCCATTGCCTGTGGGAGGAACTAAATGGTGAAAGAACAAGAAATGAGAGGTGAAGGGTCAGAGGAAATGAGCAGCAGTGGGTGTGAGACCTGAGAGAAGCACAACCATGAAGCTAACACATGTTTGATAAAATAGAGGCCTGATAGGTCAGTGAAAATGTCTCTACCCATCCACAAAGTAGCCGGCTTCCCCATCACACTCGCTGCTCTCCTGCAGGCTTCTTCGAGAAGAGGCAGAATCCGTGCGAAACATGAAGGAAACCTCTGCAGGGTCCTCCTGGAGGCAGGGTAACTGTCTTCTGAAAAAGAGACATGAAAGTGAAAGCTGGAGGAGAAGCCCTAATAGTGCAGTGGGCTGAGAACCTGAAGATTCAGTTCCCACTGCTGAGTCTGGGCAAGTCACTTAACCTTCCATTGCCCCAGACAGGGCCGCCGAGAGGAGGGGACAGGGGGGACAAAAGTCCCCGGGCCCGGGCCTCCGGAGGGGGCCCGGCGACACCGCAGTCCGACCCGCTCTCCCTCCGTCGCTCCCAGCACTAACCTTAAATGCCTCCTTTCACCATGTTTGCAGCAAGCAGCAGCAGGGCAGGCCACTCCTTCCTTCCGTGTCCCGCCCTCGCCTGACGTAACGTCCGCAAGGGCGGGGCACAGAAGGAAGGAGAGGTCTGCCCTGCTGCTGCTTGCTGCAAACGTGCTGAAAGGAGGCGTTTAAGGTTAGTGCAGGGCCCGGCCCGGTAGCGGGTGGAGAGGGGGCCGGCGACCTCGGGTGGTGGGGTGGGCGGCCTTGTCCCAGGCCCGGCTCTGGCTCTCGGCGGCCCTGGTCTCAGATATTAAAAACACCTTATGCGAGCCCATTAGGGACAAAGAAAGTACCAGCTTTGGTTGTACCACAGAAAGATAGTATATCAAATGCATTACCCTTTACCCTCATGAAACTGCTGCCCTCTTTCCAGCTGACTAATAATGTCACCAGATGCTTGCTCCATGTCATAAAAAGGAAAGGTCCTCTTTACGTTTTTGTCATATTTACTGTGCCACCTTTCGTCAGTAAACAACGGAGCGGTTTACACCAGTGGCGTAGCCACAGGTGGGCCTGGGTGGGCCGGGACCCACCCACTTAGGGCTCAGGCCCCATTCAACAGTAGCACATGGTAATGAAAATGCTGCTCTCCACAATACTGGCACCTTTGCATGCTCAGTTTTCAGCGCACGCCTGCTGCAGACCACCAAGGTGGAGACTGGAGAGAAGCATTTTCCCACCAGCTGAGATATTTTTTTGATGTGGGGGTGGGGGAGAGAACATTTGGTGCCCCACCCACTTCTTGCCTAGGCCCACCCAAACTCTGCTGTCTGGCTACGCCCCTGGTTTACATGATAATACAAGTCAGAGGTTAAACAGGAAACTCCACTGAAATAGGACAGCGGAGGGAGAACAGAAGCAGACGACATTACAGGCTACAAGCGACAACTGTCTAGTTTAATAGGTTTGGAGTTCTACTTTCTCTATGAAAATCCATAGATACTATGAAGGGAAAAACCAGGATTGGGTTATCCGGTCTCCAAGAACCTGGAGCCAGCAGGTGACTTCCCTGCTCGGCCTCCTCCCTTCACAACTGTATCTCTCTCTAGCAGGAGGTCAAGTAGGGCCTGGGCCAGTTATCCCCGCAGGCTTCTCTTGTGCTTCTCAGGGGCCAACTAGATCCCTGTTTGCTATTCTGGTTTGGAGGAATAGCCAAGTGGTTACGGCACTGGGCTGACAGCCAGGGAAGCCCAGTTCAAATCCTGCTGCTGCTCCTTGTGATCTTGGGCAAGTCAATTAACCCTTCATTGCCTCAGGTTCAAATTAGATTGTGGGACCTTCAGGGAAATACAGAGCGTACCTGAATGTAACTCACCTTGTGGGACTGCTGAAAAAGGTGTGAGCAAAATCCAAATAACAATAAATATTCTTTCCAAGTCTTGAGTGTAATGGAGCAGGCACAGCTCACCCACATGGAGGTTAGAAGATTCTAAGCCAGTAAGCTGCATCTCTTAAGCAGTGGAATGAAGAAGGGAACTGCAGCCATGATCTGATTCAACTTTTTGCTCCATATAGAGTCAGCAACTAGGGAATTTAGCAGAGCAAGGGAAGAGGTGGATTTGTTTGTACCACCTTCTTAAAAAAAAAAAAGGTGTTCCACTGCCTCTGCTATCCCTTGTCATAGCTATGCACATACGACCTTCAGCGGTGGGCATCTGACCTTCAACTTACCCTTCTGTGCTGCCTTCGCTGTCTCCCATCGATTTTGCTGCCTCACAGTCGACTCCCCTCACGTTCTCAGGGGTGTGAAATGGCTTTGAATGTAACCAAGAAAGAGCTGAGTGAGACAAACATTCTAAAAGGAAAATGTGTATTCATCGTATTACAACTGTCCCCAGGAAAAAACAGTAAATCAAATGTTGACTAACTGAAGACCTCACACTGAAGACAAGGAACAAATCCTTAGCTTGTGGGGTCTTCAGTCTACCATTCACAGCTCAGAAGATCCAATTGCTCTGTCCTGTCTATGGAGATGGCAGTGGCATAGCCAAGGGTGGCCCAACCTGTAGCAACACACCTATGATGTGGCTAGTAGGGATTCCCAAGCCCCAACAGCTGAGTGGAGGAGTGGCCTAGTGGTTAGGGTGGTGGACTTTGGTCCTGGGGAACTGAGGAACTGAGTTTGATTCCCGGCACAGGCAGCTCCTTGTGACTCTGGGCAAGTCACTTAACCCTCCATTGCCTGCTGCATAGAGCCTGCCATGAGTGGGAACGTGTGGGGTACAAATATAACAAAAAAAAAAACAAACAAACTCCCAACATCTGTTCCTTCTGCATACCTTGTAAATAGCACATTTTCATCTGCAGCAAGCAGCGACTGAAACATACCGCTCACTCCAGCCCCACAGCCTTATTCCCGCCTATACGGGAACAGGAAGTTGCATCAGTGGGAAGGCTGTGGGGCCAATATGAGCAGTGTGTATTAGTTGCTGCTTGCTGCTGGTGAAAATCTGCTATTTAAAAGGTATACGGGAGAGGGGGGATGTTTGAGAGAATATATGGCATGCAGGTGAGAGAAGGAGAGACCAAATCACCTGTAGGACTGGGTGGGGTTCTTCTGCCCGCCCATCTTGGGCCCAGGCCCAGCCAAAATTGGGTGTCTGGCTACGCCCCTGGGAGAGAGTCTGAGAAGAAAGGGTCCTGCCATTAGTTCCAAAAGAGCTGGTCCCGGGTGTGTTGGCAGAAGATACACACACCTGGACTAAATCCATGCATGCATGAATTTATTCAGGGATTGGGATACATTAATTTCCATATGAATTTTCTGTGTATTATTTGAACTTGTACTGCATGTCTGTGCAGGATGTGACTGTAGGCCTACATGTATGTCCGTATAGATCTTTAAGTGCACACAAACACGTTTATGTTTGTGTGTGTGTGCATGTGCGTGTGTTTGCGTGTGAGAATGCTGGTGTCAGATGTATTCTGGAATTTACGGCTTTGGTCTTACCATCAACTGCTTGGGGATGACAGCGATGCTGACCCGACGGCGAGAGGAAGCCTGGAGGAAGGAGAGACATGAGCCCACAGTTAGGGAGAACTGACATGAGGAGGGGACAGGGAGGTGACAGGGTACTGTAGGGAGGGGTGAGTGGATTTGGTGAGGAAAGATGAAATGCTATTGTAATACAATGAGGCTCAGGTCCATTGTAAGGGCAGTAAATCTCGAATTATAAATCTAAGTGATGGGAAAGGGGCGGCAGCATGCAGAGATTTCAGGTTATGCAGTGTGTATGGGTCTGCAGTGAGGGACAGGGAAATGCAGTGACAGAAAGGAGACAGGATCGAACATCTTCTCTACCTGATGGAGCGCTCGCATCAGAAGATGCTTTGATTTCACCTCTCCTTCATCTGGTGGATGAAAAACCTCATTCAGTGAAAGGACACCAAAACCCAATGCCTGTAACCCCCTGTTCTGTATGTATCCTGCACTTATCATCAATGGCGTAACTACGTGGGGCCAGGGGGCCTGGGCCCCCACAGATTTGGCCTTGGACCCCCCTGCCGATGACCCTCTCGACCCCCCCTCCCGCCGCCAACCCACCATCGCCTACCTTTGCTGGTGGGGGACCCCAGCTGATCTGAAAGGCTTCGTTCTGTGAGTCTGATGTCCTTTTGCGGGAAGAAGAGGACCTTGGCTGGCGAGGGTTGGGGTCCCTCGCCAGCAAAGGTAGGCGACGGTGGGTTGATGACGGGAGGGGGGTCGAGAGAGTCAGCGGCGGGGGAGGGCAAAGTTGGTGGTGGCGACAGCGGGGTCGGCAATGGCGGGAGGTGGGTTGGCAGCACCAGGGGGGGGCTAAAATGTGCCCCCTCACCTTGGGCTCTGGACCCCCCTCCCACCGAAGTCTGGCTATGCCCCTGCTTTTCACATATCCCTTGGCACCTCTTCTACCTCAATCCCATCACCGTCTGCCACCTCTCAGACAAGCTGTTAACCCATCCAGTCTGTTGGTCTTAACGCCGATGCCTACCACTGATGTGATGAGTTTACCTCGGGTCTCTGCCAGCTGCCGGTTGCGTGAGTTCTGCTGAATGAGTCTTTTCATCTCCTCCAGCTCAGTGTGTTCCCGTGAATGTCGCCTCTTCAGGTTATCCACGTGCTGGATCATCACCTCTACCGCCCGGCACATCCGTGCCTCCTAGGTGAGGGAGAAAGGAGGCAGCCAAATCAGTAACTAATAAGGTACAGGGCAAGCCAAAGAGAAAGGTATATTCTATAGAGATCAGGTAGCATCACTATAAGGCAGGGGTGGGCAACCTTTACATTAGGAGGTGTAGCCTAGTGGTTAGTGCAGCGGACTTTGATCCTGGGGAACTGAGTTCGATTCCCACTGCAGCTCCTTGTGACTCTGGGCAAGTCACTTAACCCTCCATTGCCCCAGGTACAAATAAGTACCTGTATACACTATGTAAAGTGCTTTGAATGTAGTTGCAAAAACCTCAGAAAGGCGGTATATCAAGTCCCATTTCCCTTTCCCTATTTGAGATTGCACATGGAATGTTGCTACTATTCTACATTCTACATGGAATGTTGCTATTCCAAGTAGAAGCCTGCCCTTGCAGATTGGCAACGCGGCTGCGCAGGCTTCTGTTTCTGTGAGACTCACAGAAACAGAAGCCTGCGCGGCCACATTGGTGATCTGCAAGGGCAGGCTTCTACATGGAATGTTGCCAGTGGAGGAGTAGCCTAGTGGTCAGTGCAGCAGACTCTGATTCTGGGGAACTGGGTTCAATTCCCACTGCAGCTCCTTGTGACTCTGGGCAAGGACACTTAACCCTCCATTGCCCCTGGTACAAAATAAGTACCTGAATATATGTAAACCACTTTGAATGTAGTTGCAAAAACCTCAGAAAGGCGGTATATCAAGTCCCATTTCCCTTTCCCTTTCCCTTTGTATGAATGTCAGCATTACCCCCAACAGGCTGGAACCAGAAATGCACAGAGCACAATAGACCTTCTGTGATACATTTTTGCTTATTTATTTAACTAAAAACAATGGCTATTCTGAAAATATTTGTGAAATACAGCATTTAAAATCAGCTTAGTGATGTTTTCTGGTCTGGGGGGCCATATAAAATTCCACAGTGGGCCACATTCAGCCTGTTGGCTACAGGTTGCCCACCCCTGTTTTAAGGAGCAAAGGATGTGGTTGAAATCTACAAAGACTCTTGCTCAGTTCCTCCTTAGGAAGCCCATTAACCCTCTTTGGGGCCCTTTACTAGGCTGCACTAGGACATGGGCTCAGTCCACCCCTTTCCCAAGGGTTAGGCTCATTCCTAGAACTGCCATAAAATAGGCTTGAGTGTGGCCATTTAAACAAATTAACACAGGAGCCAAAGGAGTTGGTAAGTCCAGGTTAACCAGTTAGCATGTGGTAATGTGAGTGCGTTAGCTGGTTAACACTTCCACATCCACTCCGCCCTTACATGCCCCCTCCAAAATAAAAATAAATTAATACTGTGCACTTAGCACACACAGATGGTAAAACTAATGCGGGAAGTTTTATCGCATCCTACGTTAGCCCATTTTGTTATGTTAAGTGCGTGTAGGGTTACCATATTTACTGTGACAAAAAAAGAGGACCCATAATATAATTCAGCCACGCCCTCCTGTCACACACCCCTGTCCTGCCCCACCACACCACACCCCTGCACCACAGCGTCACTTCCTGCCTGGTGCTGCCACAGAAATCTTGCTCCCGGCAGAGAGTTCAAGCAGTGACCTTGCGAGACTTCTGCGGAAGTCTTGCAAGGCCACCGCTTGAACTTTCGGCAGTCATTTTGAAGCAGCGCCGGGAGCGAGAGGTCATTAGACCTCCAAGGCACGGCAATAAGGTACAGAAGGGGAGGGAAGGACAGGACACCCTGAGGTCCGCCCGCCTGCCCATCTGTCCGCAAACCTGGACAAACACAGCCAGGCTGGCAAAACCCGCCCGGAGCCCCACAGTGTCCTCAAAACAAGGGCATGTCTGGGTAAAACCAGATATATGATAACCCTAGGTGCGTGTTAGGGCCTAGCGCAGCTTAGCAAAAGGACCCCTTAATAATTAAAACCTCTGACTCATGAATCTACTGTCCCAGACAAAGTATCTGACAGATGAAGGAAGAGGCATCTTCCTCTGACCTGGTGGACGGCTCCCAGCACCTCAGCTGCCTTGGTCACTCTCTGGATGGAGCCGGCCAGTACGGTCAGGCTCTGCTGGAACTGCTCAGCCACCTCCTTCTGCTTCTCATCCAAGCAGACCAAGGTCAGCTTCTAAGGAGATTGGGAGAGAAAGGAGGCATTGTGAGAAGTGATAGGAAAATCCTACCCTGTCAGAAGATACAGACTTCTCCCTCTTAGCCACAGGCAGCCCAAAAACTAGACTGGAGACTTCAAAAGGGACATGAGAGGGCTACACCACTACAGTTCCACCCCTCCCTAATGAATGGGTAATGGGCTCACCCTCACCTCATCACTGTCCAGAAATCTGTCAACTGCGCTGGGCCCCAGATTCCATCTCTTTGCTGGGGAAAGTCTGCCACATGTTTGCACAAGTTTCAGCTTCCAGTTTTTTATTTTCCTGTTCAGATTTTTTGTGTCCCAAGGTTGCAGCAAATCTTTTTTTTTTTTATTTGGCCAAAAAATAGGTCATTTCAAAACCAAGCAAGCAAACTGGCTTGTAGGAGGCTTTTCGTACTGCCATTGCTGGATAATTAAATCTTGTCCCTAACTCATACCTGTCCATCCAGTAGGGGGCACTAATGTAGCATTCTAGATGATATGAGCACTGCAGCAGGGAGGGCACTGAGATTAAGATCTTTGATCCCTCCCATGTTTTGTGGTGCTTCAGGAGCATGGATGCTCTCTGAAGTGTTTAACAGCTGGACTGGAACATTTTTAAAGGCTCGCTGGCTTCTCAGATACACTGCATCAATGATTCTCATACCCATCTGCCAGAACCACCAACAGGACCAGTTTTCAAAGTATTCTGTATATACAAAGCAGCCTGGTTCTTGAGCCAAATGGACGCATGTGCATCTGCTGAAGAACTGCCAGGGGTTCCTGAGAACTGGATGTGGGATGTGCTGTATTAATCAGACTCTGAAGAGCTGAAAGTACTGCAGAGTCCATCAGGGAGAGGAAGTGGCATAGCCATAGGTGGGCCTGGATGGGCCGGGGCCCACCCACTTAGGGCTCAGGCCCACCCAACAGTAGCACACATTAGGCTGTAGCTGGTAGGGATCCCAAGCTTCGCCAGCCGAAGACTTGGGTATTATTAGGAAAGGTATGGGAAAACAGGTGTGAGGATCTCATAATGCCGTTATATCGCTCCATGGTGCGACCGCAACTTGAGTATTGTGTTCAATTCTGGTCGCCGCATCTCAAGGAAGATATAGTAGAATTGGAAAAGGTGCAGCGAAGGGCGACTAAAATGATAGCGGGGATGGGACGACTTCCCTATGAAGAAAGACTAAGGAGGCTAGGGCTATACAGCTTGCAGAAGAGACGGCTGAGGGGAGACATGATAGAGGTATATAAAATAATGAGTGGAGTGGAACAGGTGGATGTGAAGCGTCTGTTCACGCTTTCCAAAAATACTAGGACTAGGGGGCATGCGATGAAACTACAGTGTAGTAAATTTAAAACAAATCGGAGAAAATGTTTCTTCACCCAACGCATAATTAAACTCTGGAATTCGTTGCCAGAGAATGTGGTGAAAGCGGTTAGCTTAGCAGAGTTTAAAAAAGGGCTAGACGGTTTCCTAAAGGACAACTCCATAAACCACTACTAAGTGGACTTGGGAAAAATCCACAATTCCAGAAACATGTATAGAATGTTTGTACGTTTGGGAAGCTCGCCAGGTGCCCTTGGCCTGGATTGGCAGCTGTCGTGGACAGGATGCTGGGCTCGATGGACCCTTGGTCTTTTCCCAGTGTGGCATTACTTATGTACTTAAATGACTTCCCCCTGATGGTAACGAAAACGCTACTCTCCACAATACTGAAACCTGCGCTTGCTCAGTTTTCAGCGCATGCCTGCTGCAGACTGCCAAGGTGGAAAGAAACGTTTTCCTGCCAGCTGAGATATTTTTGGTGTGTGGGGGGGGAGGGTGCCCGCCCACTTCTTGCCTAGGCCCACTCAAAATCTGTTGTCTGGCTACACCCCTGGGAAGAGGCAGGAGACATGAAAGGCATGTCTGGATCTCTTGAGGCCAGCTGCTGGTGTGTGCTCTGACTAATCCATGTCAACCAAAAAGGGGGCACCAGGAACTCAATCTGGGAGGAAGTATCACTTGCAGAATGAGCTGACATTGGTCTGTGCTGGACACTCACCCACAGGATGACCTAACACTGCCCTCTGCTGGACATTCACCTGCAGGATGGATTGGGATTGTCTTGCCTTTAGCACTGATCACACAGGGTGGACAGGCACTCACCTATAATGTAGGACTTCTCTACAATGGGCACTCACTTGCAGGATGGACTGGCACTCCTCTAACTCCTTCTGAATGTTCTCCTCTGCCACATCCCTTGCTCGTTCCTCTACCTGCACCCTCTGCCGGAGTGTGAACGTGTCACAGCGAAACGCAAGGGACAGATGTACAAATGCTGCCTGAAGGGGAAAAGAACATAGGTTAGCAGTCAGCACGTACAGATGACTGACCAGAGGAATGAAGTTTCTCCACTGATGTGCGCCACATGGGATTTGATATACTACCTTTCTGTGGTTACAATCAAAGCAGTTTACATACTTACACACAGATGCTTACAGTATTTTGTGCCTGGGGCAACAGAGGGTTAAATGACTCACCCAGGGTCTCAAGGAGCTACAGTGGGAATCAAACCCAGATCCCCAGGTTCTCAAGCCATTGCACTAACCATCAGGCTATTCTTCCACTTCAAGGTACTTTGATGGCACCATAGAACTGAGGCCAAAAATCCTGATACTAGAGACTTGGTGCAGTTAATGCACTAAATCTAAACTGAGTTTATGAGGATTAACCTCAGACTAATATGTTAATCTCTGCCTTCTGATTGAACAAAGGTCTTCACTGATGTCCTGCAGCTTGGAACAGAGAAAACCATCCTGGCCACCGTAGTTTTCAGAGCTAGCCCCGGATCCAATTTAGGTTACCAAACTATGGGTGCGGATGCTAGATCTGTGTGCAAACTAATTAGTTAATGAGCCATTAACAATCATTAATTGGTGTTAATTGGCACTCATTTGGGTGCACGGATCTGCTCTGCATCCTATTCTATAAAAGGGACGCCAGAAATTAGGCACAATGCCATTGAATAGGGTCATTTAGGAGCCCAACTGCCATTAGTTGCCTGCCAACATTTACACCGGATTTCAGCAGGCGCAAGTGCCACGCCCAAAGTTAGGCACGAGATATGGGCTAAACTAGTATGCTATAAGGCAGGCTTGTCCAAGCTACGGCCTGAGGGCCGGAACCCGGCCCACCAAGTGCTTTTTATCTGGCTCTCAGAAGCTGAGCAATTCTTGTGCTGCTTATGCAGGATTCCTGCTTCCCCGCTGTGACTTGGTTTTCTGTGGCTCAAGCTTGCAGAGAGCCAAGTCATGGAGGGGAAGCAGGAATTTCGCTGTTTTTCTTTCTGCAGCCGAAGCCAGGTGAAGGAAAAGAAACTGGGTGAAGGCTGGGGGGGTGGGTACATGAGCAACAGCGAGACTGGATGAAAGCTGTGGAGGAGATGATGCACTGTCATATTATGGCACTATTTAATGAAACATGCGGCAAAATACAACGGTGCGTGTTTTGAACCTCTGAATCAGTGGCGTAGCCACAGGTGGGCCTGGGTGGGCCAGGGCCCACCCATCAGTAGCACACATTTAGCGGTAGCTGGTGGGATCCCAAGCTCCGCCGGCTGAAGACTTCCCCCTGATGGTAACGAAAACGTTACTCTCCACAATACGGGCACCTACACATGCTCAGTTTTCAGCGCATGCCTGTTACAGATTGCCAAGGTGGAAAGAGGTGTTTTCCTGCCAGCTGAGATATTTTTTTCATGGCAGTGAGGGGGAGGGGGAGAACACTTGGTGCCCACCCACTTCTTGCCTAGGCCCACCCAAAATCTGTTGCCTGGCTATGCCCCTGCTCCGAATGTAACAAAATATAAAATGTGGCCCCTGATATAAAAAGGTTGGACAAGTCTGCTATAAGGGGTGCTCCATGCACAGCCCCCTTTGCAGAATACTAGTTTAGCATGCTTTGATCCAGCCCCCAACTTTGAGTGCCATTTTTAGGATTCCCCCCTCAGATGTCTTCCTGCTAAAACAACCCACTTAGGTCACCCTCGCACATGGTGAGGGATGGAGCCAGTGGTGTAGCTATGGGGGCCTTGGGGGCCTGGTCCCCCCCCCAAATTGGATCCAGGGCCCCTGGTTTGGCTGGCGGGCAGGGGTGGCCCGACCATTAGGCCACCTGAGGCGGCACGCTTTAGGAGCTGCATCTCAGGGGGGGGGGGGCTTCACTGCATTTTACCTGGTCCCGGTGACTTGCTAAGCATAGCAGCAGCAGCGATTCCCATATGCTGCCCTGCCGCCGCCGGCACCTGCCTCTTCCCTTTACTGTGGCTGCCTGAAGTAACTTCCTGTTTTGCTCAGGCAGCCGCAGTAAAGAGAAGAGGCGGGTGCCGGCAGCAGCAGGGCAGCATATGGGAATCGCTGCCGGATTTGGAAAGTCACCATGACCAGGTAAAATGCCCAGGGGGCGGCGGCATGCAAGCTCCACCTCAGGCAGCATCTTTCCATGGGCTGGTCCTGCTGGCAGGGGGTCCCCAACCCCTGCCAGCTGAAGCCTTTCACCCACGCTGTTCTCTGCGCATTGCCTGCCCTACTTCCTCTCACGTCACGTGCATGCTCGGTTTTAGTGAAACTGTGAGGTTGTGGTGGGGCGGGAGTTGCGACAGGGAGGTGGGCCTAACTGTGTCCCCCACCCCACATTGGGCTCCAGACCCCCCAAACGTTGAGGCCTGGCTATGCTTCTGGATGGACCATCAAATTACTGCTGTAGTGTTACTGCACTCATGAGCATGAAGTCCACCTTATTACATACTAGTACTGCTTATCATTTCCATAGGGAGCGCTACCCACAAGCACATAAGAGAAAGTCCCTGCTCAACATGGACGTCTACTGCAGGGGCGTAGCTACGTGGGGCCATGGGGGCCTGGGCCCCCTTAGATTTGGCCTTGGACCCCCCTGCCAAATGACCCTCGACCCCCCTCCCACCGCCAACCCGCTGTCGCTGTCGCCTACCTTTGCTGGCGGGGGACCCCAACCCCCGCCAGCCGAGGTCCTCTTCTGCCTTCGTGCTGTTTCTGAGTCTGACGTCCTGCACGTTGTATGTCAGAACGTCAGACTCAGAAACAGAATGAAGGCAGAAGAGGACCTCGGCTGGCGGGGGTTGGGGTCCCCCGCCAGTAAAGGTAGTCGACAGCGACAGTGGGGGAGGGTTGGCGGTGGGAGGGGGGGTCGAGAGGGTCGTCGGCATGGGGGAGGAGTCAAAGTTGGGGGGGGGGTCGGAGGTGCCGGGTGGGGGGCTAAAATGTGCCCCCTCACCTCGGGCTCTGGACCCCCCTCCCGCCGAAGTCTGGCTACGCCCCTGCTGTCTAGTGACCCTTGCTAACTGGCTATCTCTGAAAATTACGGACCCAGCCTCAGGAAACCTGAGAAATATGGCACAAAAAGCACGTTATTATCTGACTCAGAAATTCCAGCCGCAAGTGCTTAGTTTACCTCCACGTCCTGCTCCGTCAAGGAGACCCTGCAAGGGAAACACAGCGGTGTTAATGGGGCTGAATGATGGTGCCCCGAGAGGGACGGAGTGGAGGAGATGAATGGGAGGTAATGGAGTGAGGACCAGCAGCTCCTCCAGGGGCCACTCAGGGCTTCAGGGACACTCAAATTACTGTGGATATAAGTAAGCATGACTTAATGAGGAACCACCAACATGGATTTAGCAAAGAGACATCATGCCTTACTAATCTATTGGAATTCTTTGAAGGTGAAAATAAACTTGTATAAGGGCAGTGCCATAAGAAGGAGCAGGCAAGACATGTGCCACTCATGGGCTATGTTAGGGGAAGATGCCATCTTCCACCACAGTAACGTCATCCTTGTAGAGCTTCAGCGTGTCATGATTCAGAGCAGGACTGTGGCAGCAGCGTCATGTTCTTGCCCCCTGTATCATCCAATAGGGCTCCATTATGGCAAGCTGCCTCACCCAACAGGGACCCCCTTAGCTGGCCATCCAATGGGGAGTCCCTCCCCCCAACTCCCAACCCTAGTGAAATCATGTGGAATGTGGAATGCATTACCAAAGAGTGTGAAAACGATGCACAACCATCAAAACTTCAAGCGAACTTTAAAGACCTATCTGTTTCGCAAGGCCTACCCTATTGATTCTACTTAAATGCCTCAACTCTACAATGCATCTATACATACATTGCAATGGACATTTTATTTCGTATTTCCTTGTCCCTTATTGTACTCATTTAACCCTACCTTACTTGACCCTTTTTCTAATTGTATTTGTTTAATACCTACCGTACTTGGCGTTCACCATTACGGTATTTTGTAAGCCGCATTGAACCTGCTAATATGTGGGAAAATGTGGGATACAAATGTTACAAATAAATAAATGTCATTTGAGTAGGATCCTTCCCCATCAGCACCACCACCATTAACGTGGCAACTCCAGTAATTGGGATGTAAGGCCACCTATTATTATATATATCTTTTATATATTTTTACACAGTTTTGGGGGGGGGGGGGTTTGAAGCCCTGTTTACTAAGCCACACTATAGGCGTGCTAACATTTTTAGCGAGCACTAAAAATTAGCCTGCACTAATGCTAGAGGCACTCATATGGGTGTCTCTAGCGTTAGTGCGTGCTAAAAATTAGTGTGCGCTAAAAATGCTAGCGCACCTTAGTAAACAGGGCCCTTGGTTTTCATTTATTGATTATTATACGTTTGATATATTTTTTCTGCTCCCCAGTGCCAGGAAGACTTCTACAATCCATGTCCCAAAAATGGCACAGAAAGATCAGGATCAAATATGTATATTCTACTACTACTACTACTTATCACTTCTATAGCACTACAAGGCATACGCAGCGCTGTACACCATACACAAAAGACAGTCCCTGCTCAAAGAGCTTACAATCTAAATATGGAATGTTGCTAGTGGAATAGCAACATTCCATGTAGAATCTCAAATAGTAGCAACATTCCATGTAGAATCTCAATAGCAACATTCCAGAATCTCAAATAGTAACAACATTCAATGTTCCACTGCACTAACCACTAGGCTACTCCTCCACTACCAACATTCCATGTAGAAGCCTGCCCTTGCAGATCAGCAACGCGGCCGTGCAGGCTTTTGTTTCTGTGAGTCTGACGTCCTGCACGTATGTGCAGGACGTCAGACTCACAGAAACAGAAGCCTGCGCGGCCGCGTTGCTGATCTGCAAGGGCAGGCTTCTACATTACTACTACTACTTATCACTTCTATAGCGCTACAAGGCATACGCAGCGCTGTACACCATACATGAAAAGACAGTCCCTGCTCAAAGAGCTCACAATCTAAATAGGACAGACAGAACAACTAAGAGGTAAGGGAATTAAAGAGGGGGATAAAGAGGGGTACAGGGCAAGTGAGTAGTGGTTAGGAGTCAAAAGCAGAGTTAAAGAGGTGGGCTTTTAGCCTGGATTTGAAAACGGCAAGAGACGGGGCTAGACGTACAGGCTCGGGAAGTCTATTCCAGGCGTGAGGTGCAGCGAGATAAAAGGAACGGAGTCTGGAATTAGCAGTAGAGGTGAAGGGGACAGACAAGAGAGATTTATCCACAGAACTGAGTACTCGAGAGGGGGCGTAGGGAGAGACAAGAGTGGAGAGGTACTGGGGAGCGGTAGAGTGAATGCACTTATAAGTCAGTAAGAGAAGTTTGAATTGAATGCGGAAACGGATAGGGAGCCAGTGAAGTGACTTGAGGAGAGGGCTAATGTGAGCATAGCAACTCTGGCGGAAAATATTCTATACCGCATTCATACTGTATGCTATGACTGTAGGTGCTGTGTATCTCATTTGGGGGGTGGGGGGAGGAATTTAATGAGTAAAATGATATTACTTAGTAATCTTGTTGAACTGTGGATTTGATCATGAATTGATAATAAATGTGAAGACTGGACAGACAGACAATGCAGGTCTGTTATCTGCCATCATTCTTTTACCAAGGATGGTTTGTTTAGAAGTTTTACCTATGCAGACCCAGCCTCTCCAGGATAGACAGCTCCGTGGAAGCACTCGCAGATGGATCGCCTAGTGTATTATCTAAAAGAGAAAAAGAATGTTATATACATCTCATAGAACTCCAGGAGACAGTCATGGATATAATGGAAGTGTAGCAGGGACAAGATGAGACCGTCGCCATACTTTCCAAAGGAGCCAATGCAATATTTTATCCTTATCCTGCCAATTTGGTACTTGGTGCCTCTGAAGCGAACGTATAAAGCAAAGATGCCTCCATCAGAGCTTAGAGATGCTTGAATAAACACAGGCAATGGGTAATCCGCAGCATGCTAACTGTATGCTTCTCCTTCATAGGAACTCAGCTATGGAATGCGCTGCCTAAACTCTTAAAATCAGCTCAGAATCATCTAAACTTCAGGAAATTATTATTATTATTATTTATAAGAAGTCTTTATTGAAAATGCACTCATTACAACATGCAACATTTAACAAACTGTAAATACAGTATCACATCGAAATCCAAGCAGCATTAATACCATGTAGTACAGCTCTGCAACATTATATAGCTTCTTTATACATCTGTTAAGAACTTCAATATTTATAAAGTTTTCAAAATTAACAACCCCTCCTTTCCCTAAACCCTCCCTATCCCAAACTCCCCTCTCCCCCTCTACCCACCCAGCTGATGAGTCATGTCAGCGTTCGCGAAACTCACACACAGCACTCACAATCTAAACAGTGTTGACATCGTCAATAAAAAGCTTCCAAACCAGTTGCCATTGGTTTATCTGATGTTTTCGTACTGCCAACAGTCTTTCCATCTCACACACATATTTCAGTTTGTTATGCCATTTCATAACTGATGGTATCCCCAATTGCTTCCAGTGTTGAGCAATTACCACACGGGCTACACCTGTCACCTGCTTTAGCAGCTGATGTTGACATGACTGTAACCTAGCCACTTTTGTGGGGCAAAGGAACACCTCTGGGGCCCACGGGATAGAAGACCCCAACCACTTTTGTAACCTAATATGGACCACCCTCCAAAATGCTTTAACCTTACGGCAGGTCCACCAGATATGCCCCATGGTGCCACGCATACCACATCCCCTCCAGCACAAGCCCGACAAACTCAGAAATATGCGCCCAAGGCGATCCGGCGTTAGGTACCATCTGAATAGTAACTTCAGGAAATTATTGAAGACCACCATGTTCAAGAAGACCTACCATCCAGACGTTACTTAGTTTACTTCTTATCTGTTCATCAAAATTTATGGACTCTAATGTTTTATTCCATTATCTTTTATTATTTTTGTTGTTTTAGACGATACGTTTATGATTAATGTTTTTTTACTATGACATTGTTTAATGATATTATACTGAACTGTAGCCTACCCATGTTATTGTGTAAGCCACATTGAGCCTGCAACTAGTGGGAAAATGTGGGGTATAAATGTGTTAAATAATAATAATAATATGATCCCACAGGTCTTTGGACTACAAACCACCCACAAAGGATACACTGGAGGTATCAGAAGCTCATATAGTATTTGCCAAGTTTTGAAAATGTAGCTGGGATACCAGCAGGGGTGTGCTGGTAAATTTTTAACAACAGGCTCTTTCTCCGGACGTAGCCAGCTCTGCAGTTGGAAGAGCCGGTGAACGGGGGGGGGGGGGGAGCAACACTTGCCTCTCTCTCCTCCCTCCCTTCATGCGGGCACGCTAGGCATACCTTTGCTGGCAGCCAATAAATGGACTGCCACCACTCCCAACGTCTTACTCTGAGCAGCATGCTGGAACTTCTCTCACATGCTCCAGAAGTCCCAGCCTGCTGCCCAGAGCTGGAAACAAGGAGCGGGGAGCAGCAGTAGTCTATTTACTTGGCTGGCAGGACTCAGCATCCCCACCAGCAAAGTAAAAGAGAATTCAGCAGGGGGCCCAAGCCCACATTTTGGGAGCCAGTTGTTAAAGTAGCCATGGAGGGCCTACTTTAACAACCAGCTCCCAAAATTCTCTTGCGAGCCTGCAGGGCCATGCCTAGGGTCTCCGGCGCCCCCCTGCAGTTGGCCCCGCCCCGCCCCCCCCCCCCCCCCCCCCGTCAGAAGAAGGCGAAACTGAGCGAAGGGAAGACTGACACGTCGGGGCGGGGGAGCGCCGCCTCCTTCTCACTAACGCTACGCTGCCGCCGGACAGAGGTAAATTTAAACAAAAAAAAAAAGGGAAAAGGATCTGGGGAGAAGAGGGCGAGGTAAGCATGGTGCGGCGGGGCGCCCCCCAGAGTATGGCGCCCTCCTGCCATGCTTACCTCTCTTACCGTGTTGGCACGGCCCTGCGAGCCTGTGAGAGCCTGCTCCAGCACACCACTGGATACCAGTAAGAGTCAATATCTGTGTCCAACCCTACCTTTTCATTAGCTGTCCCTCTATGAGCCCTTCAGAGCAAAATCGGGCCATGTCCATATCTAATCAATTCTGCCCTTTGGTGAATGACTTTTTATGCACTCACTACTTTCTTCATGATCTTTGGAACAAGAATGGGTGATGTTCATGTGTTGTAAAAGAGAGCTGCATGGGAACGGGGTTAGCAGGGATCCATCCCTTCCAGGTCCACAGGACTCCCGTAGGGATCCACTCCAGGTCCGCAAGGATGAAAGCAGGTCCTGTGGAATTCCCACAGAAGTGTAGTGCCAGGCCAGACTAACTATACTTTCCTTGTGTTTCTAAGCTAGCTTAGCAATTATAATAGCACTAAAAAAAATGAATGGATATGGTTGATAGCATTGAAATCCCCATAAGCACTGAGAGGGGAAGTTATCAATATGGGCTACTGATAAGTTGGGCTATTTTAGTACAGGGGACGGGCGGTGATGGAGAAAATTCTAGTGGGGATGGGCGGGGATGGAGGAGGTTCCAGTGGGGACAGAAAGAGACGGAGGAGATTCCAGTGGGGATGGGCAGAGATGGCGGAGATTCCAGTGGGGACGGGCGGAGATTCCAGTGGGGACAGGTGGAGATGGAGGAGATTCCAGTGAGGACGGGCAGAGATGGAGGAGATTCCAGTGGGGACAGGCGGGGATGGAGGAGATTCCAGTGGGGACAGGCGGAGATGGAGGAGATTCCAGTGGGAACGGGCAGAGATGGAGGAGATTCCAGTGAGGACGGGCGGAGATGGAGGAGATTCCAGTGAGAACGGGCGGAGATGGAGGAGATTCCAGTGGGGACGGGCGGAGATTCCAGTGGGGACAGGTGGAGATGGAGGAGATTCCAGTGGGGACAGGCGGGGATGGAGGAGATTCCAGTGGGGACAGGCGGAGATGGAGGAGATTCCAGTGGGAACGGGCAGAGATGGAGGAGATTCCAGTGAGGACGGGCAGAGATGGAGGAGATTACAGTGGGGACGGGCAGGGATGGAGGAGATGGAGGACATTACTTGTAGGGAAGGACGAGGACAGGTGAAATTTCTGTCCCCGTGCAACTCTCTAAGTCTTGTAGAGCTGAGACACCATATGTGTGTAGATTGCTGATAGTTAAGTCGATTCAGGCATTGCTTGTTCCTTTTGCTGACATTTTGTCATAAGGTGAGTGTTTAAAATATGTTGTGATTTTCCCAAAAGTGAAGATAAAAAGTTTGCAAAATGCAAAAAGTGGACATGGCCTGCTTTAGCTCTGAAGGGTTCACATGGTGCTGAGGACATAGATGAGACTTCAGCAGAAAGGAGGAAGAGGAATTTCTCAACCAGAAGCCAACCCTCTGTCCCACACTAGTGAGCAAAAGCAAAGCAAAGGTGGCAATTGGGCTCATTTTCGAAAGAGACGGATGTCCAAAAAGTGACATAAATCGGCATTTGGACTTCCATATCACAGAGACATCCAAATCGGTATAATCAAAACCGCATTTTGGACGTCTTTCTCAGAAGTCCATTGGAAGGACGTCCAAATCTCAAGGGGGCGTATCGGAGGTGTGTTTAAGACGGGATTTGGGTGTTCCTAAGACTTGGACGTCTTTGAGCCATAATGGAACAAAGCAAAAACATCCAGCACTACGACGTTTTGAGCTGGACCTGTTTTTCTTACGAATAAGGCACAAAAAGGTGCCCCAAATGACCAGATGACCACTGGAGGGAATCAGGGATGACCTCCCCTTATTCCCCCAGTGGTCACTAACCCCCTCCCAACCCCAAAAATTGTGATGAAGAACATTACTTGCCAGCCTCAGATGTCATACTCAGGTCCATTACAGCGCATGCAGGTCCCTGGAGTAGTTTAGTAGTACAGTAGGTGCAGTGCACTTCAGACAGGTGAACCCAGGCCCATACCCCCCACTACCTGTTACACTTGTGCAGGAAACTGTGAGCCCTCCAAAACCCACCAGAAACCCACTGTACCCACATATAGGTGCCCCCTTTACCCATAAGGACTATGGTAGCGGTGTACAGTTAGGGCCCCCTATGGTGCCCGATTGCTGTCCTGGTATGTCAGGGGGACCAGTCTACTAAAAATGCTGGCTCCTCACACTTCGAAATGGCTTGAATTTGGACATTTTAGACTTGGACAGGGGGGGGGGGTGGTGGTTCGAAAATGGCCGAAAATCAAAGACGTCCAAATCGCAAAACGTCCAAATCCAAGGACGTCAATGGTATTTTCGAACACAAAAGATGGACGTCCATCTTTTTCAAAAATGACCTTCTCCCCGCTTCGGAATTTGGACGTCTTTGTAAAACCTCCAAATTCTGACTTAGACGGTTCTTTCGAAAATGCCCCATCAATGTCACTAGGAAAAAGTGATGCCAGTGACATACAATGCTGTTCACTGACCTTCGTCGCTCTCAGCGCTGTCTCCTGACCTTCCGTTCACCTCTCTTCTGTCGATGATATTAAATGTTTCTGTGTCCTGTAGAACAGCAGACGGTAAGAATGGGAAACAAACAAACAATAAAAAAATAGCAACTTGTTAGTCTCCCAGTGAAACCACTTAAGGCCTCAATGAAACTCCGCAGGAATCACTGCAGGGAATGGTGCAGAAGTGCAGCCATGTTTCAGCCTCTGCGGAGGAGTCGCAATCAGGGATGGTACTGGAGCGCCGTCTAGAGCATCTCAGCTCACTTCCCTAGCTTTGCTGGTCTGGTTTGAAGGACATCACAATAACACACAAAGGGCCAGGGAGATCCCAGGCTGGATACGTGATCTGTACGGCATACCCCCAAGCGCTCCCACCCAGGGCCGGTCTTAGGCAGGGGCGACAAGAGTGACCGCACAGGGCCTCGCACTCACAGGGGCCTCCGCGTCCTGGCGCGTCCCTCTGCTGTCTCGTCTGACTTTCTGCGCATATCAAGTTCTGCGGTGGCTGCGCGAGGGCACCGGCTTCAGAAAGGGTTTCCAAAATTTGTATGTTACTCTCCTAACTGACTCCAAATCACTTTTAATCATGAACCCCCCACCACAACAGCAACCACACAGAGATGAAGGGGGTTAGGGTCATGCAGAGGGACCTTGTTTGGTTGGTTTATTGGCTCCAGGATCACTGGGGTGGAACTGGAATGTACAAGTTTTGCTCCGTTTGTCTTTATTTGAAATTTCATAAATAAACATTTTTTCCAAAAATTTAATAATCTTGTCAATGAGGGCGGGGCTAGGATGAGGCCCCACCAAATCGGTCTGCACAGGGCCCCGCACTTGCTAAGACCGGCCCGGCCCTGCTCCCCCCCCCCCCCCCACCATGTCACAGCCAAGCAAGTAAAGTCAATGGATGGGGAGCACTTTTGGCATCCCTGCCTCCCTCGTGCTCTGTGCAGCAGAACAAATGTTGCTACGGCCCTGAAAAGGGCAGAATGGATGGACCAAATGGTCCTTTTCGCCTACAATTCTAGTTTCTATACCCACCGTGAATATGCATGAGACAGATTTGCAAGCATTGCTTCAACTGTATGAAAATTCAATTCATGCATATTCATTATGGATATACAGAAAACCAGGAGTTACCCAAGGACTGGGTTCAGAGCCACTATGGTACCACCCTCTAGTTGGAGGACAAAGCAAGGAACAGTACAAGAGCCTCAGCTCCTGTACAGTTATCCAGGTGGAGTCATGTGGGAGCACTGACCAAACTTTCCCCAGACACTCGCCTCATTTCGCTCCTCGCTGCTCTGCTTTTTGGTATCTGACAGACTGCCAGATTCTCCCTCAGAATCACTCTCCATTCCTGGGAAAAGGGGTAGAAAGAGATCGAGAGAATTCAATCCGATACATGAGGTTTCATCACGTTACGCCCCCCCACCCCAGTCACTTTCTGCATCCACACCCACTCAGGACATGAAACAAAAGAGAAATTGCAGCCCAGGATTGAATGAGGCAGGGGTGAATACTGTCCTCCAGTGCAACCTACCTTAGAAGGAGAGAAACACACTAAATACCCCACTGATCCCAATAGAACTTAGTATGACCCCTGGATTGTCAGTGCCACTCATTATAACCCACATGAGATGTGCAGAACATCTCTTTAGACTGTCCACAGTGCCAAAAGATCTAGAAAGCTGATGTGAACATTTCTCAGAACTAGAAGAGGTAAACTCTCTCTTCCTCATATAACCTGTATTTGTTATAAACCGACTGGCGTACGCCATTACAGTACTATGTAAGCCACATTGAGTCTGCAAATAGGTGGGAAAATGTGGGGTACAAATGTAACAAATAAATAAATATCGCTTCTAATATAGTAACATAGTAAATGACGGTAGATAAAGACCTGAACGGTCCATCCAGTCTGCCCAACAAGATAAACTCATTTTACATGGTATGTGATACTTTATACCAGAGTTTAATTTGTCCTTGCCTTTCCCAGTGCACAGACCGTAGAAGTCTGCCCAGTACTCTTCTTGTACTCTAAAGCTAATGTCGAAGCCCCTTAAAATTTACACTCCAGCTCATCCCTATCTATTCAGTCACAATCAGGGCATAGAACGTAGAAGTCTGCCCAGCTCCCGTTTTGTTTCCCAATTACCGACGTCGCCACCCAATCTCCGCTAAGATTCCGCGGAACCATTCCTTCTAAACTGGACTCCTTTGTGTTTATCCCACGCATGTTTGAGTTCCATTACCGTTTTCATCTCCACCACCTCCCAACACAGGGGGCAGTCTCTCTCCCCTATAATACCTCTCAGCACAGGGGGCAGTCTCTCTCCCCTATAATACCTCCCAGCATAGGGGGCAGTCTCTTTCCCTATATCACTGGCTAGTACAAGGTGCAGTCTCCTCCCCTATAATACCTCCCAGCACAGGGGGCAGTCTCTCTCCCCTATAATACCTCCCAGCATAGGGGGCAGTCTCTCTCCCCTATAATACCTCCCAGCATAGGGGGCAGTCTCTTTCCCTATATCACTGGCTAGTACAAGGTGCAGTCTCCTCCCCTATAATACCTCCCAGCACAGGGGGCAGTCTCTCTCCCCTATAATACCTCCCAGCATAGGGGCAGTCTCTCTCCCTATATCACTGGCTAGTACAAGGTGCAGTCTCCTCCCCTGTACCACCTCCCAACACAGGGGGCAGTCTCTCTCCCCTATAATACCTCCCAGCATCGGGGGCAGTCTCTCTCCCTGTATCACTGGCTAGTACGGGGTGCAGTCTCCTCCTCTGTACCACCTCCCAACACAGGGGGCAGTCTCTCTCCCCTATAATACCTCCCAGCATCGGGGGCAGTCTCTCTCCCTGTATCACTGGCTAGTACGGGGTGCAGTCTCCTCCCCTGTACCACCTCCCAACACAGGGGGCAGTCTCTCTTCCCTATAATACCTCCCAGCATCGGGGGCAGTCTCTCTCCCTGAATCACTGGCTAGTACGGGGTGCAGTCTCCTCCTCTGTACCACCTCCCAACACAGGGGGCAGTCTCTCTCCCCTATAATACCTCCCAGCATCGGGGGCAGTCTCTCTCCCTGTATCACTGGCTAGTACGGGGTGCAGTCTCCTCCCCTGTACCACCTCCCAACACAGGGGGCAGTCTCTCTCCCCTATAATACCTCCCAGCATCGGGGGCAGTCTCTCTCCCTGTATCACTGGCTAGTACGGGGTGCAGTCTCCTCCCCTGTACCACCTCCCAACACAGGGGGCAGTCTCTCTCCCCTATAATACCTCCCAGCATCAGGGGCAGTCTCTCTCCCTGTATCACTGGCTAGTACGGGGTGCAGTCTCCTCCCCTGTACCACCTCCCAACACAGGGGGCAGTCTCTCTCCCCTATAATACCTCCCAGCATCGGGGGCAGTCTCTCTCCCTGTATCACCGGCTAGTACGGGGTGCAGTCTCCTCCCCTGTACCACCTCCCAACACAGGGGGCAGTCTCTCTCCCCTATAATACCTCCCAGCATCGGGGGCAGTCTCTCTCCCTGTATCACTGGCTAGTACGGGGTGCAGTCTCCGCCCCTGTACCACCTCCCAACACAGGGGGCAGTCTCTCTCCCCTATAATACCTCCCAGCATAGGGGCAGTCTCTCTCCCTGTATCACTGGCTAGTACGGGGTGCAGTCTCCTCCCCTGTACCACCTCCCAACACAGGGGGCAGTCTCTCTCCCCTATAATACCTCCCAGCATCGGGGGCAGTCTCTCTCCCTGTATCACTGGCTAGTACGGGGTGCAGTCTCCTCCCCTGTACCACCTCCCATCACAGGGTACAGACTCTGCTATGTTACACCGGGACTTTTATTCCACCTTTACCTCTGCAGTTCGAGGACAGATTACATCCAGATCAAAACAGTTTAAAGTTTATTTAAATTTGCTCTAGCACTAGGACTAACTTGCAGATCGCAGCGGTGTACAAAAATACCAAAATGCATAGAAAAGGAAAGAAACTACAACATATTGATAGGAAAGGGATTCACTCACACATCAGGCTCATAAGGTGACTAAAAGGAGGAGAAGAATATATAGACTGGGGAGGAGGAGCTGGGGAAGGAGACAGAAAGTACAGGACAACAGCAAACAGCCCAGTGGCTACTCTATGGCAGGACCAAATACTTGAACAAAAAGCCAGGCCTTCAGCCCTGCTTTAAAATTTCTAAATGAAAGTTCCGCTCGAAGGTGAAGAAGAATTCCAAAACGAGGGGGTGGTGAAAAATCATACACGATGTCTGGTTGATTCCAGTTGTGCAATTACAATGCAAAGAAATAACATTTAGCACAAAACTTAATCAATGTAATCTGATCAATTACATAAGTACATAAGTAATGCCACACTGGGAAAAGACCAAGGGTCCATCGAGCCCAGCATCCTTTCCACAACAGCGGCCAATCCAGGCCAAGGGCACCTGGCAAGCTTCCCAAACGTACAAATATTCTATACATGTTATTCCCGGAATTGTGGATTTTTCCCAAGTCCATTTAGTAGCGGTTTATGGACTTGTCCTTTAGGAAACCGTCTAACCCCTTTTTAAACTCTGCCAAGCTAACCACCTTCACCACGTTCTCCGGCAACGAATTCCAGAGTTTAATTACGCGTTGGGTGAAGAAACATTTTCTCCGATTTGTTTTAAATTTACTACACTGTAGTTTCATCGCGTGCCCCCTAGTCCTAGTGTTTTTGGAAAGCGTGAACAGACGCTTCACATCCACCTGTTCCACTCCACTCATTTTTTTATATACCTCTATCATGTCTCCCCTCAGCCGTCTCTTCTCCAAGCTGAAGAGATGGCTGAGGGGAGACATGATAGAGGTACAAGTCTAACATCATGGAACGGGAAAGTTTTCAGCTTTTTTTTCGAAATGTTAGATAGTGCCAACAAGTTCTCAGTGATAGAGGTAAAGAATTCCACAATGTGGCCATCTGATAATGTAATGAAGAAGAAAAATGTTTAATTGATTTTAAATGAATTGTATCTGGAAATCGCAAAAGAAGTTGGTTTCAGGTGTTATACTTAAACGCAGCATTTTGTAAAAGTGTGGCCACATTTACCATATAAGGAGGAACTTTGAAAACTGTAAAATTCAACTTAAAATGAATGCGGGTTATGATCGGCAGCCAATGTAACTTCAAATAGTTGTTTTTAACAACATCACAATTTGACAGACCATAAATCAATCTAACAGCTGTGTTTTTTGTAAACAATTGATTAATGTTTTAGAACAGCAGATGAACACAAGATTACAATTATCGAATCGGGGTAGTAAGAGCGATTGTACCAGTAGTCTGAACGTATCCCATTTGAAAAACTTTTTTCTAGCCCGCAACTTCCTTAGGACATAAAATGATTTATTCATTACAGAGGGTACATGCCGCTGCATTATTATCTAGCTCTACTCCTAAGATTTGTTAACTTAAATCTACCGAGAATTCATTATCCCGATGGTAAAATTCTGTTAATATCTTATGCTTATTTCTAAGATAAAATACCAAAAAATATACACAGTGTGTAAATGCAAATATATTGCCCCTAAGGGCTATTTAACTAAGGTGAGGAAGAGTCTCATATGTAATCCACGATAAGAATACTTTCATTCAACACGTGAATCAATTCTTCGCGTTCATGTCTTAATCATTGACTCAGCCTCCACCATCCTAACTATACTACCAAAGCAGTGACTTACACAAAATTCTCTATATATTAATTAATGTACACTGCACTTATCTTAGGCAGGTTGGTGCGCTCTTAAATCCCGACAGGTCCCCGTTTCATATTCACTTTATCAAGGGGGAGTGCCACCAATTCCGATTACTGCCTCAGACATATATGTATGCTGACTTGTTGTCATATGGATTACATATGAGACTCTTCCTCACCTTATTTAAATAGCCCTTAGGGGCAATATATTTGCATTTACACACTCTGTGTATATTTTTTGGTATTTTGTCTCACGGGACAGAGTGACGGTCTACAATCATTTAACAGGCATTTCTAAGATAAGCAGCATAAAATGTAATCTACTGTTTGGGGATCTTGACAGGTACTTGTAACCTGGTTTGGCCACTGTTGAAAACAGGATGCTGGGCTTGATGGACCTTCAGTCTATCCCAGTATGGCAACACTTATGTATCACTGATAGCTCCTGTCCAAAGGAATTAGTTTTTTTCTTTGTTAACTTTTAATCGCTGAGTTCTATTTGTCCCATATATATTTGAATCCCTTCCCAAGTTGGTAAACATGGTAAAAATACAGTAATATCATCCTCTTAGGTAAAATATATAAACTCCAAATGGTCCAATAACCTACCCAAAGATTGCATCAGTAGATTAAAAAGCACCAGTGAAAGAGGGGAGCCTGGTGGGACTCCACATGGTGCTTTCCATTTTTCTGAAAGGGCTCCATCTTTTTTAACCATATAACTTCGATGTTTAAGAAAACCCCAAAACCAATTCAGTACTTTGCCTTGAATATTACAATGATGAAATATATTAATCAAGATATCCCAATCAACTAAATCAAAACTCACTCGAGATCGAACTGTAGGATAATGGCACATTGGCCATCCGCAGTCTTTTTCTATAAGCAACCAAAGAACTAGTACAGAATGCAATCTGTTCCCCTGTGCCACCAACCCGTGAAGGATGGGATGGGGGGGGGGGGGGAAGGCATGAGCACAGCATGCATCATTTCCCTTTATGCCACTGGACACTGCGGCATACAGTCTCATCTCCTGTATCACCTCCCAGTGCAAGGGTGCCGTCTCTCTACATTGTGTCACCGTCCAGTGAAGGATGCAGCCTCTACCCCATATCGCCTCCCAGAGTAGGATGCAGCCTCTCCTTTTTACCTGCAGATGATGTGGAGGTCAGGACCAGTCGTTCCAACTGCTGTTCACTGACAGGAAGGAAGAATAAGAGCAGACCTGCAGGCTTGAGTCTCTGTTACTGCAGAGCAGATGCAGAGCCTGGGAGCAGACAGGTGCTGAGCTCCTGCATAATCAGCAGGTGACCCTGCTGGAGCTTCTCTGCCTAGTATCCATCCCATCTGCTCTGCTGGTCATGCACCCACTGGGCTCACTCACACAGCTAATCCTCAAGGTGCCAAGGAAGCAAAGAGCCCACAGACCAGGCAGTGACCTTCCCCTGGCCTCCCTTCCTCTGTCTCTGCAGAAGGGGAAGCCCTTCATTTCATTTGTCTCTGCAGCAAAATTCCTCTCCCCATCTCTGGGTTCTGCAGTGCTGTCCCGCAGGAGGCATGCGAGAGAGAGAGCTATGTGTGTATCAGGAGTGCCACCTGCTGGACAAATGCATTCACTGCAGACTCCTAGCATAACAATAACAGTAGATGATGTTAGGTAAGCATCAGCTGACCTACCGCTCTCTCTGTCCAGTGGTTGCCACCTACACTGCTGTAGCTAAAGATATTGGCCAACTGCCAGCCAAACAAGCTAGACCACCTGCACTGCTCTAACCTTGGCAGACACCGTTCCTTGCCCTTATCACCTCCATTGCATTAAGGACATCTGTCAACTATCTACAGAAGCTTGAAGGCAGCCTGCAGGATATCAGTTTAAGTGATCTTTCTCTTTGGTTCTCTACCTCCCCAGGGACGGAGATAGACACATTTATTTTACCTCTTCTCACCTAGCAGTTTTCCCTCATCTTGTCACATGGATATTGCTCTTAGGCTGATCATTTTAATTGTCTACTGCCCAGACCTGAATGTCAGAATGGGTGGTATAGAAAGCAAAATAGAATAGAGTAGATCTTCCTGAAGCAGCCAGCTCCAGCGAAACAAGGCGCTCTTGTAGAAGATTGGATCATGAATTTGATGAGGAATTAAAAAGTGGCTATACAGCAGTTGGTGGAATAAGAAAATAACACCGATGATGGACCAGTGGCGTAGCCAAGGGTGGGCTTGGGTGGGCCCAGGCCCACCCACTTTGGGTTTAGGCCCACCCAGTAGCAGCATATCTATGATGTGGTTGTCAGGGATCCCCAAGCCCCACCAGCCGAAAACTCCCAACAAGTGTCCCTCCTGCATACCTTGTAAGTAGCAGATCTTCGCCTGCAGTGAGCAGTGACTGATACATACTGCTCGCACCGGCCCCACAGCCTTCCCTCTGATGTATTTCTGCCTAGGCGGAAACAGGAAGTTGCATCAGAGGGAAGGGTGTGGGGCCAACATGAGCAGTGTGTATTAGTTGCTGCTCGCTGCTGGTGAAAATCTACTATTTAAAAGGTATACGAGAGAGGGGGGATGTTTGAGAGACCATATGGCATGCAGGCGAGAGAAGGAGAGACCAAATCACCTGTGGGACGGGGCGAGGTTCTTCTGCCCACCCATCTTTGGCCCAGGCCCACCCAAAATTGGGTGTTTGGCTACGCCCCTGGTGCTTCTAAAAGGAGTGCAAGTGACTTCTGAAGCCGAATCTGTCTTCCTTCCAAGTGCTGCCAGGTACTTGTGTGACCTGGATTGGCTGCTGTTGGAAGCAAGATCCTGGGCTTAGATGGACCATTGGTCTGTCTGATCCAGTATGATTATTCTTATGGGATATTACTATAGGAGTAAGGAACAGGGGGGATCCTATAAATCAGTGTTTCCCAACCTGGTCCTCAAAGACCATCCTTGCTGGTCTGGTTTTCAGGATATCCAAACTGAACATACATTAAGGACCAAATTCTATATATAGCACCAAAAAAATGAACACTAAGCGCTGTTCTACAAACAGCGCTGCGAGTTGGATGCTGTTTTGCCTAGCGGCAGGATCCGCAACTAACTTTTAGGCACGAGAATTTACACCAACTGAAACCCGGTGTAAATCCCCATGCTAATCAGGCAGTTTGCACAAATCCTTAAGTATAGAGGTGTGGTAGCCGTGTTAGTCCACTCTTAAGGTTATCAATAGAAATCAAACAAAATAAAACATGGAAAAGAAAATAAGATGATACCTTTTTTATTGGACATAACTTAATACATTTCTTGATTAGCTTTCGAAGGTTGCCCTTCTTCCTCAGATCGGAAATAAGCAAATGTGGTAGCAGATAGTATATATAAGAGAAACATCAAAGCATTACTTTGACAGTCTGACAGAGTGGGAGGGTGGGGGTATGCATGGGGACATCAAAGCATTTAATTGATATTCTAACAGGATGGGTGTGGGTAGGTGAGAGAAGGGTGATAAACAGAGAAATACAATTTTATGGTTTATAATGGGCTAGAAAACCCAGATCCTTGTTAAGTCCTGTCTGTTGGGTGTCAAAATATTCAAGCATTCTGACTTCAAAGGTCTTACGTTCCTGTATTGTTTTAAAGTTACCTTTCGGGATTCTAACTATGAAATCACTGGTGCAGTGTCCTGGTCTTATAAAATGCTGGCCCACAAATCCTTAAAACTCCCATGGCCCTGCCCCCTTTTCAGATCAGCACACAACAATTTACGAGCACATCTTTATAGAAAAGCACCTAGCAAGATGTGTGTAAATGCTTATTGCTGCCAACTAGCACTGATAATTATTAGCAATAATTGGTTCATTATTCATTTAAGTTGTGCATGCAGATGGGGCACACGCCATATATAGAATCCAGGGCTAAATGTATTTGCATACTCTTGAGCCCCACTCAGAAATAACCTCCTGGGATTTCAGTGACTTTCCTGTGCATGGATTCTCATTGCTGAACAGGTATAATAATGTGGTGAGAGAGGAGCTGGACCCTGCAGCTTTGCCGATTTTTGGACTTCAAGTTCAACTGAAATCAGCCCCTACTAGGGCTACACCACCCTCAGCTTTTTTTTTCTTTTCTTTGTTTATAGTCATGTGTTTATATTTTCTCTAATTTAGCCTAACCACAGGCAACAGAACCTCTGGTCTGCACAAAACCCTGAATTTACCCAGTAGATCCCCGCTATCAATGGCAAACTGTACCAGTCTAAAGCAATGTCTGTTTCTCCACAATATTCCATTACCCCAATCAGAACCCTTTCCATGTGCTCCCCAAACTGACAGTGAGCAAACACCTTCTGTAAAACCAGGGGCTTCCTTCTATTTCTGTTTGGTTAATTGCTTGTGCACCAGGGCAGGCAGTGAATAAATATTGCTCTAGCACTAGAAAGATTTTAAAAAGAGAGAGAAAATGCATCTTTCTAGCATTCTGCTGCTTCCAGATGGACGACTGCAGAGAAAGCTACAGCTATAGCATACACCAGACAATGACAGCTTGATATGACAGGATCCCTAGGTTTGTCTTCCAGAAATCATTCAAACTCAAGTTTGATAGCTTCATTAAATCTTCCTGCACTTTTCTGTGGCTCTAATCTAGTAAGAATGAATTGTTCATGCCATATTCCCACTTTTCAGTTTCCCACCCCATTGTTATTGCCTCTTTCTCTCTTCCATCCTTCTTTCTGCCTCTTACCTTTCTGCAGTTCCTCAGTTTGACAGGGACTAATATTCACAGGGAGACCTCCTGCAAGGCTCAGAAATGCTTTCTTCTTTGCTAAAAAAAGGACAAGAGAGAAGTAGAAAAGGAAGACTGGCTGAAGGCTCAGGGCGTGCGCTGCACCATGCCTGCTGAAAACATTCTTGCACTCTTCTAAGCCTCTGTCACAGCTTCTTAGCATCTGTTTATGGCTATTTGCTTCCCACCACCTGGCTCTTCTCAGTCTAATGTACACAACCTTTGCAGGGAGCTGACAGCAGAATTCCTGTAAATCTCGCCTTGCAGCAGGGCCTAGTGCCTAAGAGTATATCTCAGGACCTGGTCTGGGAAGAACCGGGTCAAGAGCCGCAGGCCAAACAGGACCAGGAAGGCAGAGGTTGAGGGAAAAGGGTCTTTCAGCAGACGAGAATGCTGCTGACTCACTTTTCAAGGAGAGACAGAGTGCAGCAACACACACAGCAATGATAATACTACTACTACTACTTAACATTTCTAGAGCGCTACTAGGGTTACGCAGCGCTGTACAAATTAACAACTAAGGACGGTCCCTGCTCAGAAGAGCTTACAATCTAAAGGATGAAATGTCAAGTTGGGGTAGTCTAGATTTCCTGAGTAGAGGTGTTGTGATTAGGTGCCGAAAGCGACATTGAAGAGGTGGGCTTTGAGCAATGATTTGAAGATGGGCAGGGAGGGGGCCTGGCGTATGGGCTCAGGGAGTTTATTCCAAGCATGGGGTGAGGCGAGGCAGAAAGGGCGGAGCCTGGAGTTGGCGGTGGTGGAGAAGGGTACTGAAAGGAGGGATTTGTCTTGAGAGCGGAGGTTACGGGTAGGGACGTAAGGGGAGATGAGGGTAGAGAGGTAAGGAGGGGCTGCAGATCGAGTGCATTTGTAGGTTAGTAGGAGAAGCTTGAACTGTATGCGGTATCTGATCGGAAGCCAGTGAAGTGATTTGAGGAGAGGGGTGATATGAGTATATCGGTCAAGGCGGAAGATAATAGTGGCAAGTACATGGGCAACTAAACCTGATGTGGTGCTGTGCTTGGTGATTCCACTCCATGCATTCAGTAACATAGCAAGTTGCTGGCAGGTACATCATTCACCTCCTCTCCAAAAGCAGCCTCTTATCAAATCAACCCTAAAGTTCTGACCGAAGGAAAATGAACAAGGGGGGGAGGGGGGAGAAGGGCACGCTGCTAACACACTTAGGGCCTTCCTCAAAAAGGATGTTACTATGCTGTGCTTATTAAAAAAAATACTTTGTGCAAAGGCCTTTTTTTGCATCATTTATGGGATAGTCATATATTCAAGGATTTAATATTTTGATTTAGGATCAATAGGCTGGAAGCATAGCTGGCTTTTGAGAGCTGGGAGAGCAGACGTTTTGTAAAATAGGTGCCAGTGCGAGGCTACAGGCCCAATTCACATAGGTGCCATTTCATTCAAAATCCATTGGGGGGGGGGGGGAGAAGCTGCTCTAGTCACACCCCACAGAGCTATGTCTCTGCAGTAGGGAAGACTTATAGTAGAACTCAGAAACAACATTGTGAATGGGAAGGAGAGGGGCACTGGGATTAAAACCTCGAATACCAGAGATTCTAAGTATTATATATCTTAAACATGCAGGTAGGATAGATTAGGAATGGAATATACTAGATCGACACAGGAACCAATGTTTCAAACTGATTAGGGGTGCAACACACATATAAATTATCCCACCCTGGACACAATGGGGCTTGCTCAATATTGGGGGTGCCCAGCATATGGAAAACATGACCTCTGCCGGTCCTTTCCAACCCTATCATTGAAGATTTACTGACCATAGAGAGGTACAAGTGCAGTTCAATTGGACCCTCAACTGCTAGGCTGGAGCAACAAGATCAGACCCTCAGCTACTGCCTCTCCTTATAGTCCAGGACTACGGCCAGACAAAAGTTGTTTCAGGCCCTCCCACTAGTCTCTGGGTTGGGTGACGGTCAAGCCTGTTGCTGCCGATGCTAGAACACTGCCTTCCTGTCCCTGCGTTAGTGTTTATATCCCAGTCACCATCTCCTATAAACATGCTGCCATTTACCGTTTTCCCCTTTTTCTGACCTTTCACAGCTATGTTGATGAAACAAATCCTTAAGACTGCACTTTTTTTTTATCAGAGCTCCCATCGGGCTGCAACACCCTTTCCCCAACTTGCTGATACATATAACTTTAGATCCAGAAGATTTACATATATACACATTTGAGTATAAAAGGATAAGGTTACTTTTTTTTTTTTTTTTTAATTTTGAGGCTGGAGTTTGTACAATTTTACAAACTCTGACTCCATCCAAAATTCCTGTCAACTCCGACTCCAGAGCACTGGTTGCAGAGGGCCCAGTTCTTGTGGGACGCATTTGCTGATCACCTCACCCATGAAGATGGCCTGACATTTAAAAACTGGCCCTTTTTTGCTAGAGAAAAATGCATAGATTATGCCTAATAGATACAAGAGCCATAGAGACTGATTCTGGTCTCTCTATAGAAAGAGAAGCCCTTAAATTTATTGTTACTAAAACCTTAAGGAACAACCAGCTCAAGTCTCCTAGCTATTAGGCAGTGGGTCAATCCTGAACAAGTAATTTATCTTTGCTAGATACAAACTCAAGGATGCATTAATGTGTAATTACTACATGGACAAACACAGACAATGAAGACTTATATCAAACACAATGAACAAAATTCTACGATTGCAAGCTTTTACAGAGGACACACACCTTGTGCAGGTCAGAACACAAAATTTGACTGCACACTCTATCCTAACAAAACAGTTTGGCCTGAGTAATGATCAGCTGTTCCCTTTCCATATTGTGTAATGTTTAAAGGACAAAATGCAGGCAGAGCTAGCTTCTAGGGGGAAGCAAAAAGCAGCCAGTCAAACTAGTAGGTTCAAGCAACCACAGTACCCATTAGGCTGTCCATTTCGCTACAGGAAGGTGAGCAAGTTTACCTACACAAAATATTTTTGGAATTTGCCCTTAAGTATAAACAGAAAAAATAGAAGTTTTAATATTTAGAAGTATCACCGGGATTCTATACAGTACGACCGAGATTGTGTGCACACAAAAAGTCGTATTCTGGATTTGTAAGAGCAATTTAGTTAACAAGCCAATTAGTGTCACAAGCAATTGATACAAATTGGCATTAATTAGAATAGTCATTCTGGATTTGCAAGTGCAATTTAATTAAACAAGCCAATTAGTGTCACAATTATTGATACTAATTGGCATTAGAATTTACACACAACTTGCTGGGTGTATTCTGTAAGGTGTGTAAATTCTAATGGGTGCTGCCAAAAGGGGGCGTGGCCATAGGCAACCTGCTCCACATCTAACTCAGGTACCAATATTTACATCAAGTCCTACTTGGCATAAATAGACGTGCCTAGTTAGGCCTAACTCTACACTAGAGATTATGTCTAGGCAGAAATATTTTCGGTGCCAATTTTTCAGATACCATATATCTAGTCCACAACGTCCAACTGTGTATTTTTACAAGCTTATTCCGAGCACAGTGGGATCATTACTGTGGCGTTGAACTTATGAGGCGTAAGGAGGGGATGGAAAAAAAAAAAAAAAAAAAGAACAAGGCCGAAAGCTTACCCAACACACTGAAACCCTCAGCGTAGAGACTGTAAATCAAATCTGTGCTCAGCAAATTGTTACTTAATATTCAAGACTTGGCTTAATGGGTTAAAAAAAACCCAACATGATTTCATAAAGACCTCTCATGCCTTTCTAATCTATAAAATGGTTTGTAAATAAGCTTGTGGATAAAAGCATATCTGAAAATTTCAGAAGATATTAAGCAAAGTCTTTCATGAAATTAAAAGTTAGAGGGCTGGAAACTGGTTGACCAATAGGCAACAGAGGGTGGTGGTAAATGGAATCCACTCAAGAGGAAAGGAAGGCAAGTAGTGGAGTGAATCAAGGGCCGGTACTGGGACTGATTCCGTTTTTTTTTTTGTGAAATAGTGCTGAAGGGCTAGTTTGCCTTTTTGCAGATAGCACAAAGATGGAATCCAATAGTGTGGACATCCCAGAGGGAGTAGAAACCATCTCTCCAAAAGTTAGAATTGTCGAAGGTCTGGCAGTAATGTTTCACAACTAAATATCTGAACAATATGTCCAGTTTCCCCTGTATTTTATTTATTTAGATTATGCTCACACCTTTTTCAGTAGTAGCTCAAGGTGAGTTACATTCAGGTACTCTGGATATTTCTCTGTCCCAGGAGGGCTCACAATCTAAGTTTGTACCTGAGGCAATGGAGGGTTAAGTGACTTGCCCAAGATCACAAGGAGCAGCAGTAGGATTTAAACTGGCCACCTCTGGATTGCAAGACCGGTCCTCTAACCACTAGGCCACTCCTCCACTCAGCAACATTCCATGTAGAATCTCAAATAGTAGCAACGTTCGATGTTCCACTGCACTAACCACTAGGCTACTCCTTCACTAGCAACATTCCATGTAGAATTTCAAATAGTAGCAACAGAATCTCAAATAGTAGCAACATTCCATGTATAATCTCAGATAGTAGCCACAGAATCTCAAATAATTTATTTGGATTTTGCTCACACCTTTTTCAGTAGTAGCTCAAGGTGAGTTCAATTCAGGTACTCTGGATATTTCTCTGTCCCGGGAGGGCTCACAATCTAAGTTTGTACCCGAGACAATGGAGGGTTAAGAGACTTGCCCTTATGAAAACAAAAAATGCTGTATAGAACAATAAAATTACTTTTTCATGTTAAAATGTACATTAATAGTGCAAGTGCATTCCATACATAGCGTAGGATCCACCGCCTCCATAATGCACTCCTGCAACCATCATTGCAGAGTCCTCCCTGCCTACCAAACATTAAATGTTGAAATATCTCTCTATATAAAACGCACCTCCAACATTCTAATGCAGCCTCAAGTTTTCCAACACTCTAAATGTGTCATGGTGTAGATCGCTTTTTCTCCATGAGTGTCTGCCCCGCCCTCGCATCACATGACCCCTTGGGATCTCCTGCTTCTTTTCCAAAACACCTTGATGGAGGGGGGGCCCCAGCCACACACACTCATTCTTTCTCACACAGACAGCCTCAAACTATGTCACACACACCATCTCTCTCAAACAAACACACTCCGCTGAAAACCTTGCTAGCGCCCGGTTTCATTGGTCTCAGAAACAGGTCTTTTTTACTAGCTTCATATAAATATGTACTTCACTTATCTGCAAGTATGATACTCCTAGGTTGTGATTCTCAATGTATCGGTGCTTGTTCAAAGAAAGAATCCACACCCCGTGATTCCAGTGTCCCAACAGTTCCAAAATATGTAAATATTCCTGTTCACCATCTTTTTCCAATCTCAGCCTTGTTCTCTACGTGGCATCCATGTACCTGTCCCTGCTTTCACCGGCAGCCCAGGAAGACACCACCACATGCGCTTCAGCTGCTAAACAAATCCTATGTATGGAATAATGCACTTGGTCTGAGCACTCTTAATATATTTAACACTAAAAAATAAATTTTATTATTGTTCTATATGGCATTTTTGGTTTTCATAAGGGCTATATTAGTTAAAATTTAATGGCAAGAAGCACAGTGATGCAGAACCAGATAGGAAGACTGATAAGCCCAGCTCAGAAGTACCTCGGGGTGATGGCATGTTTCACCACCTTGAGATCCTCAATGCAACAAGGCAGCTACCACAACCAGAAGGATGCAAGGCTGCATAGAGGGGTATAACCAATAGTAGAAAGGTGGCGAAGCCCCTGTTCAAGTGGTTGGCAAGCCCCTACTTGACCTATCATGTTGTTTTGGAGGTCATATCTTGCTAAGGATGTAAAATGACAAAGCCGTTCAGAGAAAAGCGATGAAAATAGTATAGGGTTTGCAAGTCACACAAGGACAGACTCGAGGACCTGAATATGTATAGCCTGGAGGAGAGACAGGGGTGACATGATACCTTTCGAATATATTTGACTGTATTAGTCTACAAACCTTTTTCAGAGCAGGGAAGTGGCAGACCTAGAAGACATGAATTGAGAATGCAGGGGAGCAAGACTCAGGAATAAATGTCAGGAAGTACTTTTTCACAGAGAGGGCAGTAGATACCTGGAATGCCCTCCCATGGGAGGTGGTGATGAAAAACTAAGAATTTAAAAAAATGTGTGGAACAAAAGGAACCCTATATAGAAGACGTGAAATCAAACAAGGCTTAGCGATGATTATATGGCAAAGTATACATATGTAGTATCACGTACCTTATGCCATGACTAATCTTGTTGGGCAGACTGGATGAACCCTACAGGTCTTTATCTGCCATCATCTCCTCCGATGTTAGGCGATAACGAAATGGCCTAAGAACTTGGGGTGTGCTACACTGATTCAGGCTAAAGGTCTACTAAGCCCGGGATCATGTGTGGTAGCAGCCACTCTAGAAACAAAATCCATTTCTCATTTAGTACCATGAACAATGTATTATCTAATGGCTCAGATCTTCATCCTGGGTGATTCTTATTATGAAAGCCAGCATTGTGGACCTAGTCTTAAGATTTTTTCCTAAAATATCCCATCATTTTATATTTGTCCACATTAAAATCCATCTAGCATATTTAGGTACGCATCGCTCCAGTCTCACAAAAAAGAAAAAAAAAAGTCCCAATTCTGCACAATATACTCATTGCTTAAATTTTGAGGAACTGTTTCAGCAAATCTCATCTCTTGCACTGCTCCCATTTTTAACTCTAATCAAGTATTATTTTTCTCGGTATAGAATCCTAGAGCACTGATCAATCCCCCCTTTAACCATCTTTTAAATGTTATTAGCCCGATAGGACAGTGCTTCCTATACCATAATTTTTATATCCTCAGGAATCTCCTGGGGGATTTTGTCAAATGCCATCTGTAAATCCAGACATGTGTAGTTATAGCATTTTGCATAGCACCACCACTAGTACTGGCCTGCAATTTCCTGACTTACCCCAGATCGCTTTATTTACACAGCATTTGTTGCTAGAGGAGGACATGGATGGCCAAGGCTACAAGCGTAGCTATATTTAAAGTCTGAAAATGCTAGACATGTCCCATTAGTTAGCTAGGTAGGTGTGGGAATCAGGGGAGTCTCCTCTACTACTACTAAACATTTCTAGAGCGCTACTAGGGTTACGCAGTGCTGTACAAATTAACGACTAAGGACAGTCCCTGCTCAGAAGAGCTTACAACCTAAAGGACGAAATGTCAAGTTGGGGTAGTTGAGATTTCCTGAGAAGAGGTGTAGTGATTAGGTGCCAAAGGCGACATTGAAGAGGTGGGCTTTGAGCAATGATTTGAAGATGGGTAGGGAGGGGGCCCGGCCTATGGGCTCAGGGAGTTTGTTCCAAGCATGAGGGCTATAACCTGCAAGTGGACTCCCCCACCCCCTTTTCACAGTTTCTGCCCTGGATCGCAGCATGTCTAGCCACTGCTTTGACCCAGAATGGTAGGTCCTTGTCTCTTGGATACAAGTCAGAGAGCTAAACCCACACCAGTACTGTTATCACCACATTTTGTAAACGCATAAGGACCAGCCAGAATCTCAGATGTATCTAAAAGATGCAGACGGACATCAGACAATATATTTTATTATGGCCTGTAGCAACTACAAAGAGGTTAATACAGGCGCTGAGGTTTGCCCATGGTGCTCTTAATGTACAGTGCCCTCACATTCTGCCAGTTCTTCTTCAGCAGAGATACCAGGAAATTGATGGCCAAGTGAATGTTGTAGACCAGCTCATCCTCTGTCATCTTCACATGGCCAACAGCCACAGCCAGACATAGCACCTGAAAAGAAGCACATTAAACATGAAGAACGAAGTTAGACGAGTAGCTCCTTAAAGGACCCAACAACAATCATAGGGTAGGAATGCTTAGAGCCATGGTGCTCAGACGAGCTAATCTCTAATGAATATGAATTAACTAATCCCAGTACATTGGTATTTCATTATTTGATCTCAGTTACAAGACTCCTGATGTAGGCCTTCTGGCCGAAATACAACATTGTGTCGAGTCACTTTTATTATCATTGTTGGAAATTAATAAACGCTATTTTAAAATTTCGCTTTGGATTCAGTTTTTGGATAGCCTGGCTCGTATTCCCACCTTATTTTTCATTTTACACTCCGTGGGATCTATTGTGTTCTCCACACACGTGGATTCTCTTTAGTTTTTGTTTTAAACTGTATAACATTTATTAATTATGTCATCTTAAGTTCACAAATCAGTAAAATCTCCCTTATCCTCCCTGCAGGAGGATAAGGGAGATTTTTACTGATTTGTGAACTTAAGATGGCATAATTAATAAATAAATGTTATACAGTTAAAACAATTCAGACAAGTTACTGGGATTAGTTAACATATATTCTAGCTTTTTGAAGAAATTATTCACAAGGGTATAACAATAATAAATATGAATGAGATTTGTATATAATGAATATGTATGCAGATCTCATGCATATTATTGGTAGCCTGAAAAACCCAACAGACTGAATGAAAACCGCAAGCTGGGTAGGCAGACATGTGAATCAGCCTCCTGCAGGCATTAAAATTCATTTTTCTATTTAAACAGCCTCACACTGTACCAGAACAAGGTATTTAGCATTCTTACAACCGAGACTCAACTATATTAAGCATAGAGAGGCCTTCCTACATTGATTTCCTGATAGAGACAATATTTCATACAACCCTGTTTGCTTTCAGAAGCTTTACTTTCCCTGCTCCTACAGCAGAGATGTTCTTGTAATGCTAAACGTAATGAGCATTTAATACAAAGTAAATAGTGGTCAATTAACTCTCCTTTTAACTTGAATTAGTATTGTAAACCACACATAGCTGACAGCAGCCTAATGCAGTGGTTATCAACTCAGTCTGGTTTTCAGGATATCCACAATGAATGTGCATGATTCATTTACATAATTGAGGAACTTCATGCAAATCTCTCATGCATATTCATTGTGGATATTCCTCTCTCTCCAGTGCCCAAAGGACTGGGTTAAGAACTGCTGGCCTAATGGTTACAGCTGTAGGTCAGGAAGCAGGAAAGCCAGATCAAAACTCGCTGCAGCTCCCCGTGATCTTGGGCAAGTCACTTAACTCGCCATTACCTCAGTTACAAAAAGACTGAGCCCCTGGGACAGGAAGATACTTACCATGCCTCTAAGTAACGCACTTTGAATTCCTACTAAGAGAGGCCTGAGCTAATCTAAACCCCTTTCCCTAATTTTTGGTTGTGTGTGGTGTGTATGGAGAAACCAGGCCTTACCTGCAGGCCCAGCTGCTGACGCGTGGGTTATGATTGCCTATCAGCAGACGGAAACAGCCCCGTGCTACTTCGTAGCCAGCATGTGACTAGCCAAAGCAGAGTAACAAACCCTCTGACTACTCTCTCCCTCGAGTGGCTCAGAATGCCCTTGAAGCTTGTCTTGATTTCTTCTTTTTGTTTTTGCTTGATGAGGCAAAATCCATACACCACAGGAACCATCGTAAGAAGCTATAACACAACTATACACAGCCCAAGCCCGAAGGCAAAGTCATCCTATGTACAGGAAGAGAGACAGAAGGAACAACTGAGGAACCATCAGTGAACGTACAGGAGCTGGACTGGTCTGGAGGAAAGAAAAAGTTAGCAGGTAAGGCCTTTCTCCTTCCTTGTCATCCCTCCAGACCGGTCCAGCTGACGTGTAGACACAGCAAAGCAGTAACCAGACTATGGCTGGGTACCGTGCAACCCCACAGATAGCGCCCCTGCACCAAAACGCAGTGTCCTGTTTTGCCTGGACATCAATCCTGTAATGAGTAATTAAGAATGAGGGAAGACACCACCACCACCTGAATCAACGTGCTCTCAACCCATGCCACCAACCCTCAAAGTGCGCCTTAATCAGTTGAGGAACGGGCCAGCTTTTGCAATCACCTCCTCCATCGCACTACAGACCCCCTAGAAGCAGGGACGCCCTTATGTCTTCCAAAAAAAAAAAAAAAAAAAAAAAATGGAGAAAGAAGTGGTCATTTCCTCACTCCGCAGTCCTCTGTAAATAAACCAACATGCGCCGCACATCAAGGCGGAAGGGACATCATTGATCCTTGCCCCCTTGGGGTCACTGAGAACCAGAAGCAATATCGACCGATTCAAATTGCCCCATGTAAGCTGCATTGAGCCTGCCGTGAGTGGGAAAGCACTGGGTACAAATTTAACAAAAAAAAAAAAAATGGAAAACAGATTAACACCTTAGGCAAAAAATAGGGAACTGGACGAAGCACAACTTTCTCCTTGTACACCTGAAAGAAAGGCTCCCTAAATGACAAAAGCCTGCAACTCTGAAATCGCCACCAGGAAGACCACCTTCAATGTGAAATCCTTGAGTGGAAGATGACAGAGGCTCGAAAGGAGCAGAGAGCAGAGCAGTCAAGACCAGATTGAGATCCCACTGGGGAACAACCAGACGACCAGGAGGATCTTCACAGCCCTCAAGAAATGCTGAACATCCAACAAGGAGGATGTAAAAGCGAGAACGGAGACGGATCCGGAATGACCACCGGACCATGAAGCAGCAGCCAGGCCATGCTCCAAAGTGGAGGTCCTGTTGCTAGGAAGACCAGATCCCTGCACCATGGGTGATTAGGCCAATCTGGAGCAACCAGATCACCTCTCATGGGAGACGCTCTATCCGCTGAAGGACCCGGCCGATGAATGGCCAAGGAAGGAACACATACAGGAGACCCTGTGACAGCCACTGTTGAACTGAAAATGCTATCCCAACACCACAAAACCACAGGAAGTGTTTATGTCTTAGGTGAATAGGGATATGCAAATAGGCCACTGTGAGAGGGACGAGAGAAACTCCCTCGGTTCCACTGCCACAATGATTGAACAAAGGGTCTTCATGCAAAAATGAGGCACTTTCAAAGCTCGGTTAACCTGATTCAAGTTGAGATTAGGACAGGTCTCCTTCTTGGGCAAAACAAAGTAAATGGAATAGACACCAGAACCACCACACACAGGAGCAGCAATCTCTGCAAGGTGGACATGATGGCCTCAATTTTCCAGGGAGCCCAGCAAACAGACTCCAGGAAATGGTCAGGAAGCGGCCGCTCAAACTCAAAGGCATACCCGTTTCGCATCACCTTAAGGACCTAATGATCCTCTGATCAGGGCCCACCACCGAAATGACTCAGCCTGGCTTCCAAAGTGAGGTGTGCCAAATCCCTCTGCCAGCCCCCCCCCCCCCCCCCCCCAAACAGGCACTCTGAAAAAACTGCATCCGCTGGAGGAAAGAAAAAAAAAAAAAAAAAAACAAAAGTGACCATGCTGGGAAGCTCCAGACCTGCTGGGCCTATAGCACCTTGCTTCATGAAGCCGGTCACGAGCTGCCCCACATCCACCTCATCTTAGGACGATTCTCCAGCAAATGCAGGACCTAAGCCTCCCCTAAGCCCCTTAACCAACTTATCCGGGACGTCACCAAAGACCATGGAACCCTTGAAAGGAAGGGAACAGCTTCGCCATGGAGACTACATAAGCGACCAACCCCGAAACCATAGGGCTCTGCAGGCCACCACAGCCAAGCCCATATTCTTCAGCAGAGACTTCATCTTCCGGTCCTGAGGAACATGAAGGGCTGGGCTGCCATCCACAGGAATAGTGGTTTTCCTCATAACTGTCACCAGGGCGTCCATGGAAGGAGGGTTTAACAACTCCCAGTCCGAAGCCAGGATGGGGTACAAATTAGCCATGGCCCGTAAACTCTACATGGAGAACCTGGAGAGACCCACTTCATGAAGACCACAACCTGGAGGTCTTGTTTCATGGGGAAGGTCTTTGTAGGCTGCTAACTGCCTTTAACTAAGGAATCCACCTTCCAAAGGGCAATGTCCACCACAGGCTTGTCCTCAAAATGAAGAACTGTACAGACCTGCAAGATGAACTCCATCAGCTCACTGCAGTGAAACACCCTGGCCACGGAAGGACCTTCCCCCGGAGGAAGCTACTCACCTTCCAAACCTGGGAGAGCCAGGTTATCCTCCTAGTTCACTGAGCTCCTCCTCAGGTGGTCGCGACAATGCCTCTTCCAAGGCATCAAGGTCCTCCTCATGACTCAGCAAACGGCCATTTGGGCTGTCGCAGAGCACACAGGCACTACGGAGGCCCCCAGCAGCTCCCCCATCTGTCTCACCCAAAAGAACTCTGAGGGAAACCCCAGAGCTCCCAAACAATGCACCCCCCCCGTTGCCCCCTGCTGGGGCAGAGGTCGAAACAGGACTCTCTAGAAGCCCGATGGAAGCAAGCCAGCGAGGTGCCAGCAACGGTGTTGTTTCCTGCCAAAGAAAGTGGCCGGACACCCTATCAGCCAATAGAAAACCGGCCAACCCCTCAGGCACTGTGGGACCAGTGACCTGGGCTTCCCACACAGTTTGCAGTGGGAGTCTCCAGCCTGCATTTTCCACAGGACCTACAGCAGTGCAACCAATAAGACACTGTGCACCCCCCATGCCACAAGACTTGGGAAAAGGCACGCCCCCCCCCAACCCTACCTACTCACCACAGAGAACGGAGGACTACCTCACGCAGAATGAAAGGGAAGTCCAGGAAGATGCCTTCCCCACTGGCTCCCCAGTAAGCAATTCACGGGCTCTGTTCACTTGTTTTCATTTCTCCCTCTCCTCAAGACCCCAGCAGAGCTGGGGCTAAGGTACTAAATCTGCACCCCAGAGGGACATGGTGGCTTCCCTTGGAGCCACAAATCAGGAGAGAGAACCCCCAATTTTTTTTGAAGCAAAGAGTAAATGCCACTCCCCTTCAGGCCTACCAGCTGACTGGAGACTACACAGGCTGCTCGACATCTGCTGGAGACTAAACACATACTGGCTGGCTACGAGGTAGCACATGGCTATTCTATAAACTGCACCCATATCGGAGTACGGTTTATAGAACAGCGCTGAGTGCGGTTTGTGTTTGGTGTCCATTTGTAGAATTTCCCCATATGCTAACATGTCCTGCCTCTTACCTTCTTCATTTGAAATTTGATTGTAGATTTCACCTCATCAATCTTGGCCACCATATTCTCATTGTGAGTAAGGAGAGAGGGGAATTTGCCAGCCTTGTTCAGGCCAGGTCCCAGGATACGAGGAATTTGCTTGATTAGCGACTCCGAAGCCAGGAAGGCATCATACTTCTTGGCTGAAGATTAAAAAAAAAAAAAAAAAAAAAAAAGTTAATGCAAGTACCAGGATCATACACCTAGAGCTCCCTACAGTCGAATCCTGTCCAACCATGTATTCCAAACTCTGTACTACATGCATAGATCAAAATCCTACAAGGAAACAAGATACAAAACCCTGTTGTATAGTAGTGGGTTGGGGGGGGGGGGGGCAGCTGAAGAAAAACAGCAGAACCTGGTTGCAAAGGGCTATAGAGGAAATTCAAAAGGGACTGGGAAGTGGGAGAGTTTTTATGGTATAGGAGATACTGATGGAGAGTGCAGGGTTGTAAGATTTACCATTAAAGGCAAAAGTGAAAGGGGAATGGGACTTGATATATCGCCTGTGTTTTTTTACAACTACATTCAAAGTGGTTTACATAGTACATACAGGTACTTATTTGTACCAGGGGCAATGGAGGGTTAAGTGACTTGCCCAGAGTCACAAGGAGCTGCAGTGGGAATTGAACCCAGTTCCTCAAGTTCAAAGTCCACTGCACTAACCACTAGGCTACTCCTCTACTAAAGAATACCTGTGGAAAGTGCAAAATAAAGGGGGATGCGGGGAATAAAGACTAAATATAAAAAGGCTGAAATGCGTATTCTGTTATCCATGGGTGGGATATTGTTAATAAAGAAATTTAAAACTTTTATGGTTCCATTTTCCTAAAGGAATGCCTTAGGAAACAGAATGACATGAAGACAAAGTTTGTCCCCGTCTCTGCCCCATCTCCACAACCCTTGAACACTTGTATATTAAAAAAAAAAAAAAAAAAAATTCAGTAAAACCGTTTATCACACATAGAAAACAAGAATGAGCAACTAACAACCCCACCCTTGCAACCTCAATAATAACCGACTTCTACACCTACTCAGGGTACACAACAGACCCCGCTCTGTATGCCCCAATAAGGACTGCTATGATTTTTTAATCTGTGGATGAATAAGTCATCAACAATCTCAGGATTCAGTCTAGCTGTCTTCCACAGTCCTTCCCACATGTCCTCTCAAATGTGCTGGTAGCAGGAATGCACAGGGGCCCCTGTACAAGTTTTTGTCAGCCTTGGCCAGCACTTTTGCTTGTTTTTCCAAAACATCATTGTCTGCATTACAGAATAAGGACACAGGGACAAAAGTTTGTCCCCTACCACGTGGACTCTGTCCCCATCCCCGCATCATTCTCTAGGAAACATGAAAAGCACCCACTCACCTGTCCATGTGGGACAGATTCCAGATGCGAAACCCCTCACCACTATGGTCTGAAAAGCTGCCACTTCCCACACTTCCACAGCACAGGTGTCACCCTCACTTCTATTCATCCACTCACCCAGTTTTTTCACCATTTTCTTGTTTTTATTGAGTTTCTTTAGAGCTTCAATATCCATGTGAGGAATGTCAACTGCTTTAGCCTCGTCACAATGCTGCTGATCTCCCAGCACACAAACGGAGAACTTTGGGCGCGGAGTAGACTTAAGCCTAAGGAGAACAGAGGTCAAATACCAGAGGTTAAAACAAACCCAACAGCAAGCATGTGGAAGTCCAGCCAAGGGAGACTTACCACAGCCAGTGGCGTTGTCATCCATCAATTAATTTGCTTTTTACTGGTCGGTAGGATTGGCACAAAGGCCTCTCCTTACCTCCCCTCATGTTTTAAGACCCAGGGTAGGGGTCCGTCCAGCCACACCTACTCTCCGGTAGAGTGGTCTGAACTACCCAAGCAATTCAGCACTGCATCAACCTCTTCACTTGCAATTTAATCTGCATCCGAGGGAGGGATGGCTCTCTCAGAGCTGCTATGCTTACAAAGCATGACAGAAGGGTGAAGAGGTAGATGCAGACTGAACGCTGGGTTGAACCAGGAAAGTGCCGAACCTGACTGTGCCAGAGAAACGCTTGTCCTTCTGAGGGTCATAGTTCTTCAGGCTGATCTGCAGCTCCACAGATTCCAAGAACCTAAAAGCAACACAGAAAAAGGGAGATAAACCCTCAACAGGCCATCCAGCGTCACTAATGACTGCACTCCTGATGCTATTCTTAAGTCACAAGAGAGACGTGAGTAAATGCATACAGTGTACTGGCAAAGAAACCATTCTTCATTTCTGATTTGAAGCTTTCTAAAAATGTTAACCAATCTAATTTAAAAAAAAAAAAACACAAATGTTGAAAAGCATAAAAGGTTGTAAGGGGAGATTTAATGCTTAAGATATTTTCTCTTTGTCTTATTTTCATTGAAGATATTCAATGAGTTTATTGTACATTAGTACGGTGGGGGAGGCTAGGGTAGGGAATGACCTAAAAATACTGAAAACCTGACTAAATGTTGGACTGAACGCAGCTTTCTTTGATAAAAAATTGTTTAAAACTAAAATGAAAAGCCTGTGCTTGGTCACACTTCCAACTGGTGTGTACGCTGTGATCACTTCCTCAAATCTAAACTTCAGCTCCAACAGGAACTGAACAGACGATCTGAATCCATCCGCTCTCTCCCACTCCTCTTCCAGCTAGCGGAACCAGGCCCCATGGGCCCTCATTTGCATTATCTGGGACTTTGCTCTTGCTACCTCCCTTCTTATACACAGCTCAGCCCAGGATCACTGCTAAATTTCAGAACTAGCTGTCTGTTTATCTGTCCAATTTAGATTGTAAGCTCTGTTGAGCAGGGACTGTCTTTTCATGTTAATTTGTACAGCGCGGCGTAAGTCTAGTAGCGCTATAGAAATGTTTAATAGTAGTAGTAGTAACTTAAACCATAAGCTCCTAACTAGCCATGATGCATGCCGCATACTGGGGAAATGGGACTCTATATACCGCTTTTCTGTAGTTTTTACAACTACATTCAAAGCGGTTTACATAGCATATACAGGTATTTGTACCTGGGACAATGGAGTGGAGGATTAAGTAACTTGCCCAGAGTCACAAGGAGCTGCAGTGGGAATCGAACCCAGTTCCCCAGGACCAAAGGCAGAGTTCCCGCCCCCAGGTCTGTAAACACTGCCCCAGAGAGCTGAAGCACTGAAACAAACGGAAACCTACTGCTGGAAATGCCCAGCACTTACCATATGAACCCCTGGACAGACCTAATGGCTAAAGGTCATGTTTCTTTCAAATAAAAGAACAGCAGTTCAGTAGCTAAACCAGGGATTCTCAACCCAGTCCTCAGGTCACGCCTAGCCGGTCAGTTAGTTACTCACAATGAATCTGCATATCATGGACGTAGAACATGCAAATCTCAAGCACATTCATTGTGGATATCCTGAAAACTTGACTAGCTAAGTGCATCCCAAGGACAGAGTTGAGAATCCCTAAACTGACAGGCTAGGAATCCCACATATAACAAGTACTCCTACATTAGCATTTTGGTTTCTCCCGCTGGCAGAGAAACAAAGGCATTTATATATCAAGTCATAGGTGTAAGCCAAATGAATTAATGTTAGTTTATTAATTTTGTTAGTGGAAAGGCAAGTAAAAGATAGTCCGTGTAAGATGATGCACTAAAGCTACAGAAATTTATAAAATTTAAGCAGTGCTTCTAAAGTTTCATGCAAGTACCAATGTTTTATTACGTCAGTAAAACTTCCTAGCCTTTTCTTTCATTTCCATGACCTTTTCCTATTTAGGTAGCTCTCAAATGCATAGCTGAAGAGAGCTGTGTGAAACAAGCACCCGAGTTTCATACTTGCGATGTTTTTGCTTGGATCCTTGCAGGGTTTCCCGCACAGCTTCGTACAGGGTATCACGAGAGACTTTGCTGCTGCATGGGTTTAAAAGAAAAACAAAGAGTCAGTAAGGTCAAGTTCTTAGCTGGGTACTGTAAGGTGAGAAAATAGTTATCCTCCCTTCCTCCTTGCATTGCCTACATCTAGTTTCTTACAAAAAAACTCACTTAGCTCCCCAAATAACAGAGTTCTCACCCAATAAACTTTCATCCTCAACCACATGCTGAAAGACTAAACCTCACATCACATCAACTGATTAGATTTATGCAGTTTTGTTCCACAACACACACGATTTGTAATTCTTATTGTTATGGAACTCAATGGTAAAACTGAGAACCATTCCTTGGGGTGAAAGAGCAATGCACGGACTAAGTGTAGGCCGAGATCCAGGAAGTCAAATCCACTGCCACTCTTTGTGATCATGAGCAAGTAATGTAACTCTCCACTGCCTCAGGTACAAAATTAGATTGTGAAACAGGGTTACTCAAGAGTGGAGGTCAAGAAACTTCAACTATCTGAAACCTGGGGTCTACAAACTACCTCATATCCCTTCTGCCACCTTTCCCCCTCCCCCCGGGTACAACATCATCTTGCTTATTTCCTATCCTCCCTTCTACTGTCCAGTATCTTTCTCCCTCTCCCTTCTGGCCCCAGATCCTTCTCTGTCCAGGTCACCAGCAGTGGTCAGCAGCCTGCTCTCTACTGCATCCCACCCTTGCAGAAGTGAGGCCAACCAAATTTTGGTTTTGGTACCGAAACCCGGATTTGGCAGTGCATTTTTGCTGAGACCAAAATACTCCCCCCACCCTCCTGACCATCCGTGGGTCCTCCCCAGGAACACATTAACAAGCCCTAGTTGACTAGTGACCTCTTAAGGAACTGGAAAGAGTAGGGTTCTTTCCTGCCCCTGAAGAGGCCATTAGACTACCAGGGCTTGTTAAGGTAGGCCTGCGGAGGGCCCGTTGATGTTCAGGAGGCAGTGGCCCAGAGGGACGCATCTTCTGCAGGGGGAGAGGAGAGCCAGGCCCACAGGCACAACCTTTGTAGTTTTGGCTTTGGTTCCAGTCAAAACCGAGCCTGGTATTCTGGCAGCAGATTTGATTTCATCCACAGAAAAAACCACCAGTCTCAGTGGGCCTCTAGTTAGAAGAGGGCAGGATGCAGCAGAGAGCAAGTCCCTCCTCTCTGTACCCTTCTCCAACACCGCCAACTCCAGGCTCCGCTCATTCTGCCTCGCCTCACCCTATGCTTGGAACAACCTTCCTGAGCCCTTACGCCAAGCCCCCTCCCTGCCCATCTTCAAGTCTTTGCTTAAAACCCACCTCTTCAATGCTGCATTCGACACCTAACTCTTACCGTTCACTAAATCCAGACTGCCCCAATTTGACCGCCCCTATCGGACTGTCCGTTCACTTGTCTCTTACATTGTAAGATCCTTGAGCAGGGACCGTCCCTCTATGTTAAATTGTACAGCGCTGCGTAACCCTAGTAGCGCTTTAGAAATGTTAAGTAGTAGTAGTAAGTTCAGGACACGACAGCAAACAGCCTTTGCAAATTACTCCCACTGACCTATATAGAGCCAAAAAAGCAGCATCAGTGAAAGCCACGTGCAAAGGCTCAGTGGTCCACATTGTGGACTGCTGTCCACCTTTTGAGTAACCCTAGTATGATGACTCTGGACCTAGTGTACCTGAATGCAAGTCACCTTGGGCTACTAAGAAAATTATGAGCTAAATTCTAATCCAAAATAAAGTGTAAGCCTATGGTTTCAGGCAGGTACATTATAGTAGTCTGGATTTGTATCCTGCCTTATCAAAGTTGATTTAACATAAATAAATATGCCTTTTTCAATAGTAACTCAAAGTGCATTACATTCAAGTACACTAGGCATGTCCCCATCCCTAACGGGGATGCAATCCAAACCTAACTGAAGCAATAGAAAATTACGTAAATCAAGTTTTCATTCTTTCAAAAAGACCTGGGGATATTCTATAAAACAGCCATTAGCATATATGGTTTTTAAAAAGGTTTGGAGAAGTTCCTGGAGAAAGAGTCCAAAGTCTGTTATTGAGAAAGGAATAGGGAAAGCATATTACTACTATTTTGAGTTTCAACCAAGTACTTGTGACCTGGATTGGCCATTGTTGAAGCAGGGAGCTAGACAGACCATTGATCTGAACCAGTGTGGCTAGTCTTCTGTTCCTACCCAAGTCATAAGAAGCAGTAGTGGGATTTGAACCAGGCTTTCCTGGTTCTCAGCTTACTGCTCTGGCCATTAAGCTATTTCGCCACTCAAGGCAGCTCACTATATCGTTCTACTACCTCGAATACTAAGACCTTTTTCAAAAGGTTAGCATAAATTAGATATTTAAGGCAGGCACAGCAATTTGTGCACCATGAATAAATATCGAACGAGTGGGAGGGTGCAACTTGAACCCTGGCTTCCAAACTACCGGGCTAACCACCAATACTCAACTACAGGTAATTTTATTTTATTACTAGTAAAAAAGCCCCGTTTCTGATGCAAATGAAACGGGGGCTAGCAATGTTTTCTTCTGTGTGCATGTGGGAGTGTGTGTGTCCCTGCCCTCTCTCCCCTCCCCCCTCTGAGTCCTTCACTGTTACAGAGCCAGCGATTTGATTTCGTGCTCTGCTGTTTTCCTTCACTGACTGCGTTACAGAGAGGGCAGGGCAGACACTCATAGGGAAACCGGATATCTCGCCCCCTTCACACTTCCGGCTGGAGGCTTCATAGAACGTTGGTGTTGCCTTTTATATAGAGAGATGTTTTTATATTTCTTGTTGTATACCACCTGCAACCTCAAAAGCAATGAAAGTTGTGTACATGCAGCTAGGCATTTTTTTTTTTTAGACCAGAAAAACCACTCGAGAGATCACACAAGATTCATTACTTCATACATAATTATCAGACTCGCACTTCCGAAGCGCTCGTGGCATAAAAATATAGAACAGCGAAGCAGAGAATATGTAACATACTGAAGTATCGCACTGTCTATCAAAAAGACATTTCTTACACTATCTCCCCCGCGATCCCATTTTAAGCCCCCTCAGGCCTACAGCCAGAACCTCCACCACCAGCACTAACCGGTCAAGGGCCCTGTGATCCGTCCCACCAGCATCCTACACACCCGCACTTGATTTTATCTCACATCAGGGGAATTAACACGCTTTAGAGCGTCTAGATACCAAGGATAAGGTCTCTTCTCCCAACCCCAGAACCTGATTGCTACGGATGGACACGGATAGAAACCATCAGCACCTCACCTCATTTTGCCTCCTCGTACGTGGACCGGAAGAGAGAAAACGAAGAACTCGCTGACGTATTAAATATGCAAAGAACGCTCGCGAGACGCTTGAGTAAAGCGTCGCTTGTCGGAGGCCATGTTGGTAGTGGCAGATTGAGAGATGTCATTCTCAAAACCAATCAGTCGGATTTTACTCATATACATGAGGGGGAACTGGGAATCAGGGACTGTTGCTCTTGGAAGGAGGGGGCCTATTGCTTTTTTTTTTTTTTTTTGGAAGGGGGATTTTGAGGCGAGAGCCTTTTTTTTTGGGGGGGGGGGGGTAGGAAAGTAGTGATATCATTACGATGTCATGTTGCTATACAGCTCTAGTTGATATGCAGCAGGTCCCGCATAAGTGTCTAATGCGGGTCCTGGCTGAATATCATCCGGGACCCTTTTAATTCCCAGCGGCCAGGTGCACTTCAGTCCGAAACAGATATTCCTTGCTGCTACCCAGCATTGTTATCTGTGTCTAATTTAACAAGCAAAGGTCAGCACATAAAAACAATGCAACCATTCCCAGCTAAATATTGACAGGTTAAATCACCAAAACACTGTAAGGGAAACCATGTGATGCTCTAGCCACTATGCTTCTAAACTCTTTCAAACCCATGCATAAGCTAAGAATTAGGAGACCATTTTGGAACACAAGGTGGTGTAACCTCATTTCATTTAGCCCTCTCCATAACCAGCCATAAGACAAATGGAAATGCGTTCTACATCTTTTACTTAATTTATTTGTAGCATTTGTATCCCACATTTTCCCACCTATTTGCTGGCTCAATGTGGCTTACATTTGCCATAATGGCGGTTGCCATTTCCGGGTGATGGAATTACAAGTGGTATTGCAATAAGGTGCATACATATATGGCAACATACATGGAATCATTACATGGTACAGATCATGGTATAAAATATGTATCATGTGCGTATATACATGATAAGGAAGAATACATTATGGTAATGCATGAAGATTTCTGAGTAATAAATTGGATTGTAACATACATACTTCTATACTCTGCATTATTTGTAGTGTTTTTCTCCATCATTTATTTATTTATTTATTTATAGAAATTTATACATTTATAATCAAGCAAAATACTTGTTTGAAAAGCAATACATTTCAGTCATTTCAAAGAAAGTATAACATGAAAATAATTATTTGAAATTTCTTGCTCAAGTCCACATTATTGAGACAAGATTTTAAGAAATGGAATTATTTATAGACATAAATTTCAAAGATAGAGCACTAAATGATAACAGCCATCATTGCACAGTGTTTTTCACATATTTAAAGGGAAAAGGTGTTTTAAGTACCCCTATTTTGCCTTGAGGTAAGGAATATTGTCAGCTGCGCTGGATCAAAAAACACATACTTATTTGCCTGGTATCTCACCACACACTTACACTGGAGGCGGACTTGCCCCTTCGCTTCGGCATCGTAAGGAAATCAGAGAGCAGTAGTAATGGTGGCTGTTAGCAGGTACGCTCGGCGGCCATCTTGTTCCAAGGTGCAGTATTCTCGTTTTTAGTGCTGTATCTTTACTTGACCTACGAGGTACTTTTATCTACAGATATACTAGGTATGTTCTTCATTATGATATCATACAATGTTGTGTATTTCATTATCTCTCCTCATTATCTCTGTGTTGATAAGTGTATTTTCTCATTGATCTAAATTTACATTTATACATTCCTTTTATATTTTCATGTTTTAATGTTTCATACACATATATAAGTCTATGTTTTTATTCTTAATTTTTAATTTTCATTTTTATTTTCATTGTTGTTTTTATCACATTTGTATTTTGATGCATTTCTATGTATATTGTTTTATAGACCCCTGACGCAGGCCTTACGGCCGAAACACGTCACGTGTCGGGTCAATTCAGCTACTATTAATAAAGACCTTGTTCAGGAAGACACTCATTGTGAGAGGACTTTTTTGGATCCACTGTGTATTTTTCTTATCAGGTGCCAATGCCACTGTGGCTATTAATGTTGATGAAATTACATTTTCATTATCTGATGATTCTAATAAATCAGTGACATTCAATGGTTGTTCTTGGCCTGTTATTTTTTGATCACCTCTTTCTTTAACTGGAAGATAATACACTTGGGAGAAAGGAGGAATTAAATCCTCCCCTACACCTAAAATTTCCATTATGTATTTTTTTAACATTTCCCTGGGAGATATAACAGTTTGTTTAGGAAAGTTTATCAAACGTAAATTATTGCTTCTAATATTGTTCTCAAGCAGTTCAGTTTTTCTTCTCAATAAAGTCAAATCTTTAATCATAACCTCCTGCTGGGTAAGCAATCTTTTCATATCCAAATCTTTTTGTTCTTCTATCTGTTCCAGTTTAACAATTTTTAAGTCCGTTATTTTTTTTTTTCCTCTTGTTTTAACATTTCCTGGTTTAGTCTATTTATTTGTGGAGTAATTGATTTCCCTAGATCTACAATCAGAGTCCACAAAAAGTCTAGAGTAACTTCTGCTGGCTTGTGCGTATCAAAAGAAGGGAGTGGTGGTCCTACCAGATTCAAGTTTGCTGAATTCCCCACCGAATTCGTTGTAAATTTCGGTGTAGCCATCAAGGCTTCTTGCTCTCCAGCCAGAGGATGATCTGCCTCCCGACTAGGACTGGTCTCTCCGCTTCTGGGGGACCGATTCAAAGTCGACTCTGACGGGGTGCTACAGCACAACGGCTGAGGGGGTGGTTCCCTTGTGTCGGGGCTGAGCGTAAGCTCTAGCCCTAGAGACGCCGCCGTGCCTCCATTCGCACCGGCGCGTATCAACGGGCTACCTCCCGGCACTCCGAGCACTGCGGTAGATGAAGCTACTGGCGTCTGGAAAAAGGGCCGAATATCATGCGAAGTAGGAGCCGATCGCTGCGGAGCACTGGAGGCGGACTTGCCCCTTCGCTTCGGCATCGTAAGGAAATCAGAGAGCAGTAGTAATGGTGGCTGTTAGCAGGTACGCTCGGCGGCCATCTTGTTCCAAGGTGCAGTATTCTCGTTTTTCTCCATCATAAGGTGTGAAATCCTCTCCTGCCTTTTCCCCCCCTTAGGCTCCACTTTCCCCAGTTCTCTCTCCATCTCCCAGCAAGACCCCTAATTCTTTCTACCCCCAAAGTTGTCTCCCACATGCAATACCTCACCTCTTATTCTTCCTCCTCCCAACATCATTCTTTCTTCTCTCTTCCCCAGTTATTACTGTATTTCTCCAGCATGACACACCTGCAAGCCTGGTCCCCCCCTACACCAGTGACACAGTTTCAGCTTGTTCTTCCCCTACCCCAACCGCCAGACCCAATCTCAGCTTTCTGTGCCCCCCCCCCCCCATGACATACTCAGCTTTCTTGGTCCTCCTCCCGACTCCATGGTACACTCTTAGCTTTCTCTACCCCTTCCCATGGCACACTTATAGCCTTCCCTACTTCCCCAATACCATTGGCACATTTTCACCTAGGTCTGCCCCCCCCCCCCCCCCACCACCATCCCCATGGCACACACTCAGGTGGCGTCAGGTTCTTCAGACTCTCTCCCTCACAGAGATCACATGGCAAAGGGAGAAGGAAATAAACTGCTGCACATCGAGCCACTTTCTCCTCCTCTGACTGCCTAGACACAACTGTTTATGTGACCTGCAGGGCTGTGAGCTGGCACCATTCACATAAACAGTTGGGACTGGGCCAATGTACAGCAGTTTACTTCCTCCTCTTGCTGCAGTCACTGTAAGGGAGGAGAGAAACTGAGGCCAGACCTGATAGCACCTGGGTGTGTTCATGGGGATGAGAGGGGGTAGAGCAAAATGAGGACGGGAACCAGGACCCCCAGGTGTAACAGCCACAAGCAAAGTGAGCCCTTCCCCAGAGACAACTCAGGCCTCCTGTTTCCTTTTATTTTCGGTCCCCATTGACATAGGGATCCCCTTGGCCTGACTACGAAACCAGCTGCACAGGATACCTCACCTGCCATCTATTAGATACTGAGAAATACTGGCTGGCAGAGGGCTGAACAGAATACTCTGCACCTGTTGGCAGGAGAATGTATATCCACATGTCTAGACTGCTCTTGAGGAACAATGACAAATAATACTTTTCATGCTTCTGCTACTCAAAATCCTCTACTCTCACCTCAAGCTTTCTAGAACTTTGGTTACTGTGTCATTAATTCTTCATAAAGACTTACAAATAGATATTATCAAATTCTCCACGTGTGTTAAACCTACCTATTTATTCCATTACAACTTTTTGCCATAAGTACATAAGTAATGCCACACTGGGAAAGACCAAGGGTCCATCGAGCCCAGCATCCTGTCCACGACAGCGGCCAATCCAGGCCAAGGGCACCTGGCAAGCTTCCCAAACGTACAAATATTCTATACATGTTATTCCTGGAATTGTGGATTTTTTCCAAGTCCATTTAGTAGTGGTTTATAGACTTGTCCTTTAGGAAACCGTCTAACCCCTTTTTAAACTCTGCTAAGCTAACTGCCTTCACCACATTCTCCGGCAACAAATTCCATCTTGACTCAGTATCTGAATTCAATGCCTTTTTCAACATTGGGCTTACATTAAGTGTCTAACTAGTCCAATTAGAATTTGACCAGTTAGGAGGTAATGCAGTGCTCTTAACTAATTTTTAAGTAATGGCCACTTTGGATCCAAATGAGCTGAAGGAGAATCTTCCCCTGTGAGACCTCAACACTGCTGACCAGTGTGTGATAATAACATCCACCACACCAGCCTAGCTTCAAACTTTTTATTGGGTGTATCCTCGAGGATGGCATTTCCAAATACATTCTCTTTGTCTATTGAGAAATGCATTGTCCTACAAGCATGCGGCTCTTCCTCCCATCCACTTCCCTCTTTCTATGGTGAGCTTGGGTAGAGAGGCAGAGCATAGTAGAAAGAAAAAGCCAGAATGGCAATGAGGGCCATCCCAGAGGTCTCCAGGGGCCACTATCGGCCCCCAGGCCTTGCACTAAAGAACACTAAGCTAATAAGATGTCATTATATATATCACAGAACCTTATGCTTGTTTTATTACACGTGTCCTTTGCATTGCTATACTGATGGATGTACAGGAACAAAGGAGAAAACACATATTCAAATGTTTAAATAATTTAATGTTCCTGATCTACCACAACTGCTGAATAGTGCCAGGGAATAAAACAAAATGAAGAGCTGATCTACAGGTACAGAACACAATCGGGCCTTACTGTGGTCAGGAACAAAGTGAAATTTTTACCACAGAAAAAGTCTCTAAACTGACGCTCTTTTGGGAAGGGACATGCGTATAATTTGCTGCACCTTGGATTAAGTTATTATACAAATTTTGAACAAATTAAGTCATTTTCTATCGCTAGTCAAACCCACAGTTGTGAGGTAGGTTCTGAAGGTTAGATTAAGAGACAGTGTTCTAATCCATAGGGTGACACCAACTAAACTCCTTAGAGCAGAAACCTTCTCTTATGTACATCTGTACAGCATTACAGAACTTGTAAGATGCAGTCACAGCTCCAGGAGAACCTTCCAGTTATCCCACACTTACTGTAATTCCATTATCATTAATCTATGACATTTAAATAATTCTATTTTAATTTTATGCCTTAGACATCTCATTTTCCTTATGACATTTTGTCTTCAACAGTTCCTGTTGCCTCTGAAGCTCTAATAGTTCTTACAGTCTGCCATGCACACTTCCACCGATCCAGACCAAGGTCAGAAATCAGGCATTAATGTCATATACAACAAGTCCAAGAAGGAATAGCAACAAAGAAACGGTCGTTTTTATGAAACAGATAGGCGTTTCAGGGTAGCCTGGAGAGATTTCCTAAGAAACGTATCATTCAGGGTTAGAGCACTGGCCAGGGGACTCCAGTGGGCAGTTGTAATCTAGGAAGAAAAAAAGGGGGGGAGGGGGGAGAAAAGTACTCTTTAGCTTGCTGTTAAATCTTAGGACTCCCTATGATTACGTAAGAAACTTCCACAGCTGTTTCTTATATTAAAATACATTTTTCTTCAAAACTTTACAAAAAAAATGGGAAAATAAGACCATAGAGTATAAGAAAAGCTGCAAAAGTTAGAGGACAGTGTGTTGTCATTTAATTAGTTGGTTTAGAATTAGAAAGATTCAGAATCACTCACCAGGGTCAGCAGTTTAGGGTCATACTTATGTTAATTACATACCTCATACTGTGTGTGTAATTAACAGATCTGACAACTTAGTATAAAATAGGCACCTAGGTGAATGAGATCACATGTATCCTACAGGTTAAAATCTAAAACATGAACAACAACTTTCAGCAACTTCCACATTTCCCCACCTCATCCAGCATCCCACCTCTAGCGCTCAAGAAGGCGTATTTTCAAAGCACTTAGACTTACATTACATAGAGGCGTATTTTCAAAGAACGTAGACTAACAAAGTTACATAGGAACCTATGGAACTTTGTAAGTCTAAGTGCTTTTAAAATGAGCCCCAAAGTATCCCAGGTCCCTTCCCAGCCTCACCTTGAGTACTCCTAGCACCTATATCCTGCCTCTCCCAACCTTGGATATTCCAGATGCCCCAAGCTCCTCTCTGAAAATCTCATCTTGTGTATTCCAGATGCCCTAGGGATCTTTCGCAACAGCCAACCTTGAGTACTTGAAACACCCCATGTCATGCTCCCCATCTTACTCACACAGCTCTGATACTTAGTCAGCACCGTTAGCATCAACTTAGCAAATTTCACTGACTTGGTGAACTCAGGCGCTCGCTGGCAGAGATGCCTGATCAAGAGATCAAAATGGTCAGGGCTCAGCACCACCTGAAAGAAGACAAATGTGCCTTTCATTACAGTCGTGTTCTTCTCCAACACAACATCATACCTGCGAGCCCTTCTGCATGTTTCATATATTTTGCAACTAGTAAAAAAGGCCGTTTCTGACACAAATGAAACGGGTGCTAGCAAGGTTTTCCTTGGTGTATGTTTGAGAGAGTGTGTGTGACTGTGTGAGAGAGAGTGAATGTGCGAGTGTGTGTGTGTGACAGAGTGTGAGAGACTGGGTGCGAGTGTGTCTGTGAGAGAGAGTGTGTGTGAGCATGAGAGTGTGTGCCAGGGCCTTCCCCTCCCTCCCAGTTCCAGGGTCCCCCCTCCCTCCCGCCCTCCGAGTTCCAGGGTTGTTGTCCCCCTCCCTCCCTCCGAGTTCCAGGGTCATCCCCTCCCTCCCTCCGAGTTCCAGGGTCGTCCCCTCCCTGCCTCCCTCCCCTGCATTCATCCATATGCAGGCAACATCCTCTGTGCCCTGCCCCCTCCACCTCCCTCCGAGTTCCATGCCCTCTCCCTCCCTCCGAGTTCCAGTGTCCCCCTCCCTCCCATTTCCAGGGTCCCCCCCCCCCCCCCCTCTGTCCCTCCCTCCCAGTTCCAGGGTTCCATGGAACTGGGAGGGAGGGGGATGGAGAACGTTGGAGGAGTGATGTCAGCAGGTAGTTACGATCCCAGTGAGACACACTGGAATGCTGGAGGAGCAAATTATTATATTAGATGACTCTCACGAATCCAGCTGTTTTGTTTTGCTGCTCTGGTTTACTTCACAGCAATTGTCCAACTCACCTTTTTTCCTAGCAGTGCATGCAGTACAGAAATATCCTGTTCAGACCAAGGCACCTCCAGGACCTGTCTGTAAGCAGAGAACAGGAAAGAAAACTCAATATGACACAAAGAAGGGACCATCCACTTACCTCCCACTACTGCACCCCAAGTGCAAATAACAGAAACACACACACATATGGGCATTTGGGCTCAGACTGCCAGTGGGAGAATGAAAGCAGTGACAACGAAAAGCAACAATTTCCATCAGTGCTAAATAGCAGCTGCTTAACCACCACCACCCCCTTCACATACACCCAGTCATAAAGATGCACACTCCTATCCACGTATACAGCCAAAAATAGTCACTATACGCTGACACACATACCCGAGCACTGTAGCAATCAAAAGAAGTGGCTTCTCCTCCATAACAGCCAACCACTGTATAGACAGAGCCATGAAATGAAGTGGGCAAACAGCACATATCCTGGGTGCCCATTTTCTTATTAATCTGGTTATCAAAGCAATTTTTAGCCAAGATTGCCATCTTTTCCATCTGTCAACACATGAGCTCTTTGGAGTTTTGTGAGTACACAAGGAGGTGGTCACAGTTCTTGGTGTTTTTCTTTTCATTTTTGGCAGGAGGCACATTTGAGCATCCAGCCTAAGAAATGTAGATCATAACTTGCTCCGGAAACCACCATATGGATGATCTTGGGTTGTCCAGGTGTCACCATAATCGTGAACCAACGAGCCACTCTCCCTACTGTTTCTTACTATTAATGTACCTGAAAACCAGCACGAGATGCTCAGGCTCTAGACATTCTTCTATCATCCGGCAAAGCAGTTCCAGCTGCAAGGACCCTGCAATAGCAAGAAACAGAGAGGCGTTCAGCTCCCTTCTGCTTCAGACAGCCAGGTATAAGGTGTACGGTGGGCCAAGGTACAGCATGCAACACGTTGGCATCGGTACTGTCACTATACAGCATAAGGGAATGAACTACATAGCCAAATACCATAACAGAGGCTGAAGTACCTACGAGGGTGAAAACATTTTAATGCAAATATTATAAATGAACTACAGATGAAGTATTTATTGTGCAACTACTGTAACATAAAGGGGCCATGAAGATTGGGAACTAGTTATTACAAAAGAAATGAGATGTTCTGAATCTGACAGACCTCTCTCTGGAGACTGCAGGATGGGGTTAATCAGACCACAGCAAATGGAACCAGCATACTTGGAGCAGAACAAGGTCAGGGTGCTGATGAGAAGCCGTGAGGCAGGTTCTGTCAGTGAAAGAACCTGCAGGCAAAATTTACACAACCTCTTTCAGCAGTGAAGGAAAAGCTAAGTTTTTACGCTCATCTCACTCAATGCCCTCCTTTATCACCAGACAGATAGACCAGCACAGCCTCTGTTACCATCCAATCCTGTTTTGAAGACATTTCATTCCCATCCAGGACAAATGGCAGCAGCTTGAGACCCACTCGCAAGCGTGCAAGAGATCGCAGATGTGCTGAATACTCCCCTGCTTTCTCATACTTCTGATCACCCCCAGGAGCAGAGCTCTCTCATACTTACTCTGTGCAGAAAGAGGCTTGTGGTCAGAATTCTTGCACTGCTGAAGCTGAGGTCAGGTGTGAGGGTCTGGAGCCTGGTGCAGAAATGCAATACAGACTGTTCGGAAAGCTCCGATAACTGCAGCAATGAACAAAGCTCCGTCAGCTAGAGAGGAGGGGACAATGGGTCATTACTGTCAATGCCCTTATTTTGCAAAATAAATACATCTATATAAATAATTCTCACCTCCAATGTTCTGAATCTCACTGTGTGGCAGGGAAACACTGAAGCCCTGTAGTCTTCTAGGCTGTCATCACCACTCACTCTCACGCACAGACCCACCCTCAACCACACCCCATCCACATATAATTCACAACCACAACATTCTAAATGTAAATTTGTAGTTGCAAGATCCCATGAGTGTCTGCCCGCCCTCGCGTCACAACGTGATGAAGTGGAGGGCGGGGCTATGACACTCAGCCAATCGCCAGTTCCACCGCCCCTCCGACGCTTCCCCCCACCGATGCACAGCCACAAACAGCGACCTACGTAGGGCCTCCACCCCCCACCGACGCACAGCGACAAACACCGCTACGCAGAGGGAGGAGTGCCGTCCGAACACCTGATCCGCCGGGACCCCGAACCTGCCGCCCTCCACAAAAAAAACTACCCACCTGCACCCTCCCGACGCTGCCGCAGGAAAACCTTGCTAGCGCCCGTTTCATTGCTCACAGAAACGGGCCTTTTTTACTAGTATAAAATAAAATAAAGCCAAGCTGATTTAGGTGCTAGAGCCCATTTCTTTTTACGTTTACAGCAAGAACACAAATACACCCCGGGAGTGAAATAATGCACACGTGAGGGCTAGCTACAGAGATGCACCAACTTTGAAGCTATGAACACACATAGCTAGTCAGGTTTTCAGGACGTCCACAATGAATATGCATATGATAAATTTGAATGCACTACATCCACTGTACACAAATCTCTCTCATTCATATTCATTGTGGGTATCCTGAAAATCTGACTGCCTGGGTGTGTCCTGAGAACCACTGGTATGGAAGTGGACCACACAATATTATTTATTATTTTCCACATTTATAACCCAGTCACATCTCTTTTACTAACCTGGGCTGGTTCACATTCATTCAGGACTTGCAACTCAGGTGGAGCAACTACATCAGATATCTACAATGAAAAACAAGCGGCAAAGAGAAAAAAAAAAAAAGTCATTCAGTTTCAGATTGCCTAGTACTGAAATCTAGTCACCTGACAAAGATCTAGCCCTTGAATGACCTAGAGATGGGAATAACTAGTGAGGTAATTAAATTCGCCGATGACACAAAATTATTCAGGGTCGTCAAGTCGCAGGAGGAATGTGAACGATTACAGGAGGACCTTGCGAGACTGGGAGAATGGGCGTGCAAGTGGCAGATGAAGTTCAATGTTGACAAGTGCAAAGTGATGCATGTGGGTAAGAGGAACCCGAATTATAGCTACGTCTTGCAAGGTTCCGCGTTAGGAGTTACGGATCAAGAAAGGGATCTGGGTGTCGTCGTCGATGATACGCTGAAACCTTCTGCTCAGTGTGCTGCTGCGGCTAGGAAAGCGAATAGAATGTTGGGTGTTATTAGGAAGGGTATGGAGTCCAGGTGTGCGGATGTTATAATGCCGTTGTATCGCTCCATGGTGCGACCGCACCTGGAGTATTGTGTTCAGTACTGGTCTCCGTATCTCAAAAAAGATATAGTAGAATTGGAAAAGGTACAGCGAAGGGCGACGAAAATGAAAGTGGGGATGGGACGACTTTCCTATGAAGAGAGGCTGAGAAGGCTAGGGCTTTTCAGCTTGGAGAAGAGACGGCTGAGGGGAGATATGATAGAAGTGTATAAAATAATGAGTGGAATGGATCGGGTGGATGTGAAGCGACTGTTCACGCTATCCAAAAATAATAGGACTAGAGGGCATGAGTTGAAGCTACAGTGTGGTAAATTTAAAACGAATCGGAGAAAATTTTTCTTCACCCAACGTGTAATTAGACTCTGGAATTCGTTGCCGGAGAACGTGGTATGGGCGGTTAGCTTGACGGAGTTTAAAAAGGGGTTAGATAGATTCCTAAAGGACAAGTCCATAGACCGCTATTAAATGGACTTGGAAAAATTCCGCATTTTTAGGTATAACTTGTCTGGAATGTTTTTACGTTTGGGGAGCGTGCCAGGTGCCCTTGACCTGGATTGGCCACTGTCGGTGACAGGATGCTGGGCTAGATGGATCTTTGGTCTTTCCCAGTATGGCACTACTTATGTACTTATGTACTATGAAGGATACTACTGAAACAGGACATTTAGGGAATCCCAGTAGAGAGGCTTCAACAATGCTGAAAGTAAGTCAAGTGTGCTAAATGAAAGAGCAGGATAAAGGATGCAGAGGGTACCATTTCTCTACCTGTAGTGGTTCATTTTTGCATTAATTCTACTCTCTCCTGCCACCTCTTTGAGCAGTATTTTGGATCATATGCGTTCATCTTGCATCCCAGATATGTGACTGCATTTGGTGGGTGGCCATGTAAAACTGTTTGTGGTGGTACCTCAACAGATATGACATAAGTGCAAATTATCATTGACCAACGAAAGGCATTTATACCCCTCATCTCTTGCTGGGATGCAAAAGCGGCATTTGTTTTGACCCCATCAGATGAGAAATCATGAGAATGCACAATACTTACATCAGTTTCAGTCTGCAAAAGTTCCTTTAGTCTGGGCACTGATGACTTGGAGAGGAGGAGAAAAAAAAAAAGAGATTAAACTGTTAAAAGTGTTACCTAATAGCTCAGATTCTCTGAACACTACCAAGGGCAAAAGACATAGATGGACAGTTGGAATAGAATCACGTTCTTTGTGTATGATAAAAATGCTAAAACAAAGGAGAATCCAAGAATTACCTAGGAGATCCCCAAATGTTACAACCCATGGCTAAACCATCATAGCCAGGGCAAGATTAAGGCATAGGCAGACTAGGCATGTGCCTAGAACCCAAATATTTAGGATGGCCCTGACAGATGTGCTAAATTCAGCGGTTCCCGATCGGTATGCTTGGAGGAGCTATCACAGAAAAGAGCAGAGGCAGGCCAAAGTTGCCACTACTTGCTGAAGTCTGCCTGTCTATCCTCCTCACCCTCTCTGTATGTTCTGCAACCGGCAAGTGAAGTCAACGAGGAGCACTTCTCACCTGCTGCTGCCTCCTTGTTTGTCAGTTTCCCTTTGCAGTTGGACCTGAACAGGCCCCCACAGTTTCACAAGACTGGTCAGTCCCACGCAGTTCTGACTGCAGAGAAAAGCCAGCAGAGGAGTGCGCAGCAGCAGGTAGGGAAATACTACTTGCTGACTCCTGTCTGCTGGAGTGGATCAGCCAAGGGTGATGATGGTGATTATGCCAGTAGATGTGGGGGATATGACGGTTTTATTCATTTCAATTTGATTACACACTTTTTCAAGAATGTTCAAGGCAAGTTACAGGCATCAAATCATGTGAATAAAAGAAAAATGGGGGGGGGGGGGGGAGAAAGAAAGAGGGTAAAAAAAAAGTATTTATATTGTAGTGAGGAGCCCACAACATGATTCTTTACATTGCTATAGATTATACTGTAGAATACTGGGAGATGGAGTTAGCCATAATGTGATTCCATCTCCCAGTATGATAAGCAAGGCAAACCAACCACCCACCCACAAAAGCAGAAATGAGATAAGCAGTGATAACAAGAAAAAATGATAAAGTCTAGAAAAGAAATGCACTTTACTAAAATATCTAAAAGGGAAAGGGAAATGGGACTTGATATACCGCCTTTCTGAGGTTTTTGCAACTACATTCAAAGCGGTTTACATAGTATATTCAGGTACTTATTTGTACCAGGGGCAATGGAGGGTTAAGTGACTTGCCCAGAGTCACAAGGAGTTCCCCAGGATCAAAGTCCACTGCACTAACCACTAGGCCACTCCTCCACTCCGTTACCCCATCCCACATCATTCCATGTGACAGTCTTGCAGATACCTTTATAAAGTCAGGTAGTACTTGTGCTTTTTCAGACTGGGAGCTGTCTTGCCTGGCACTGCTTTTTTGCTCTTGAACCATCTGAAGCACTGGTACATCAACAACAATATTCTTGTCTTTGTCGGCAGCAGTGGCTACTGTTTGGGAGGCATGACCACCGAAAGGCTCGAAGACCATCCCATCTCCCACGGACCTGCTCCATTTTGTTGGTCCTTCTGTTTCAGAATCACAGGAACTAAGACTGAGGTTTTCCTCTGGTGACCTCTTACGTTTCCTGGAGCTCTGGGACTCTGCACTTTTGGCGCATTCTGGATCACTTTCACAACATGTGTCCTTGAACCAACTTAGCTGCCGTTTACAGTCCACTCTGCCCATACCTGCTGTGGCAAGTTTCTGGCACATATTTTTAAGTTGCTGCTGGCAAGTGTCTGATAGAGGAAGAAGGGCTGAGTAGCTACCTTCTCCAAGGTCTCTCTGAAATAGATCTCTGTATGCTACCATCCATGGGTCGCAGCTAGTATCTTGGCTTATAGTCTGGAGCACTCGATGTAGACAGTCCCTTGGTACAACAGAATGTATTGCATGCAATAAAGAGAGGAGGTTTCTTTGACACAGTAATGGCAGTAGCAGAAGTACAGGTTTTCTAGGGAATAGAAATAAATATTCAGTTTGTAAAAGAGAGCATTACTACCAAAAACTGGTTTTGATACAGTGGCTATTTTTAATTTATTAACTGTCCATCCACACAAGCTCAAGGCACATAGCTCTAGTAGTATACTGGTTCTGAGAGAACTGATCTCTCTGAAAGCTATAATACCAAGTTAAACGTTTCTATAAACATAGTAACATAGTAGATGACGGCAGAAAAAGACCCGCACGGTCCATCCAGTCTGCCCAAGAAGATAAATTCATATGTGCTACTTTTTTTATTTGTACTGTCCTCTTCAGTGCACAGACCGTATAAGTCTGGCCAGCCCTATCCCCGCCTCCCAACCACCAGCTCTGGCACAGACCGTATAAGTCTGCCCAGCACTATCCCTGCCACCCACCACCGGCTCTGGCACAGACCGTATAAGTCTGCCCAGCACTATCCCCGCCTCCCAACCACCAACCCCGCCTCCCAACCACAGAAGTCTTATCTCCTAAAATTACTCTTTGACCAGTTAAAATTTTCCTATAACAAACCTATAACCATAAATAAACCCAATTGCTCATAGAACATTTAATACGAAAAGCATTCAGACCAAAGGAAAGCAACAGTTCTCTTTTGCTTTCTAGTTTTTAATTAGTTGTACTTATCTACATCTGTTATGAATATACATAAAATGAGCTACGTCTATGCCATCACCACCTTGAAAAGTAATTAAAGAATACACTATACATAAGTGCCACAAACAGAATTACATTTCAACCAAAGGGAGACCAAGAAAAAAAAAAAAATAAAAAGGAGAACTACAAGTTACAGAATAGAGTAACAGAAAAGCAGTCGGCTTAAAAACTTAGGGGCCCTTTTACAAAGGCGCAACAAAAAGTAGCCTGCGGGTAGTATGGGCGAATGTATGGGATGCGTGCTGGACCATCTCTCTACCGCGTCTGGAAAAAAGGGAGGGGTTTGGGCCAGAAAATGGACATGCAGCAAAATGAAAACAGGGCACGTCTATTTACAGCCTGAGCCCTTAACGCCACCCACTGATTTAGCGTAAGGGCTTACACATTACCCACCCGGTAACCGTCCAGTACGCGCTAACTGCCGATTACCACTGGGAACGCTCCTGCGGTAGAAAATGATTTTCTACCACAGGTTTTTGGCGCACAGCAAACTCAGAATTATTCCCAGGTGCACGCACTAGCCGGTAGTGCCGATTTGACGTGCACGGAGGCCCTTACATGACTCTGTAAAAGGGTCCCCCCAATTTGTTGTAGTATTGACCTTAAATATTCCCATTAGTCCACCCCCCCCACCCCCCAAAAAATCTGTTTAGCTGTAGATCCTTTCATCACCATATTCCCTGTTTCTCAAATGCAAAACTTTAGGTCTATTAAATGAAATTAAAAAGAAAACCAAAGGAGATCTCAAAGCCCTAGCACCTTCCTCGATAGATATAACAATGAACAAGACTCCGATTGGGTGACACATTAGTGAACATTGGAGGCAACTTTTCAAAATTATTGGGAGTACTAAGCTCAATGGAAATAACCCCTCCCTGGACAAATACAAACAAATTTATCAATATTGGGGTGCTCAAGCACCCACAGAGTCAGCTCCTATGTTAGTGAAGCTGGACAGGGTGTACACACATTCATTATTTAAAAGAGAGAAAAAAAAGGCTCTAATCCTGCGAGCCGTGATGGGGGAGCGTTGCATTAGAAGAAGAGGAAAGTAATCGGGCTAGTCACTGGTGAAGGGTCTGGCAATGATAGTGAGAGGAGGGGGAGGGGTATGGAGATCTGGGAAGCACAATGGTTCCAAATATGATTGACTGCTGATTATGGGTATGTAGTCTTCAGCAGCAGGGTTGGTTGGCTGGTGGAATTTGCATAAGGAACTGGTTTAAGCAAGAGGTGTAATGTAGGAATTTCAAATAGAATTGTTAAACACAAAAAGTTGTAACATAACATCAGAACTATAGTGAGTAGGGGAGGGGGGAAGTCATTGTCAAAAGTTTGATGACTGCCTGTACTGTTATATCTTTTTTTTATGTATGTCTTGATTTTGGAACTTCGGTTTATTCGCTGGTGAATTTCTTACCATTGACTTATCAATAAAAATTTGTTGAATCATAAAAGAAAAAAAAAAAAAGCACCATACATTTAACGGCGAAAGAATTCAATTATTCCGTGCAGAAAACGGTAAAGTAAGCTCTCTTGAGCAGGGACTGTCCTTCCCCTTGTCTAACCCTGGCAGCGCTATAGAAATGCTAAGTAGTAGCAATAGTAAAGTGCTCAGATTTCTTACAGGATCAGGGTCTTCTCAGGTCCCTCCAGGGTGGGCTCTTTTCTACACAAGGTCTCCGTGAAGGTCCTCCAGCAGAAGGGCCGCTTCCCTGGCTCCTGCCCGGTCCGGATACGCCGGAGGAACTTACAGGCGGCCAGAGACCCCCAGGAACCAGACATGAGAACGTGCAGCAAAAGGCGGGAGGGCCGGTCAAAGCGGCCGAGCAAGAGAGTTCCCTGTCCCTCCATCCCCCAGGAAGACTTTCATGTCAAAGCCACCTCCGTCCCACAGGATCCAACCAGGACGTGCTGAAAACAAAGTACCACAAAAAAAAAGATAACCATCCGCGGGCAAATATCAACTCCCTGACACTTTTCCCCCAGCTTTAGAAACGGTCAGTAGTAGTAGAGACAAGTCAGCGCCCTGAGCAAACTTCCAAATTCAAACCTTCCGCCCACGTATCTAACGTCACTTCCGGTCCGTCCACAGACAGTGTTGCCAGGTGGAAAATTTTTTTCCCACCCAATGCAGCACAAAACCCGCCCAAACTCAAACCCCGCCCTGACACCCCCACCCCCGCGTCATCACCCCGCCCCCGCCGTCATTAACCCCGCCCCCGCCGTCACCGGCCCCGCCTCCTACGTCACTAACCCCGCCCAAAAACGTCACTAACCCCGCCCCCCGCGGCCGAAAAAGCCGCACAAAAAACACGACGGGACGGAACGTCATTTCCGATCCATTTCCCTGTCTATGTCTAGTACGCATGAGATGACGCGAGGCGGGCTTATGTTTTTTTGTGCCCATATTGCTTACTGTCTTCCCCTGGCTCCTTTAGCACTATTACTCCAGGCCGCCATGCTGCAAGTGGTATCAGTAGCTCAGGCATCATAGGACCCAATTTTTTTCAAAATGATTGGGGGTGAAGCACTTTCAGTTAGTAAGATCATATTTGGTTCGCCTATTATTGAATGTGCTCTAGCCAAATATTCCTTCCAACTATATGATACGTTCATTGCTGTAGGCTTAAAAATGGTTTTAACAAATTGGAAGGATAACTCCTTTTCTTAATTCTCCCTTTTGGTGGCATTCTGGCTTACAGATCCACAAATTTGAGCTATCTTTAGCCCTCAAAGTTCAAAATTGCCTTTAACAACCTATCTTTCTTTAAACAAGAGTTCTTCATAGTACTCGAGTGTGAATTGCAGGTTTTGCTTTGAATGCATTCACAAATTGCTTCCCCCCTACGCTCCTGCCTCCCTCCTTTTCCTCCCTCTGTTACCTGTCCACTGTTATTGTTTGGTGTGATTACCTGATTATTTCTTGTAATTTGTATTTCCTACCCCTGTTATTAAAATGTAATAAAAATGAAAAAAAATGGGGGTGTTATAAACTGAAAACAAATGGCGCCACCGTTGGATGTCGTTTGCTTAATAGTGGGGGTGGTCATGCACCCACCGAGTTGGCACCTATATGCGCAGAACCAGCGACATCCACATGGGGATCCCACTGTATCCATCTTTTACGTTTTGACTTCCGCATAAGTAGATCTGCTCCCGAGTCCCGCAGTATCTAGTATGCACATACATTAATTCGTTTTCAATTTTGTTAAGAGACAGTCTAGATGCTAAAAAGACAATTAACTCAGAAATAAGACCCCCCCCCCCCCCCCCCCCCAAAAAAAAAAATAAATAAATAAATAAAATTTCTAACCCCTGGTCTGTTCAGGGAATGTGACCTCAGACACTGATAGTGGCCTGTTCTTTTGACCTGCCCCAAAGAGGAAAATGGTAGCAGTGGTCATCAGAGGGTGCTGATCTACATGCCCTCCCCCAGGTATGAAATTACACAAGCAACCCCACCCTAATCACACAATAAAGCTCCCCCTCTAACCTCACTGACTCCCACCACCCCACCTCTCAGCTTAAGTTTGCTTCATTTCTTGGGAGGTAGGATTTAGGAACGTGTGCTGGATTGGAGCAGAGCCTGATGAATTCTAGCAACTGCTGAAGACTACAGTTCTGGCTTGGCTTGTCCCAGCCCTCAGTGGTGCCAGTATGGCCTGCTTTCTGCTTCTTAGACCTGAAGACCTGGTGAGCTTTAGGACCAGAACAGCCACAGACTTTCATCTCCCAACTTCTTCATAATGGGTAAGAGGGGCTGTGTGTGTGTTAGGACCCTGCTCACCCCTGTGGCATACATCACACACAGTGCATCTGACTTTACTTCTCTGGTGAACAGAAGATCCAGAAAATGAAAATGAAGTATTAACAAAGGTGTAAAGAACAGCAAAACAGCAGCCAGCATGGTTAAAAGGTGAAGTGAAAGAGGCTATTAGAACCAAAAGAGCATCCTGTAAAGAATGGAAAAAGATCTCACTGAAGAAAATGAGCAGTGTTGTTGAGAGATGATTCAGAAAAAGGGCACGGCCCATAGCCTAGCAGCAGGGCTAGCTTTGTGCTTCCTGTAACATCACCACCTTTAAGCTTATGAAGAAAGAAAATGTAAAGGCACTGATATAGAGCTGGCTTGAACAGGCTTGGAGGAAACAGTTTGTACAGGATGCACGTATATGGAAACAAAAATTTAGTATATATGTAACTGCGCAGTAATAGGAACGGAGCATTATTTCCTGGCTCCTAGATTTGTGAGTGCTTGTGATTATGCTCCCTTAAGAACGACCGTAAGACTTTTAACCCTCCATTGCCCCTGGTACAAAATAAGTACCTGAATCTATGTAAACCACTTTGAATGTAGTTGCAAAAACCTCAGAAAGGCAGTATATCAAGTCCCATTAACAAGATTCTGGAATGTTGCTATTCCACTAGCAACATTCCATGTAGAAGCCTGCCCTTGCAGATCAGCAACGCAGCTACACAGGCTTCTGTTTCTGTGAGTCTGACAACCTGCACATATGTGCAGGACATCAGACTCACAGAAACAGAAGCCTGCGCGCCCGCCTTGGTGATCTGCAAGGGCAGGCTTCTACCTGGAACATTGCTAGTGGAGGAGTAGCCTAGTGGTTAGTGCAGTGGACTTTGATCCTGGGGAACTGAGTTCGATTCCCACTGCAGCTCCTTGTGACTCTGGGCAAGTCACTTAACCCTCCATTGCCCCTGGTACAAAATAAGTACCTAAATATATGTAAACCGCTTTGAATGTAGTTGCAAAAACCTCAGAAAGGCAGTATATAAAGTCCCATTTCCCTTTCATTCTCTTTTGTAATACAAAATAAAGCCAGCTTAATTTGATTTACTACTACTACTTTGTAGACTCAATTTATTTCAGGTAAACAGCCTCAGGTCCCGAAGGTACTGCATGCCTTGGACCCTGAACATTTGGTAACATGCCACGTGATTTTATTTATTTAGATTTTGCTCACACCTTTTTCAGTAGTAGCTCAAGGTGAGTTATAGTCAGGTACACTGGGCACTGAATTTCCCTGTCAGGCTCACAATCTAAGTTTGTACCTGATGGTTAAGTGACTTGCCCAAGAGCACAAGGATTTGATTTGCCCTGGTCCTGGACAGGGGAGCCCGACACCAGGTTTATGGAGAAATATGAGGCTTGAAATTGTGGAATTGGTACCATGAAATTGACTTCCTGGCCTACTGCCTCCGGTTTTGATGATTTTTGTCTCAGGACTGTAAATATGATTGCTTTTGCTCTAATAGCAATTAACACAGTGCAGCAAAACAAAGCTTATCTAAATCCAGTTTGTCATAAGGCTGGTATCTCTTCCTTGGCGATGGACTAAGGCGGGTCCGTTAGACCTAATGTCTCCCTCAGCGGCAATTCCTTTTAGAACTTCAGAGGGAGTGCACTCACAACATATTGCTTGTTGACTGTGTATTAGTGCAGAGTAGACACGATGTCCACTTTGAGCCCTGTTCAGGAAGTCTGTAAACTTTTTCCCCTTAGTAAAATGGAGATTATAGATACAAACCGGAAATGGGTTAAATGGACTGCGAAGGATGCTTTCTTGTCCTGGCCATATGAGTAATCTATTAAAATTCCTGGAATTTAATAAGCAAACAAACAATCATTGGAACACCATCTGGCATACCTTCCACCTCTATAAGAACTTATGTCACTGCCCTGCAAAACGTTATAACCCAGATGTCTGCCTTACAGACCAAACCATCTCCTTTGCTTCCCCCCCCCCAGCATTTCACCCAGAGACAAGGTCTACCGGAAAAACTTTACCCACAAGACATGGAAGGATCCAGTCTATGTTGGACCATACACCATGAAGACTGTTACTCCCCACAGCCGTTCCAGTGAAAGGAAATGATCCTTTTGTTCATCTGAAGGACAGTCACTTAACCCCTTAAGTGATTTGAAGGACATTACTTTTGCATAACAAGACTTAAAACCCATAACCTTGGGAAGGTACATCCTACACATAGCAGGACCATCTGGAGACCAGCCTCTAACCGATTTATAAAGAAAGTTACAGAACAGACAGACATGGGTTAATGGGACAGAGTCAGCATGGGTTCAGCTAAGGGAAGTCTTGCTTTACCCATTTGCTTCATTTGTTTGAAGGTGTAAACAAACATGGATAAAGGTGAACTGGTTGATGTACTATATCTAGATTTTCAGAAAGCTTGACAAAGTTCCTCATGAGAAACTCCTGCAAATATTAAAAAGGCATGGTTAAGAGGCAATATCCTTCTCTGGTTTAGAAATTGGTTATAGGGCATAAAACAGAGGATAGGGTTAAATGGCCATTTTTCTTCAATGGAGGAGGGTGTAGTAGAGTGCTGCAGGGATCTGTACTGCAACTGGTGCTATTTAACAGTGGCGTAGCTACGTGCTGCCACAGGGGCCTCACCTTCAAATTTGCTCTGGGCCCCTGGTTTGGCTGACAGGGGTCCCCAACTCCTGCCAGCTGAAGCCTTTTGTCCAGCACCACAGCATTGCCTGGCCTGCTGTCTTCACCTCACATCTGGCATGTTCCTTTTACTGAAATTGAGCATGCTCAGTTTCACTAAAAGAAGCATACCGGACGTGAGGGGAAGAGAGAATAGCGCAGGCAATGCTGCGTTGTCCAAGACCAGCACTGGACAAAGGCTTCAGCTGGCAGGGGTTGAGCCCAGTGCCAACTAAGATATGTTAACAGCCGGCAGTGGGTGGTGAGCAGGGCGGCGACAGAGTATGGCATCCCCCCCACCACCTCAAGGTCTGACTACACCCCTGATTAACATATTTGTAAATGATTTTGAAAACAGAACTGAGGTAATTACATTTGCAGCTGAAACAAAACAAAACAAAAAAAAAACACACATGCAGATTGGGGCATCCAAATAGATGAAATTTAATGTGGGCCAATGCAAAAAAAAAAAAGTGATGAACATTGGGAAGCATAATCTGAATCAGTTACCTGTTGCTAGGGTCTACCTTAGAAGTCAGCACTCAAGACAAAGATCCAGGGATTGCTGTAGACCAAGCACCGAATCTTGTGCCCAGTGTGTAGCAGCCGCCAACCCCCCCCCCCCCCCCCCCAAAAAAAAAAAAAAAAAAAAAATAGAAATTATTAGGAAAGGGATGCAAAATAAGACCCACAAATGTTAAGACCTCTGTATCACTCCACTGTGCAACCTCACCTTGAATATTGGGTTCAGTTCACCATATCTAAAAAAAAAAAAAGTATCAGAATTAGAAGAGGTTCAGTCTTATCACTGGAATGCTTTACATTAGAGCTTCCCAAATAGGGTCACAGAACCTGAATTTGGCATTGCAAGTGGGGCTGGTATTCCATAGGATAGCATTAGTAGGAGTGTGCTCCACAGCATCCTGTGGCCACGTGAATCAGGGTCATAGCCACAAGGATTGGCCAAGCTCTGCTTTACATGGTCTCCTTATATATTCTGGAAATAGCATTTTGCTCAACCTCTTCGGACCCAAGAGGAGGTGGCGGCAGCCAAAGCTCTTCAATCTTTATTAAAAGGTAAGGTAATCAACGGAAAAGGTCTTTATTTCTCTACATGCAAGTGTACTAACAGCAACCCTATCCCTAAATCTACTGAAATTAAAGCCTGAAATCATTTGGTACAAGGATTAGAAGTCAAGACAACAGACAACTGAATTTTTTTTATTCCAAATAAGTACAGGGTTTACAAAAATTTTTTAAATTCCTTTGCAGTAAGCCTACTATAGTCATAACCCACAGCACTGCAATACAAAACTAAAGCACTTTAATGCCTGCTGTACCCTATAGCACTGCTCCAAAAGAAATTCCTAACAAAAAGAAATCAGACAACAGCCCAGAATGTACCAATGGATCACACCATCAGAAACAAAAATGTTTTCTAGCCACATATGATGCAATGAGCTGCCTTAAAAACCCAACACCTGCAATGTATATGCTAAAGCCAGGTGTGACAACACTGCAGTTCAACGTGTCAGAAGATAAAACAAGTGTTTGTGAGATTCAGCAATCAAACAGTTTAGCAGCAGAACAGTGTCCCAAGATCGATGGAGCTACAAGCTCCCAGCAGTATTGGTGGTGGTGGTGGGTGGGGGGGGGGGGGGGGGGGGGGGTAAAGGAGTCTTTCCACCAGCTTGTGAAAGCAGTGATGTGAATGGAGCATAGGTCCTTGCACTTGAGTTCATTTGGCAAGTATCTCTAGCTCCATGCGTTAGCCGAAGTGATGTCTTGAACAGTCAATTAAGTCATGTTGTGACAGTGTAGGAGTCACAGCTGGGCATCGGAGATGGCACTACCACTCTAGTCTGAGTCACTGCACTCCAGAATGATCTCCACCTCCTGTGAGCAATCCAGGTTTTCAACTTCACTCTCCAGGATTGCAATTGCGAGGGAATGAAGCATGTACAATTCTTCCTCCAACTCTAGCAGCTCCGTTGAAAACTGACTGTACGACTGAACACCAATTTGAGGGGAGGGAAGGAAAAAAAAAAAAAGAAATGAGATTCTTCCCTTCTACGTAAAGTAAGCGACAAAAAAAAAAAAAAAAAAAAAAAAAAAAAGGTACACATAGCTTATAAAGATAACAGGGATATATTGAGATTATCCTAGCTAGACTTGTAGAACCTGCAATTTAAGGAGACTACTTGTTATGAGAATAATTTATCAATAGAAAAACAAACAAAATAAAACATGGAAAAGAAAATATACCTTTTTTATTGGACATAACTTAATACATTATTATAATTATGTAATAATTACATAACTTAATACATGATCAAGAAATGTATTATGTCCAATAAAAAAGGTATCTTATTTTTGTCCATGTTTTATTTTGTTTGATTTCTATTGATAACCTTAAGAGTGGACTAACACGGCTACCACACTCCTCTACTTGAGAATAATTTACAAATCCAGGAGTTTAAAAAAGTTTCTCCACAAGAAGGGGAGGACTTAAATTGTAGATTCTCTATAGCAATGAATGGTTGACATCATTCAGAAAATTCTGTACAAAAAAAAAACACAAAAAAAAAAAACACACTTCTAGAACACACTGTTAGTTCCTCTCAGTTAACACCCATAAAGACTGGAACCAAAATTACATTATGCAGTAAAAATTCAGGCCAGTTTTACCTTGCCCCTTCCCCTACAGAACAAGTGGAGTCAGGTCACCTCTAAAAGTAAAGAGATGGTGCTCACCTGATGAAACAAGCAGTATGAGAAACGTGGGACAAAAATCTGCCAGAGAGCACTGCAGTAACATGGGAGCTTTGGGCTGATGTAGTTTTAGATTACTCAGAGCTTTTAAAAAGCCCAAAACACAGGAGAAAAACTATTACATTTTTTTATTTATTTTGTTACATTTGTACCCCGCGCTTTCCCACTCATGGCAGGCTCAATGCGGCTTACATGGGGCAATGGAGGGTTAAGTGACTTGCCCAGAGTCACAAGGAGCTGCCTGTGCCTGAAGTGGGAATTGAACTCAGTTCCCCAGGACCAAAGTCCACCACCCTAACCACTAGGCCACACCTCCACTGTTGCTACTATTTGAGATTCTACATGGAATGTTGCTATTCCACTAGCAACATTCCATGTAGAAGTCGGCCCTTGCAGATCACCAATGTGGCCGCGCAGGCTTCTGCTTCTGTGAGTCTGACGTCCTGCACGTACGTGCAGGACGTCAGACTCACAGAAACAGAAGCCTGCGCAGCCTTGTACATGGAATGTTGCTAGTGGAATAGGAACATTCCATGTAGAATCTCCAATAGTAGCAACATTCCATGTAGAATCTCCAATAGTATCTATTTTATTTTTGTTACATTTGTACCCCGCGCTTTCCCACTCATGGCAGGCTCAATGCAGCTTACATGGGGCAATGGAGGGTTAAGTGACTTGCCCAGAGTCACAAGGAGCTGCCTGTGCCTGAAGTGGGAATCCAACTCAGTTCCCCAGGACCAAAGTCCACCACCCTAACCACTAGGCCACTCCTCCACTAGCAACATTCCATGTAGAAGTCGGCCCTTGCAGATCACCAATGTGGCCGCGCAGGCTTCTGCGAGTCTGACGTCCTGCACGTACGTGCAGGACGTCATACTCACAGAAACAGAAGCCTGCGCAGTCTTCTACATGGAATGTTGCTAGTGGAATAGGAATATTCCATGTAGAATCTCCAATAGTAGCAACATTCCATGTAGAATCTCCAATAGTATCTATTTTATTTTTGTTACATTTGTACCCCGCGCTTTCCCACTCATGGCAGGCTCAATGCAGCTTACATGGGGCAATGGAGGGTTAAGTGACTTGCCCAGAGTCACAAGGAGCTGCCTGTGCCTGAAGTGGGAATCCAACTCAGTTCCCCAGGACCAAAGTCCACCACCCTGACCACTAGGCCACTCCTCCACTCCCTGGGAGTGATTTTCAATAGCCAAAAGATACCATTCTTTTCACTAAGAGATCAAAGTTCTGATCTAAGGGAGTTGTGAAAACAGACATTTGTAGAATGTGCCACAGTAAAAAATCTCCGCTAGTAGACGGCATGAAATATTGGTCCATTGAAGTAACTGTCAAATACGTTAACACCGTACATGACTACAAGTGTCATTGCCCTTTTTAATTTGGCAGATTTGCTTTATGCTGTACTTACCGAGGCTGCACCGGATCTTCTCCGCTCATGTCTTTTTCTGGGATGCTGTCCTGCAGGAAGCTCATGCAAGTAAATACAGTCTGATTTAAAGGGACAGTGCCCATTTCCACGCACAAAGAATCGGCATCTTATTTTACTGAAAAAGAGACAGACAGAAGATCAGTTTCTGTTGTAGTTTGCATTCCCCCCCCCCCCCCCCCCCATAAAAAAAAGAGGGTGTAAGGTATCAAATCAAGTTTGAAAGGGGCATTATTTTTTAATCTTTCTTATTAGCATTGATACTAAACAAGCTGTTATTCAGTCGTGCAACCAAACCAGGCCCAAACTTTTTAAGACCCGTTGCCTATTCATTGGAAGACATTGGAGAACAGTCAACAGGGCAACACCTGAACTTTGCTCAAATGAAAGAAAAAAAAAAAAAAGGGGTGGGGTGGAATCACTGCACCCATCTAAGCCTTTCCTCAGTCTGTAGTGTCTTACTGCTTATACCTTGTCCGAGCCTTGAAGGTCTCTATTAGCTTCATCTTCTCCTCTGCATTGCTGATCCAGAACTTGTGTGGAATAAAAAAGCTTGATTTGATCCTGCAGAGAGGACAGCTCCTACAAGCCAAGAAAAGTTTTCATTACTATCTAAATCAAGTTTATTTATTTATAACCCTCCCCCCTTCAAAAACAGTGTCTTGGGACCAATCAAAAAGTTCAAGACTGAAAAAGGAATAATGGAGAATGATGGCATTTAAAAAAAGTAAATTTGTTTCAGCTATAGTGAGCTGTGAAAATGATACCCTGCTTGGTATTCAGATTTTATATGCTTCACTATGCTTTCCAAACTGCATTAGCACCCTCAGCCAGGCAACCTCCTGTGCGCTTTTATAAGATTGGACACATCTTACTGAGGTGGCAGGAGGCGCAAAGCTTTTAGCACTGGATTATTTTAATGCATAGCAGATTACATGAAAACTGGACTTTCCATCCAGACCAGGTGTCCATAGTACAAAAAAAAAAAAAAAAAAGATATATACACACCATACTGGCAAGGTACAGAGCTCCGCCCTGCCTTTGCTCCACTCATTTCTCCATCACCAGCACAGCTGATTCACGGCCAGCGGCTACGGAGTGCTCTCCCTGTCCAGTAGCAGCAGGAAATGCCTTCATAAAACGTTTTCATCTCCTGCTGCCGTGGGGAGTGGGATCTGCAGTAGCAGAAGATGGTGCTTTATAAAGGCGTTTCCTGCTGCTGCTGCTGGATGGGAGGCCACTCAGGAGATCCCAACTTCTTGGCAGGAAGTGAGCCGCAAAAAAAAAAAAAAAAAAAAGAGGGATACTTTGCAGTTCCGAAGACAGAGAGGAATTAAAAACTGGTCTCACCCCAATGATGGGATAGATGAGTTCTCAATTAATACCTCGGACTACCTGGCTAGTATGGTTTTCAGAATACAATGTGCACACTGCAGTTTGCATAGATTGCAAACAGGACATGTGCAATCCCATGTATATTTACGGAATGTCCTAGTTCAGGGGTAGGCAACTCCAGTCCTCGAGAGCCGCAGGCAGGTCAGGTTTTCAGGATATCCACAATGAATATGCAGGAGATAGATTTGCATACCATGGAGGCAGTGCTTGCAAATCTCTCTTGCATATTCATCGGTGGGGGCGGTCCGCCCCGAGTGCACACCGCTGGGGGGGGGGTGCCGCGCGCCTGTCAGCTCTTCGTTTTCATGCTTCCTTTGCCCCGGAACAGGTTACTTCCTGTTCCGGGAAAGAGGAAGCATGAAAACAAAGAGCCAGCAGGCACGCAGCACCCCCCCCCCCCCCCAGCGGCGTGCACCCGGGGGGGGGGGGGGGCACTGCACATCGGCGATCCGCCCCGGGTGTCAGCCCCCCTAGGAACGCCACTGGTGGATATTCTGAAAACCTGACCTGCCTGCGGCTCTCGAGGACCGGAGTTGCCCTACCCCTGCCCTAGTGTGTCCCAAAGACAAGTCTGAGAAACAGTGGTTTAGACAATCCTAGGTTAAAAAGAAATCTGCACTTCCTGCGCCATTCTACTGAAAAACTAGGACAGACTTCACTACTCCCACCAAAGTATGTGGAAAGGGCGCAAAGGTGATTGCTCCATGCACACCTATTGCAGAGGGTTCTAAGTTACTCGGTTCCAGGAGGCAGACACTAGGTTGGTCCTGGATTTCTGCAAACCTAATCCTAATGCATGATGAGGCTTGCAGCTCTGACATCCATGGGTAGAATCAGGGATTGCAGATACCACATTGCTTTGCAATAGAAGTTTAAAACCAGAATTGACCACAAAAATCCTCCTCCTGGAACTGGGTAACATGCTACAGCAAACCTTGTTAACAGCCAGCGTTGGGAGCTTCTGGACAACAGTTTAGTGTGCTTTCCTTTCTGTACAACATTCAGGACACGTTATAAAAGTATGATTTCCATGTCAGCCTTTTTGTTATAATCCTACTGCAGCTTGTTAAGAGAACAAGGTAAGAATGTTTAAATTAGTTTGAATATTGAGATCTGTGGCTGAATGGTTGCTGGGATGTTATTCCAGAAAGGAAATCAAAGTTTCCAGCAGTTTATGAGCCAAACGTTGCTCCCAAGCCCTGAATGTCCTAAACCTACTAGTTTTAGATTTGAAGCAGCCTTTTTAAATGGCAGCGATGGGCCACCGACCAGAGCAATTCTATTACTTACTTGATCACCTCGCTTTGGAAGTCACGGCTCTTGCGCCACTGCCGAATACAGCCGATGCAGTAGGCATGACTGCAGTTGGGCAATATGCCAAAAAGACGTTCTTCAGGAAGCAGCTTCTCATATACTTTATCCATACAGATTCCACAGACGACATCCTTACTCTGCTCAAAGGCACTAACAGCCACCTAGAAGAAAAAAAACAAAACCCCAGTAACAGTCCTCAGGATTGTCAGGTGTATCTAGACCATCTCTTCCAGCCAGCTCACAGGTCCTTTAGTACTGATCACCATGTTTCTATTATAGTCCTTTTCCTCTTAATATAGCCCCCACCCTCCCATCCTAAAAAACAAACTTCAGATTATATAAAGCAAAGCAACAAAAAGACACAATGTGCCATTAACTGTCCATATGATGTCCTGTTAAAAGGCTCATATCTTCTATCAGAGGGTACATGTGACAAATGTAATAGCAACGAATGTTGGCTGGTCTTATGCTTACTTGATTTCTGGAGTCGATATGCACAGAAAGCTAAAGCTTGATACCTATTGTATGTTTATTGTGAATTTCAAATAACGACTTATTACAAATAAAAAAAAAAAAAAGGCTCATATCTTCTTGAAAGATGGGACATGAATGGAGGAATGAAGCGTTCAGGGGAAAATTTAACCCACGAAAAGAGGTGGATACTGAATCCTCTGGAACAAAACATTTAATTTGGATAAGACTGATACTACAGGTTGGATAGCGTCTTGATGCTTTTCTAAAAGCACGTACTTGCTGGGTTCAACCTGCCGATGGAGCATAAATCAGAATCTGGGGGTTATTGACTGCTGTCCAATTGCACTCTGCATCGTTAAGTTTCATGGCCCTTAGCAGTAGTCAAACTAGGTTTCTAGTTTCCATAGATGTCATTTTTAGAACATTTCTGTTTAGTGGAGGAAAAATATCCAAGATAATTATTTATTTAGATTTTGTTCACACCTTTTCAGTAGTAGCTCAAGAAGAGTTACATTCAGGTACTCTGGATATTTCTCTGTCCCAGGAGGGCTCACTATCTAAGTTTGTACCTGAGGAAATGGAGGGTTAAGTGACTTGCCCAAGATCACAAGGAGCAGCGGTGGGATTTGAACCGGCCACCTCGGGATTGCAAAACCAGTGCTCTAACCACTAGGCCACTCCTCCACTAGCAACATTCTGTGTAGAATCTCAGGTAGTAGCAACATTCCATGTTCCACTGCACTAACCACTAGGCTACTCCTCTACTAGTAACATTCCATATAGATGCCTGCCCTTGCAGATCAGCAATGCGGCCGCGCAGGCTTCTGTTTCTGTGAGTCTGACGTCCTGCACGTACGTGCAGGACGTCAGACTCACAGAAACAGAAGCCTGCGCGGCCGCATTGCTGATCTGCAAGGGCAGGCTTCTATATGGAATGTTGCTAGTGGAATAGCAACATTAACATTCCATGTAGAATCTCCTATAGTAGCAACATTCCATGTAGAATCTCAAGGTGAGTTACATTCAGGTACTCTGGATATTTCTCTGTCCCAGGAGGGCTCACTATCTAAGTTTGTACCTGAGGCAATGGAGGGTTAAGTGACTTGCCCAAGATCACAAGGAGCAGCAGTGGGGTTTGAACTGGCCACCTCTGGATTGCAAGACCGGTGCTCTAACCACTAGGCCACTCCACCAGTTGACTACTGGTGTTCAAGGTTCTGCCTTATCTGCAATTCTGTTTTTCTCCTTCCATTATATACTCTTCTTAAAGGTTTGGGAATTCAGTACTGTATTTATGTGGATGATATTAGATTTTTATTTTACAAAATTGAGAATTCAGTTAAGGATTCGGGTGTTATGCTTATATTTGAAGACAATTAAAGCAGTGGATGAGAGTGAACCATCCTAGTCTGAATATGGCAAAAAAAAAAAACCAAACACAGGTATTGCTGTATCTTGTTCTGAATTGACTGATGTTCCAGATATTTTTTTTTTCTATCTAGATGGTATTAAGATTGCCTTTCGTAAGAAAATTTGATATTCGGGAGTGCCGTTAGATTCATCACCAAATATGAAAAAGGTGGTTAGTACTGTATTTTTTTTTAATTAAGACTTGTCAGGAGGATGAAGGATTTTTTTTATCCTTTCAGAATTTTCGATTACTGGTTCAAAGCATAGTAATTCCTCACTGATTACTGTAATGCTCTGTTTCTAGGGTTACACAAATGTGTGTATCATTACAGATTACACAAAATGCTGCTGCCTGTGTGCTTTTTGGAACATTTTTTTTAAACACATTGAATTCCTATTGTTTATAGAGTGAAATATAAAGATCTTATTATTGGTATTCAAAGCAGTGGCGTAGCTACGTGGGGCCAGGGCCCCTGTAGATTTAGGCCTGGACCCCCCTACCGACGACCCGCTCAACCTCCCCCCCCCCCCCCCCCGCCGTGGGCTACCTTTGCTGGCGGGGGACCCCAATCCCCGCCAGCCAAGGTCCTTCTTCCCCCAAAGGCTTCGTTCTGTTTCTGTGAGAGTCTGACGTCTTGCACGTACAACATGCAGGACGTCAGAAACAGAACGAAGCCTTCGAAGGAAGAAGAGGACCTCCTCGGCTGGCGGGGATTAGGGTCCCCCGCCAGCAAAGGTAGCCCACGGCGACGGCGGGGGAGGGGCTAACGTGCCCCCTCACGCTGAAGTCTGGCTACGCCCCTGATTCAAAGTGATGACTTAAAAATTTCTCCAGTGATTTCAGAAAGTTTGCATTTACATCAGCCTTCCTGGTCCTTACAGTTTCTTCTACTATGCTTTATGTTGCTTTTTTTTAAGTATAGGAACTCTTGATTTTTATATTGCAGGTCCAAGATAGTGGAATTCTTTGGTCAGCTTCAAGCATTATGAAAATATGGCTAATTGGAAAGTTTTTTGTTGTTTTTTTTTAAAGATTCAACATTAATCTGATGCACTATCAATGATTCATAACACGAAGTTGGTGAGACTTGGTAGAATGCGATGAAAATCTTCATGAAGAATGGTAGATACTGGAATAGTTTAGTCTACTATAGCATATTTGAGACAGAGACGTGACAAGAACAAAGAAAAACATGGCCAGTGCTTAGTAATAGTCATTCTATCTCCACACAATTGTGGGGATGTTTATTACAATAAACGTAAACATTAACTTCCTGGTAGGACTCGTAATCTTGTTTTCATGGGTCACATCTCTGCTGGGTTCTGCTTCATTCCAATTTCATACTCTGACCCTATTGGTTGGAGTCTTTTCTGATCCCCTCTCTGCAGAGCAGAAGTCTCCATCTTGGGCTCAAAAGCAAGCTGTCCTCGGCTCTGTTCCTCCCTTCTGATGAGAGCACTTTCACAAGTCCTAGCATCTTCCCTGTATAGAACGCTGCATTTATCCACACACCCTTTTCCCGCTAAAGTTTAACTCCCACCTCTGCAAGAGTTCAGAGCTTCAGATTCCAGCTCTCCTGTCATTCAACTTCCACTCCTTTAGTCTGCCGTCTCTCATCCAATTGATCAGCATCCAGCCTGGACAGAACTCTTTTTTTTTTTTTTTTTTTTTTTTAACTATTTGGTTCACTTATTTGTAACAAAGAGTTAAAAATAATCCAAGCTAACATCCAAAGGAAGGAGTTGCTTTCTTAAACTAGCTGCTTAAGTACAGAGGTACGCATTGTGAGATCAGCACAACGGTAATATTCTCATCACGCCAGACGTAAAAAGGGAGTAACCTAACTTACAGATTGCATTCAGCTCAAGGAAACTGAGCTAACATATTGACTGGCTGTTTTCCCATCACCACTGGCCTCAGCTGAATTTTTTTTTTTTTTTTTTGTACCCCCACACTTTCCCACTCATGGCAGGCTCAATGCGGCTTAGGTAGTTATTTGTACCTTGGGCAATGGAGGGTTAAGTGACTTGCCCAGAGTCACAAGGAGCTGCCTGTGCCTGCAGTGGGAATCGAACCCAGTTCCCCAGGACCAAAGTCCACCACTCTAACCACTAGGCCACTCCTCCATCTTCAAACTCAGAAGTGAAAAGGTCTGCATATCTGAGCCATCCAGTCTTCTGGGACAGGAAAGATGGGTCAGAACAGGGTTGATTTTTTAATTATAATGTGCATCTGCAGATGACAGCAGGGCTCTGTACATGGATATAATTATGAAGGTGGCAAGCACCCTAGTAGGCGGATTGATTACACTTCCCAACTAAAAGGTTAAAAATTAAACAGTAGTTTCCTAGTGCAGTCAAGTAAACCATCTCCCACCTGCCAGCTATTTAGCTGAATTGGACTCAAATTCTACTTTGCCAGAAAGCACAGAAGGATGTTTGTCTGTTCTCATCTTCCTCAACTATTACACTGCAAGCTTGCATTTGAAGCACACTTTCTACCAAGCAGCCAAGGTCTAGGGATGGAGAAGCCATGCCACCCTGCAGCCAAGATGACAATTCTGCAAACTGAAGGTCTTTGGCTCTTTATATAAACAATCACACTAGGCTCTTTTTTTTTTTTTTAGCAATTCTCACTCTTGTATATAGGGCTTAAGCATCTACCTTGGCTTCATTCCTGCTTGAACTATCTGCCAGGTTCTCCTTGGAAGAAGCCTCTGCAAACCCAATACCAGTTTCACAAGATTCTTCTTGGTCCTGCAGAGCTGGTTCAGAAACAGATCTCACCAAGCCAAGCTCCTGTGATCTAAAACCTGAGTGATAGCAATAGATGTTAGTATGCGATGCTAAAAAACATGCCAACTGAATATCAAAATCCTTTATTCTATACTAGTACAAAAGGCCCATTTCTGTATGAAATGAAACTGGTGCTAGCAAGGTTATCCCCCACACTCCCTCGCTCTCTCCCCTCCGAGCCCCCTGCCTCCCTCCCTCTGATTTCAAAACCCCCCCTCTGAGTTCTTGACCCCTGGACCCTCCTGCCACGACCCTCTCTGGACCCCCCCTTCCCGCTGCATACCTGTGCTAGCGGGGGACACCAACCCCGGCCAGCCGAAGTCCTCTTCTCGGCTGCGTGGCGTTGACAAATGATCTGATCAAGTTTGAATCTGTTTCTGTGCGTGCGTCTGACATCCTGCACGATGTGAGACGAACGCACAGAAACTTGATCAGATCATTCAGCAAGCAACGCCGTGCAGCCAAGAGGACTTCGGCACAGGTATGCGACAGCGGCGGGGGAGGGTCTGGAACTCGGAGGAGCTGAGAGCGAAGAGAAGGGAAGGCAGCCAACTCGCCATGTGGACGTCTTGCTGGGAAGGTGACGTCAGCCTGGCTTCGGAGCCTAGCAGACCAACTCAGCCACGAACACAGGCAGCAAGACAGAACGTTGGAGGTGAGAATTATATATACCACTGCAATTCACCAACAGCGTGACAGAAAAAGCCTGAGGAAATCTACCAGAATAGTATGTGCAAAGCCCTTTGATCAAGAGCCTCTGCCCGTTAGAAAAGGGCTGATGTCACAGAGACAATCTAAATCATAAAAAATGGAAAAGAAAATAAGATTCTACCTTTTTTATTGGACTAATACATTTGTTGATTAGGTTTCAAAGGCAGCCCTTCTTCATGGTATCAGAAATAAGCAAATGTTGATAGATGACATACATATACATAAGCGAAACATCAACACATTTCAGTCTAACAGGATGAGAGTGGGTGAGGGACAGGGAGATGTGCATGGTGATAAGAGGGTGACAAACAGTTGAATTTTATGGTTTATAATGGGCTAGAAAACCCAGATCTGGTGGGTGTCAAAATATTTAATCATTCTGACTTCAAAGATCTTACGTTCCTGTATTGTTTTAAAGTTCCCTTTTAGTATTCTCACCATGAAATCAAAAAGAGAATGGCACACATCCTTGCAATATATTCAGCTGCAAACTATGCCAAAATATCTCGCAGGACCCCATGGTCATTCACAAAGGAAAAATATTCAACATTAAGGAATCTTTCACATGCTCATCTTCTAATGTGGTATATATCATTCAGTGTAAAAAATGTGATGAAGGCTGCTACATTGGAGAAACAAGTCAGATGCTAAAGAAGAGATTTAATTTACATAGACATATGAAAAATGCTAGTACCGACCAGAATGTCACCTCTGTGGGGCGCACTTTACAAAACCAGAACATTGTACCAATGATTTTATGGTGAGAATACTAAAAGGGAACTTGCAACAATACAGGAATGTAAGACCTTTGAAGTCAGAATGATAAATATTTTGACACTCACCAGACAGGACTTAAAGATCTGGGTTTTCTAGCCCATTATAAACCATAAAATTCTACTGCTTTGTCACCCTCTTATCACCATACATATCTCCCTGTCCCTCACCTAACCCACCCTCATCCTGCTAGAGTGTCACTGAAGTGCTTTGATGTTTCACTTATATATACTAAGTAATAAAAAAAATAAAAAAAAAAAAAACAACTCTCAAAATAGCTGTGGCACAGAAAAAAGTACTTGAATCTATCCCACTAATATATACTGCTATCTATCAACACTTGCTTAGTTCTGATCTGACTAAGAAGGGCTACCTTTGAAAGTTAAATCAAAAAGTGTATTAAGCTAGTCCAATTAAAAAAAAAAAAAAAAAGGTATCTTATTTTTCTTTTCCATGTTTTATTTTATTTCTATTGATTACCTTCAAAAGTGGACTAACACAGCTACCACATCTCTCTACAATCATTTCCAGTGAATGAGTTAACAGGTGACCTTCGATAAGAAAACCAGGTAACATTAAGGCAGAACCCCCCCCCCCAAAAAAAAAAACATTTGACATCAGCTATTTTGATGTACATATCACTCCTTCTGAAGAGTCTAAACAGATCGAATGCACATTTTTTAAATCTTACTTCTTTCCAAGATAGGTTGTCGAGGGACAAACTCTGCAGCTTGGGCGCAGAGTTCTGGGGACTTTCGAGAGGTGTTCTCTCCATCTTCATCCTCACTCTCTTCTGTGTTCAGCCGTTCAAAGCTTCTCTGCAGCTGTGCCATGCTGGGGATAGTGGGTTCCGATCCATAGCGACTTCCCGAGTTCTGGAGTGCCACTGCCGATGGTTGTGGCAAGATGGAAGGCTCCGAGCCACGTCGATGGGGCAACAGCGTGCCTCCAGGCACAAAGACAGCAGGGTCAGAACTACGTCTGCTTCCACATTGGCCATCAGGTCGATATATATGCTGGAAGCTGTAGGAACGATCAAGTAAATAAACTTACCTCAAAGAAACACTAAGTATGAGGCAAGAAACTCTCCGACTACACCGCCCAAATTGCAAAAAAAGTGATCTACAAAACTGCCCACTCTGCAGACTTCACTTACCTAGGAACCAAATGGTGGCACTCCTTAGCACCCAAAATAAGAAATATACAGGAATATACTAGATTCCGCAAAATCCTCAAATCGTTCCTATTCAAACAAACCCTCACAGAGAACAACCATATCTCAAACAACTAATTACCTGAATTGGTTATTACTCTATTTACAAAACGCAAAAAGGGGAGCTTGCCTAAAGTCAACCTCAACAATATAACAAAAAGCGAGCATATGTCATGGGATGATTTAACAACATACAATTAAAAAGTAACAAGCGGGGGAAAAGACCTCAGAAAAGTGGTGACCTTCAGCTCCAAAACTGGAGTAACTGAAACATACTGGTCACAATTCTTCTCTGTAATCGGTCAAAAAACCCCAACCAAACTGAATGGTTCTGCAAAAAAACTTAATCTTTTTGATTTTTCTTATTGCATTGTTTGAATACCCAAAACAAAATGTCAAGGAAAAAGAAAGGGAATTGCAATCAACAAACGCTCCCCACTGCAAAGCTGTATTTTGATGTAAACGTTCAACTTAACTGACTGAGCTTGACTACATGCATTAGTCACAAAAAGGCATCCGAACCCGAACATAGGGCTTCTTCAGGGGATGCAGGATACCAGTCTCTTCAATGCAGATTTTGACTCAGCAGTGGCGCAGGCTAGAATCCCGCTGCTCATCTGTAATCTGTGTATTATTGATAGGGGAGCTTTTATTCCTTTTCACGAGATGAGCAGCCACTGCAGAGTCAAACTGCATTGAAGAGACTGGTATCCTGCATCCCCTGAAGACCACCTATGGTCGGGTTTGGATGCCTTTTTGTGACTAACGCATGCAGTCAAGCTCAGTCAGTTAAGTTGAACTTTTACATCAAAATATAAAACTACAGCTTTGCAATGGGGAGCATTTGATGATTGCAATTCCGTTTCTTGGCATTTGTTTTGGGTATTCACACAATGCAATAAGAAGAAATCATTCAGGTTGGTTGGGAGGTTTTGACCGATGATTACAGAGGAGAATTGTGACCAGTACGTTTCAGTTACTTCATTTTCGGAGATGAAGGTCACCACTTTGAGGTCTTTTCCCCGTTTTTTTTTACTTTTTAATTGTATGTTGTTAAATCATACCATGACATATGCTCGCTTTGTTATATTGTTGAGATTATTACTCTATTTACCATTAACTTTCTCTTTGCTTCATGTCCAATTTCTTATTCATAGTAGATTTTCTAAATGTTAAAACATCCATAGCTATCCAAGTTTGCTTGTGATATTTTATAGTAAAATTGGATTCTTACAACAAATTACTTTATGCATTATTCTGTTATGTATCCTATACTGTTTATTGTAAGTCACATTTAACTCAAACTTGTTTGGTATAATGTGTGATATGTCACAAATAATAAAAATAATAATAAGTTGATGTTAAAGAATTATGATTCCTTTTTAATATGGATAAATGTCTCTCTCCCCCCCCCCCTCACCCCAGTGCAAAGTTTACCCATTTATGAAGCTTAAGTGACTAAAAAAAAAGTCTCACTAGAGTAGTGGTCTTGTTTTGGGGAAATCCACGAAAATAAAATGCTAACCTAGTTGAAAGAATTAAATTCACAAGCCATCCTGGAGCCAGGTTGGTTTCAGCTGCTGTGCAGAGGTTAGTTTGCAATACATTCAGTTCCATGACAAGCTTACCTGCAGCGGTCTCCGTAGCCACAGAAGCCATTCTGGAAAAACCTGCAGATCTGGGACGACTTTCTGTCATGAGAAAAACGGCAGCTCTGTCCCCATCTGCAAGCTCCACGGATGAAATTCCTGAAATGAGATTCAGTAAAAAAAATAAAAAAATAAAATAAAAAAAAATTCCTTACAATCAGGCAAGGATTCGTTTATCTAGAACTTGAGGCTGCCAGAGTCCCCGTGTGCCTGGTTTTAACCTTGGATCTTTTTCTTTCACCCACTGAACAGCATCACGTCCCAGCTTACCCAATGCCATAACACTTGTAACTCCTAAGGGAGCTAAGACAGACCCAACAAGAATAGGCAGAACAAAACCCCCTCAATCAGGATCTTGATTCTCATGGACAGAGCAGCAGACAGTTTTCCTGGATTGCACTTGGGTCAGCCTAAGCAAATTGTTTATGCCACACTTCAGCTACAAAAAAAAAAAAAAAAAACCCACAACCAACCACATTTCTGCAATCTTGTGCAAATGCAGAAGGGGAAAAAATGAATAGAAGCATCTGTGTAACCAAAATCCAGGTCAGTGAGTTTAGCCACAAGATGAGATACGGTTTGACAGTCCTGCAAACACCCAGGCACCTTATATACAAGGTGGTGCTTAACTGCTCCATGGCATGATACACAAAATTGTTTATGGGGCTCCCAGTGGCGTACCTAGGGTAGTTGACACCCGGGGCCGGTCATTTTTTAATCCCCCCCCCCCCCCACCCCAAATCCAGTACTAGGTATGCCGAGAATACAAAACACTCAGGACCTATAGAGCAATTCTACCATACCATAAGCAGTCATTTCTACGAATCACACAAAGAAAAGGAAAACATCTTAAAACACTACAGTGAGCACTAGAACATCAATTCACCTATTGTAAAATGAAACCTGACAGAATAGTACAGATCGTCGATCCTGCACAGTCAATGCCAACTGAAAGCCATGTCTTTTTCACAAACACAGATACACCCTAATCCACTATAGAATAAGTAATCATAAACTTTCTATTTAGATAAACATTAAACTGAACCCCCAAGATGCCACAGACTCTGCATACCACAAGAGGCATATTTTCAAAGCACTTAGCCTTCCAAAGCTCCTTAGAAACCTCTGGAACTTTGAAAATATGCCTCAATGCAACACCACAGAAACCGAAAATGTCCCCTAATACTGTGCAAAATATAAAGACAGCAGATGTACATTTGAAAAAAGTACCTATCACCACTTTACAAATTAACGAATAGAAATAAAATATAGAAAATAAAATACCATTTTATTGGACTAATACATTTAGCTTTCAGAGGGCAAAACTCCTTCCTCAGGTCAATACACTATAGTGCTGTTACAGTATCCTCAGTTGCATTCCTAGGGTGGCTGACACCCGGGGCGGATCGCCGATGCCCCCCCCACCGGCGAAAGGACACCCCCCAAGGTGCATTTTTACCTGCGGGGGGGGGGGGGGGTGCTGCGTGCCTGTCTGCTTCGCTCGTTCCATGCTCCCTCTGCCCCGGAACAGGAAGTAACCTGTTCCGGGGCGGACCGCATCCACCGCCCCCCCTAGGAACGCCACTGAGTATACTATCCTGACCTGAGGAAGGGGGTTTTGTTCTGCAAAAGTCAAAATGTATTAAAATTAGTCCAATAAAAAGATTACCTTGTTTACATGTTCTATTATAAACATTAACACAGCTACAATACTACTTTATCCTAAAGCAAAAAATATATATATTTTATTTACAGTTTATTGTCTCTGGTTTCTGCTTTCCTCATCTTCCTTCCATCCAGCATGTCTTCGTTCTCTCCCTGCCCCTTCCATCCACATCTGCCCGTCTGCCGTCTCTCTCTCCCCCTTCCATTCACTGCCTGCCCTTTCTATCCCTTCCATCCACTGTCTGCCCTTTCTCTCTGCCCCTTCAATCCACCATTTGCCCGCCCTCTCCCATCCATCCATCCCTTTTTTTCAGCCCCCTTATCCCACCTGCCCCTAGTTCTAGTCCCAGCCCACATCTCCCACCTGCCCCCCTTTTCGGCCTCCAGTTTCAGCCCCAGCCACTTCTCCCTGTCCCCTTTTCAGCCCCCAGTTTCAACCCCAGCCCTTTTCTCTAACCAGTGCCGAGCTTCAGCCCCAGCCACTTCTCCTAGTCTCCTTTTCAACCCCCAGTCCCAGTACTAGCCCCCTTATCCCACCTACCCTCCTTTTCAGCCCCCTTCATCTACATGCCTTGCATTAGGGCCCCCCTATTCAGCCCTAGACCCAGGCATGCCCCCATTTTCCCACCAACTCCAGGCATGGCCCCCATTTTCCCTCATGGCCCCTTCTCAGACCCTAGTTCCAGCCCCCTTCTCCCATCTGAGAACCCCCTCCCCACGCCCCTTCTCCAATCTGAGAAGGCTGTGCTGCTTCTTAAGCTTTTCAAGTTTTTCTTCTCTTGAAAACGCAGAACAGGTGTCCATGTGTGCTTCTGCTCAGGGCCGGTCCTAGGGTCTCTGGTGCCCCCCTGCAGAATATGAGTTGGCATGCACGCACGCACGCGCCCCCCCCCCCCCCCCCCCATCTCCTTTCTCTCTTCTCCCACCCTGCCCAGCGATTCTCCTTCGCCCCCATCTCCCTCCCATTTATGCCCACCTGCCCGCCCTCTTCTCCTCCCCCAACATCCCCCTTTTTCTTCCCTGCATGTTGTCTTTTTTAATTTACCTCCGTCCCAGCAGCCATGTCATTTGAAAGCCCTGCCCCGTCTCTAGCCTTCTCTCCCTTCGTGAGTTCGTTCCCTCAGAGTCCCGCCCTCGAGGAAATGACATCAGAAGGCGGGACTCAGCGGAACAAACTCACGAAGGGAGGGAAGGCTAGAGACGGGGCAGGGCTTTCAAATGACGCAGCTGCTGGGACGGAGGTAAATTAAAGATTTAAAGCCCCAAGGACGGCGCGGTATGGCACCGCAGCGGCGCCCTTGAAGGCAGGCGCCCCCTGCTGTGCTTACCCCGCTTACTGGGTTTGACCGGCCCTGCTTCTGCTCAGACTCCCACACATTTGTCCCTCACCACTGGCTCTTAGAGGCTTGCAAAGGCTTCCTTTCCACTTTCAAATAAAATAAAAATCAGGCAGATTTTAAAGAGGAATATCATGAGAAATCCTCTCTAACCCCTCAACAGGACCTCGGAGCTGGTGGTAGTTTCCAGCGTTAGAAACAGCGCTCGAAAAACCCTGCCCTAAGCTAAATGACCTCATTTACATCACTTTGCCTACATTAACATGATTTGTGCTCATCTTTAATGCACACTGTTTCCTGTGCTAGAGCCTTCTGCACACATTAACGCTGGCACTAATCACCTCTATAGCATTGGCGTTGGGGATTACTGCGTGCTAACTGAATTACACTGGTTTTAAACAGGCGGCAGTAAAGCCTTCCTGTGGCAGGTGATGTGTATGAATGGGAATATTAGTATATGATCTGCAAAAAAAAAAAAACCACAAACCCGACTAATGGCACAGTAAACTTGGGCTTAGTCTGCATTAGGATACGCCAAGCCCAGATGTCACTGCGCCTTAAAGGGCTCTTAAATTAGATTTTTTTTTTTTAATCAAGTATTTTAATTGATCAGTCTGTATATATTTGTAATGGAACATCAGAGTTTGGAGGGTCTCGGCAGCAGTGCTCGACAGGCATCCTGTTGATAGCAACTGGCGAGCGCCATCTTCCTCGAGTAATTTTATCAAAGACTGTAATAGCATCTTTTATCAGGTCATCTAGAGTCCCAACCCCAATCATATCAGATTTTCATTCCACCTTTGGGCCAAGATAGAGAGCAAAGCTGAGGGCCATCACCTAGTTAAGACCGTCAGGGCACCTGGCATAGGCCAGGCCCATTCCTTAGTTTCTACCCTACACCGAGCACCCATGTAACCACCCCAATTGTCATAACAGCAATACACGTATAGGTATTCACGCCTAAGTCTAAGGAGGGCCACCAACGGGTTAGGTTTTCAGGATACCCCCTAACGAACATGCATGAGAAAGACTGAATGCCTACTACCTCCAATGTATGCAAATCTCTCATGCATATTCCATTAGGGATATCCGAAAAACCTGATTAGCTGGTGGCACTTGAGGACTGGAGTGAATACCCAAGAATTAAGGGACTCTGGGAAAGACCAGAGGGCAGCTGTGGCTATGAAGGGACAAAGGTTGAAGCTCAAAAAAAAAAAAAAAAAAAAACATTGCCAAACTCCATACAAAGAAATTATGAAACCCAGTCACGTTTCCTTTTAAAGCTATTTAAACAGCGATATTGCCTCAAATTCAACCCATTGCATCATTTTAGCGTCAAAATCCCCAGCACACTGGCATACACCTTAAAGCAAGAGTTCTCAATCCAGTCCTCAGGACACACCAATCCACTGCACAAGATAGATTTGCATACAAAGAAGATAGTTTATGCATGTTTATTGTGGGTATCTTGAAAACCCAGGGCTGGAAAGCCCTCAGGGCAGGTTTGAGAACTATGCAATAATCCAGCAGGAGTGGTACATCTTACTGTACACCGCCTTGAGTGAATTCCTTCAAAAAGGCAGTAAATAAATCCTAATAAATAAAATACATGCACAAACTCTTTGGGTAAGCTTATTACAGCTACTGATGTAAATTACCTCCTTCCCTGGGGGGGGGGGGGGGGGGGGGGGAAGAGAGAAAAAGAATCACCTGCTCAAATAATCTGTTAAGGATAGTCAGACATTCAGCAGAATATAAACAGCTCTGAAAACGTCAGGCATTAACACATCAAAACACACAAAATGTTGGTGTAGAAAAGTACAATTATTAATTGTAAACTGCAGAATGATCCCTTGACAGAAGGAGAAAAGAAAGCAAGTTCTATAATAACAAAAGGCTTATAAACATTAGTAGTCAATACAGAGCTCAAGCAAGGCTGGGGACAGCAGTAGCCATACAAGTCCTGAATACTTTGTCTACTAGCGAAAACTGCTAGCTCTTGATCCCGGGTTTAAATTGGGGTATAGGAGCAAGGCATTCCAATAAGTAGGGACCAGATAACAGAAGGCAGGTACAGTGTGTGGTTTCCAGTGTAATACTAGTGCGTGCAAGAACATCAAGATTACTCTGAAATGTTTTTTTTTTTTGTTACATTTGTACCCTGCGCTTTCCCACTCATGGCAGGCTCAATGCGGCTTACATGGGGCAATGGAGGGTTAAGTGACTTGCCCAGAGTCACAAGGAGCTGCCTGTGCCTGAAGTGGGAATCGAACTCAGTTCCTCAGTTCCCCGGGACCAAAGTCCGCCACCCTAACCACTAGGCCACTCCTCCACTGTTGCTACTATTTGAGATTCTACATGGAATGTTGCTATTCCACTAGCAACATTCCATGTAGAAGTCGGCCCTTGCAGATCACCAATGTGGCCGCGCAGGCTTCTGCTTCTGTGAGTCTGACGTCCTGCAGACTCACAGAAACAGAAGCCTGTGCAGCCTTCTACTTGGAATGTTGCTAGTGGAATAGCAAAATTCCATGTAGAATCTCCAATAGTAGCAACATTCCATGTAGAATCTCCAATAGTATCTATTTTATTTTTGTTACATTTCTACCCTGCGCTTTCCCACTCATGGCAGGCTCAATGCGGCTTACATGGGGCAATGGAGGGTTAAGTGACTTGCCCAGAGTCACAAGGAGCTGCCTGTGCCTGAAGTGGGAAATCAAACTCAGTTCCTCAGGACCAAAGTCCACCACCCTAACCACTAGGCCACTCCTCCACTTGAGAAAGCAAGTGGGGATTCAAATCCACTTTCTCCCACTAAGGTTCTTTGTGACTTTGGGTAAGTCACTGCACCCTCCATTGGATCAGAAGCTTACCTTCAGCTTGTATTTGTAAAGACAATTAAATTCAAAATACATATTCTCTCAGATTTATTCATGACCTTTAAGAAGAGTTACTTAGGGGGTCTTTTAACTAAAGCGTAGCTTCAAGTTATCTGCAGCAAGGCTCATTTTATTCCTATGGGCCCTGCCGCAGATAACGCGAGTCAAGGTTTAGTAAGAGACCCCCTTAGCTCTCCTTTCTGGTTCATAAGGAGGTAAAACTATCCAAAGTAACAAGACCTTCTAAGAAAAATATAAGAAATGCCTTTTTTTTTTTTTTTTTAAACAAGGTTTCTGGGTGGTCTTCATTTGTAGACTCTTTTTCACCAATGTGAACACTTTTTTTTTTTATTTTGTCTGCACACAATGATCCGAAACCCTTCTGTATTACACTTACATAAACATACTCTGTTTTGTAGGCATCACAGGGAAACAACAAGTCAAGCGGAAGATATTCAGAAGGACCAGACTGAAGTCACAGATGTTAACAGTCAAAAATGATGATTTATGTATCACAGGGGACATATGTAAATATGAGAGCAGATGAGGGCCAAATGGCCCAACCAGTCTGCCCATCCTCATAGCTGCCACATCTGGTCACACCGGTGCCTGAGAAGGGCTCTTAAGACCGGTTCTAGAATAGGGGTTAGGAAGAAGAGGATGAAAAACACTTTTTCACTATTATGCTGGAAGCAGATTTCCTTTATATTCAAAGTTTTATATTGCTGTAAAAATATATATAAGTTTTATGTGCATTTCTTGTTGACCTTCCAATGCTGTTTAGCTGGATGTACAGTACAACATCCCTGGGACTAGCTTGCGGAGGAGTAGCCTAGTGGTTAGTGCAGTGGACTTTGATCCTGGGGAACAGAGTTCAATTCCCACTGCAGCTCCTTGTGACTCTGGGCAAGTCATCTAACCCTCCATTGCCCCTGGTACAAAATAAGTACATGAATATATGTAAACCACTTTGAATGTAGTTGCAAAAACCTCAGAAAGGCAGTATATCAAGTCCCATTTCCCTATCCCTTATGACATCACAATATCAGAAGTGAGCCAAGTATGGGGCAATCAAGCCATTCTGACATCACTGATAAGGTTGGCTCTTATTGGTGGAATGAGTGGAGGAGTAGCCTAGTGGTTAGTGCAGTGGACTTTTATCCTGGGGAACTGAGTTCAATTCCCACTGCAGCTCCTTGTGACTCTGGGCAAGTCACTTAACCCTCCATTGCCCCTGGTACAAAATAAGTACCTGTAAATAAGCCTGTCTGTCCAACATTGCTGCCTGGATGTCTCACCGCCATCTGAAGCTAAACATGACCAAGACCGAGCTCCTTATCTTTCCACCTAAACCAACCTCTCCTCTCCCCCCATTCTCTATTTCTGTGGATAACATGCTCATCCTTCCTGTCTCATCAGCAGGCAAACTTGGGGTCATCTTCAACTCCTCCCTCTCCTTCTCTTCACATCTTCAACAGACTGCTAAAACCTGTGGTTTCTTCCTCTATAACATCACTAAAATTCACCCTTTCCTTTCCGAGTACACAACCAGAACCCTCATCCACACTCTTATCACCTCCCACTTAGACTACTGCAACATGCTTCTCATAGGTCTCCCACTTAGCCATCTGTCTCCTCTTCAAGCTGTTCAAAATTCGGCAGCACACCTAATATTCCGACAATGTTGTTATGCTCATATTACCCCTCTCCTCAAGTCACTTCATTGGCTCCTTAGCCGTTTCTGCATACAGTTCAAACTCCTCTTACTGACTTATAAATGCATTCACTCTGCAGCTCCTCAGTACCTCTCCACGCTCATCTCTCCCTACACCCCTCCCATGAACTTCGCTCGCTGGGTAAATCTCTCTTATCTGCACCCTTCTCCTCCACTGCTAACTCCAGACTCCGTTCCTTTTATCTTGCTACACCATATGCCTGGAATAGACTTTCTCTGGTCATCTTCAAATCTAAGCTAAAAACCCACCTTTTTGACACTGCTTTTAAGTCCTAACCCCCACTGACCTGTTCAGAACCCTCACCTTATCCTCACTTCAACTGTCTCTTATCCCTTATATGCCCTGTCTGTCCTAACCCTTATCCCTTACCTGTCCTGTCTGTCCTAATTAGATTGTAAGCTCTGTCCAGCAGGGACTGTATCTCCATGTTCAAGTGTAAAGTGCTGCGTATAGAAATAAGTAGTAGTAATATATATAAACCGCTTTGAATGTAGTTGCAAAATACCACAGAAAGGCAGTATATCAAAGTCCCATTTCCCTATTTGAGATTCTACATGGAATGTTGCTACTCTTTGAGATTCTACATGGAATGTTAATGTTGCTATTCCACTAGCAACATTCCATGTAGAAGCCTGCCCTTGCAGATCAGCAACACGGCCGCGCAGGCTTCTGTTTCTGTGAGTCTGATGTCCTGCGTGGCTGCATTGCTGATCTGCAAGGGCAGGCTTCTACATGGAATGTTGCTAGTGAAGGAGTAGCCTAGTGGTTAGTGCAGTGGACTTTGATCCTGGGGAACTGAGTTCGATCCTAGGGAACTGCAGCTCCTTGTGACTCTGGGCAAGTCACTTAACCCTCCATTGCCCCTGGTACAAAATAAGTACCTGAATATATGTAAACCGCTTTGAATGTAGTTGCAAAAACCTCAGACAGGCGGTATATCAAGTCCCATTTCCCTTTCCCCCTCTCAGGTTAAGGTCCCTCTCTCTTCACTACCACTGCTCAACTCACATTCAATGAAGAAAAGGGATGGATGGGGGGGGGGGGGGGGGAGAGAGAAAGCGACTCTACAGTGAAATATTTGCAAACCATATTGTCAGTCACTGTGGCTCTACCATATGTTAGGAGTTCCTCCTATTTTTGAAGGAAGAAAAAACACAGCCTGAGCTTTCTTTATTGTGGCACGCATAATTACATTTACACAATACAGGACTAGCTAAAGTGTTCTCATGGTTTCTTAATAGAAGGGCTGTGCATTCCTTTGACACCTCAACCATGAAGAAGGAGGCGGCGGCAGCTTTATTGGGGGAGGGGGGGGCTTGTTTCCTTTTAAAAAGGCTTCCCACTGTCCATCTAGGACAATAAAAACCAATCCTGCCTGCCAGCTGTTATCAGTCACTTGCTAATTACCTTTACTTAGCTCAAGTTACACTCCTCCCTTAACGGTATCCCTCGTTTTCTTACAGAAGAAAGTCGTTGACCGTGAAACTTTAAATCCACTCTGTTGGTGGTGGACAAAAATTTAGTTCTCACTCATTTTTAAGTTTGAACAGACACGGGAAGAGAGCCCTCTAGTCTAGGGTGACCTACTGTGCACGTGGTTCTGCAACACACAAGATATTTAAAGGTACAGCCATTCTTTTACAGACCTGCTAGGCCAACACAGCACATAGCCAAGTAGTTTCAGCAACAGAAACACCTCACAAAACCTTAGCCCTTGAATGCTGAGTACAATCAGAAAGCAAAGACCCAACAGATAAAAGGCCCTTACGAAGTACAAAAGGCATACAGCAGAGAACAAAAAAAAGAGAAGTATTAATAAAGGCATGGCTAGGGAAGCAGAGAAGTAAGATTCCACAGAAATCTTTTCCACGAGGTAATTCATGCTTAAATTAGGAACTCTCCCCATTTACTGTGTACCTGCACAGGACCCTGGAAGACGTTCCTCTGCCAGAGACCCTGGCTGGTGTAGCTGCTGCTGCTCCTGCTGCCATTGGCTCAGGCTCCATCTGGTATTCCTTCCTACTATACACGTTAAAAGCTAGGAGAATCAGCTTCTAGACAGTATTTAAGTACTGGAGCCCTCCAGGGCCAAATCTATCCTCTAGAGGTAGCTAATAGAAATGGGGCACTGTGGAACCACCCCTTAGCTCTGTGAGCCTATAAAGCTGAAGAGCCAAAGGGAGGATCCACCCTTTTCCCTTAAGTCCCAGGGAATCATTGGGTGCATCCATAGTGGCTCAAACTAATCAAGGGGAAATCTGAGATGAGGGGAATGTCATTTAAAATAAGGACTTTTAGTGGAGTTTGTGTTCTTTGGTGTGTCAGGTTTGGGTTAATGTCCTGTTGATGAAAGGTTTATCTGAACATAAAGGAAACAGATTGCTTTTTCTTGGGAATACCTCTTGCATATTTTTTTAAACACTGTTTATAGTGCTGAGAAATATACAGGATTTACTGATGTGTAAATTAAGCGAGGACCAGCCATAGGGTTGCCACACAGCTCCCTTTCTTGAGAGCAGGCTAATCCAGTCCTGATTTTGCCCCCCCCCCCCCAAAAAAAAAAAACAAAAAAAAAAAACAGAGCTTCAGATCCCCAAGCATCATGCCAGATATGGATAAGCTTGTTCTCACAGTCATCAATAGAAATCAAACAAAATAAAACATGGAAAATAAAATATGATGATACCTTTTTTATTGGACATAACTTAATACATTTTTTGATTAGCTTTCGAAGGTTGCCCTTCTTCGTCAGATCGAAAATAAGCAAATGTGCTAGCTGACAGTGTATATAAGTGAAAACATTCAAGCATTACTATGACAGTCTGACGGGGTGGGTCGGAGGTATGCATGGGGACATCAAAGCATATCATTGATATTCTAACAGGATGGGTGTGGATAGGTGAGGGGTGGGGTGATCAACAGAGACATACAGCTTTATGCTTTATAATGGGCTAGGAACCCCAGATCCTTGTTAAGTCCTTTCTGTTGGGTTCTCACAGTCACAAACTCTGCAGGTTTCATATGGAGATCTGGTAGTCTGAATAAAATTAGAGGAAATCAACCAAAATAGTTTAAGATCTATGCTAGAAGATGTAAGACCTGAATGAGTAAACCCTGGCGAGGGAGGAATGGGACTTGATATACCACCTTTCTGTGGTTTTTACAACTATTTCAAGGTGGTTTACAGGGTATGTACAGGTACTTATTTGTCCCTGGGGCAATGGAGGGTTACGTGACTTACCCAGAGTCACAGGGTGCTGTGGTAGGAATTGAACCCAGTTCTGCAGGCTCAAGGTCTAGCTGCACTAGGCCACTCCAGGAGAGAAAAGGCAGGATGTTTCAATACTTGAAAAGTATTAATGAGCAATTTTTTTGTAGTAAGAGGAAAGAGTAGAACTAGAGGATATGAAATGAAACTACAAGAAGGTAAACTTAAAAAGCCACACTAGGAAAGGGTAGTGGATGCCTGGAACAAAAACAGAACTCAAAACGCGGAGGATTCCTATCGAACAAGAGGATGGGATCAAAGGACAACAAATGACATAAAGAACGTGTCCTGTACAGAGCAGAGTGGCAGGTACGATCCTAAACAAAGGCAGAAACTGCATGTTCTGCACAGTGGCATGTAGGACTCTAGATGATTCGCTGGGCAAACTAGGTAGACTGTGTTTGTCTTTATCTGTTACTGTGTGATCCAGGAGACACACCTGAAACTGCTTCCATGCAGCACAAGTGTAAAACCAACAGTTAAGTCTGGCTGCCAGTCGACCAAGGGCCACTCCTGTATGCTGAACCACAACTACCTGGTCACTGCTGTGTGTAGGCAGGTGCCCAGCTCTCTGACTTAACTAACTATGAGCACTGGCCCTGCAGCATTCCCAGCTTCTGACAGGTACCCTAATTCCTAGGTGCAGTTTGCGTCTAACATAGGCAACCGTGACACCCTGTCCCAGTCCCTTAATACACTGAAGACATAGTAACATAGTAGATGACGGCAGAAAAAGACCTGCACGGTCCATCCAGTCTGCCCAACAAGATAAACTCATATGTGCTACTTTATATATATACCTGACCTTGATTTGTATCTGCCATTTTCTGGGCACAGACCGTAGAAGTCTGCCCAGCACTAGCCCCGCCCCCAACCACTAGTCCCACCTCCCACCACTGACTCTGCCACCCAATCTCGGCTAAGCTTCTGAGGATCCCTTCCTTCTGAACAGGATTCCTTTATGTTTATCCCACGCATGCTTGAATTCCGTTACCGTTTTCATCTCCACCACCTCCCGTGGGAGGGCATTCCAAGTATCCACCACTCTCTCCGTGAAAAAAATACTTCCTGACATTTTTCTTGAGTCTGCCCCCCTTCAATCTCATTTCATGTCCTCTAGTTCTACCGCCTTCCCGTCTATGGAAAAGGTTCATTTGCAGATTAATACCTTTAAATTATTTGAACGTCTGTATCATATCACCCCTGTTTCTCCTTTCCTCCAGGGTATACATGTTCAGGTCAGCAAGTCTCTCCTCATACGTCTTGTAATGCAAATCCCATATCATTCTCGTAGCTTTTCTTTGCACCGCTTCAATTCTTTTTACATCCTTAGCAAGATACGGCCTCCAAAACTGAACACAATACTCCAGGTGGGGCCTCACCAACGACTTATACAGGGGCATTAAAACCTCTTTTCTCCTGCTGGTCACACCTCTTTCTATACAGCCTGTGCTTAACAGAGCTGCCTGCAAGACAAAATAATAAATAACATATTCACTTTGGATTAAGTGGGAACAGCTTGGCCGCAGCTTTATTAGAAGGACATAACTGTATATAATACAAACAATCAAAACAGGATACCCCAACCACACTGTAAGCTCTTAAAAAGCTACAGTTAAAGCACCCAGTAGGCAGCCATAAGCAAGACTGACAAATGCACTATAGACAGTACACAGGACGCTCCCGCCACCCAGCAAGGTACGTCAAACCCAGGTGCAGTGAACCCATCTGCACCAAACCGTAACTTGGTGAATTAGCGCTCCTCCAATCACTCAGGCTCAGATATTCCCACCCGCCAAGCTGCGATATGCGTAATATAATATAAACCAATAAGTAGAGAAAGGGGTGGGTGGGAGGGTAGGCTGTTACCGTTCATGTCCTCAGGGAAGAAAGAGGGAGCATGCAGTAACTCTGTGAGCTATAAGCCCACAGCTCCAGCCCCTCCTTCCCTGCAGGGAGCCCTCATGGTGCAAAAACTCTCTTCTGGTCATCATGGGTCCTTGGTTATTGCAGCTCACCCTTCCCCTCACAGCTGGAGCATGGGTGCAGGGTGCCATGTTATGGGTGGCTCCATGCACTTCGACCCTCCACCTTATTCTTTTTCTTTGGGGAGGGGGAGGAGTAAGGAAGTCATATTGGAAGTATAGGGAAGACAGCCAATTCAGCATTATCACTCACCCCAAACTATGCCCTAATTCTACCACTAGATGTCACCACTGCCCACCACCTTCACCTAGAGATTGTGATCATAGCCTCTGCAGCATCCCTATATCCACATGGAGCAAAGGCCAAGCTCAGAAATGTATCTCAGGTCATCCACTGAGCCACTAGGAAAAGAAATTAACCCCCCCCCCCAAAGGTTTACAATAGATTAGAGGCATAAAGTGTGTGTGGGGGGGGGGGGGGGGGGGGGAGGGAACATAATTGTGAACTCAGTGGAGATGGTGGAGATGATGGATATAGAAATGGAATTCAGGCCTGAGGCTACATTTAAGAACTGGACAACCGAAAATACAAAAAGTTACTTCAACTTAGGCAGTTCTGCAATGGAGCATCTTTTTGCCCATGGCTTTAATTTCACAGAATCTCAAGGAAGGAAAACTGCTACCAAAAAAACCCAAAACAAAACAAATCCCTGAAATTGTCTCAAAATGAATGCGAGGACTCTTGTCCTTGAGGGGCTATTATGCTTATGTACAAGTTTTAGCTTGCACTGTATTTTCTGTAGAATGTTCTTTTTATTTCTCCTTCAAGCTGCTGCAGGAAGCGAGTCTTAGGAAAATGATAAGCCTTCTTAAAATGGTGAAAGTGAGGCAAGTTGCAGGGCTGGGGATTTTTCCCCCTTAATTGTTAACCTGAACTTCAAGTTTCACCAGAGATGCTGAGCAGTGGCAAATCCAGTCTAAAACCATAGGCTTGTTGAGGCTGATATTAAGTTATAACGACTTCTCTGTATATTAAACATATTTCCCATAGATTTGTAGTGGTACATTTGTAGTCCGTATCTTGCTAAGGACGTAAAAAGAATTGAAGCGGTGCAAAGATACGGACTCCAAAACTGAACACAATACTCCAGGTGGGGCTGAATTTCTTTTAATGCCGCCCCGCAGGTTTGCTACAGCTTAAAAGACTATTCCTGTAATTAAATAGGATCTTTATAATTTCTTCTTGTTGTTTACTTAAAATAATGCTTTATGTATATTTAGCCAAAATCACAGCCATCAGCAAGTGAACAACTGCTGAGGAAGATTTTCTTCATTGTTTTTTTTTATTGAGATTTATTAACGGCCTTTATGAAGAGATTCACCCAAGGCAATGTAGGTACAGTTTAACATAAAAACTTTTAACAGCATAACAATAGTAAAATAAACAAAACTACAATAAATGAGCTAAACTTGAAAACAGCAAATTGAAACCTAATAATAGAACCACTGTGAAACAGTATCAAAAATATACACATTTAACAGCAGTGGAATTCAAATACCAGAGATATAATACACTGTCAGTATAATACTGATACACCTAATAAGCATGCATTAGAATATTCAACAAACAGACATGATGCCAATGATTTTCTGGAGTGGAGGAGTGGCCTAGGGCCTAGTGGTTAGGGTGGTGGACTTTGGGCCTGAGGAACTGGGTTCGATTCCCACTGCAGGCACAGGCAGCTCCTTGTGACTCTGGGCAAGTCACTTAACCCTCCATTGCCCCATGTAAGCCGCATTGAGCCTGCCATGAGTGGGAAAGCGTGGGGTACAAATGTAACAAAAATAAAATTGATACTATTGGAGATTCTACATGGAATGTTGCTATTCCACTAGCAACATTCCATGTAGAAGGCTGCGCAGGCTTCTGTTTCTGTGAGTCTGAGTCTGACGTCCTGCACAGACTCACAGAAGCAGAAGCCTGCGCGGCCACATTGGTGATCTGCAAGGGCTGACTTCTACATGGAATGTTGCTGGTGGAATAGCAACATTCCATGTAGAATCTCAAATAGTAGCAACAGTGGAGGAGTGGCCTAGTGGTTAGGGTGGTGGACTTTGGGCCTGAGGAACTGAGTTTGATTCCCACTTTAGGCACAGGCAGCTCCTTGTGACTCTGGGCAAGTCACTTAACCCTCCATTGCCCCATGTAAGCCGCATTGAGCCTGCCATGAGTGGGAAAGCGCAGGGTACAAATGTAACAAAAAAAAAAATACAACTTACCATATAGCTGAGGGACCAAGTACAGATATATGATGGGAACAAGATGCATGATGGTACAGAAGCAGTTGGGATTTAGATGGTTAGCTAAACTCAAGGCAAGTTCTTTGTATAATTAAGGAACTGATAAGTTCTTTATCTCTAGCTTAATTATACAAAGTGTGTGTGGCAAGCTAGTCTAGGTGCAGAATGAATGTACAGTCAACTCTATGTATTAAAGGCTTGGGAGAAAAGCCAGGCTTTCACCTGCTTCCTGAAGTAGAGGTAGTCTTGATTTAGATATAGCCCCTCTGGGGGTAAATTCCAGAGTGAGGCGGCTCACTGGTGGGTATCACATTGTACAATTTCCTTTGATGAGGGGACAGATAATGATGGTGCTTAAGAGGATCTTAGAGGTCTCAAAGGTGTGTAAACAGCTAACTTTTAAGTACTGTGGCCCATTTGGTTTGAGAGCCTTGAAAATCAAAGTTTTAAATTTAGCCCTGTTGTAGCCAGTGTAGTTTTTGCAGGAAGGTGTGATGTGGTCACGCTGTTTACAGCCTTCTATCAGTCCTGCTGCTCCATGCTCCCCACCACTGCTCTCTGGCGACTGGGCACTTGCTTTGCCTCTGGGCTGCGAGACTGGTATCGATCCGCCTTCGGAGTCGCCGCTGTGGGCTGATGTGCTCCACGAGGTTGGAGCTCGACTCGTAGGCCGAATCCCATCTTGTCTGCTGGTGCCCGGACGCCTGAAGAGGCCGTCCTGGCTCCGCCCAGGGGCTTTTAAAACCCCCTTCGTAGCTCTTCCCCTTTTTCAGCGGGGTGCCATTCGGGCGGTGGGAACATGCCCATCACGCCTCGCTTGCACCCCTCTGTCCCGGAGCGCATGCCCATCGGGGCACGGCGCCATATTATAGGCGGCTCCGTGCACCCGTGGGGGCACTGCGCCTTGTTTTTCTATCAGTCGTGCTGCTGCATTCTGAAGTAGTTGGAGCTGATACAAAGTCTTTTTGGTTTAACCAGTTTACAGGGCATTATTACAATAGTCCAGTCCTGATGTTATCATGGCATGGATGGACCACTGTTGTCAAACTCATCTCTTCAGTATATGGAGAGAGATTTCCTAGCTGCATAGGTGATAAGAGACAATTTTTAAAGGTAGTTTGAATTTGCAGATCATTAACAAGCAGAAGCCTGGAGAACCACAGAAGCTTTCTTCTGCATCAAAAGAACAGGGCTGCCAATTTACCCAGTTTCAGGAGGAAGACTTTTTGGCCAGTCCTGGGTTTGAATTTACATCCCAATGAATCTTGGGATTTGCGGTCCCTGAGTCTACCCATTGAAAACAGTGTTGCAGGTGCCATGATGCAGCAGGATAGGCCTATCAGAAAGCCAGGGCTGACCTAAAATTTCCCTCTTGGAACAGGGTAACTTGGCAGCTCTGCAAGAGGCAACAACATTAACATTTTCAGTCTTGGCAGTTCCTAAGAAATAATACAGACATAGCAGCAAGACCTATAGTTAAATCTTGCTGGTACCTGTTTTGCTAAATAGTTCTCATGTAGCAGTGGGAGTAGCAGGGTAGGTCATATGATGAGGTGGAATACTCAGACCAGGGCAAAGAAAAGGCTCATGGATCAGGACTGACTCTAGGCCAGTGGTTCTCAACACAGATAACCACAATGAATATTCATGAGTTAGATTTGCATGCACTGCCTTCTTAGTTTGCAAATCTATCTCATGTTTATTAATTGAGGATATCCTGAAAACCTGATTGGCTCAATGTGCCCCAAGTTGAGAAACACCGCTTTAAGGTCAGGAGTGGGCAACCTTGCCTCGGACCTCAAGGGCCACAACCCAGACAAGTTTTCAGGATTTCCCCAATAAATATGCATGAAACCTATTTGCATACACTGCCTCCAATGTATGCAAATAGATCTAATGTATATTCACTGGGGAAATCCTAAAACCAGACTGGGTTGAGAACCACTGCCCTAACCCCTTTCTCTTTCCCTCTACCCACATTATGTGGAAGGAAATGGGGCGCATGAATCAGGAGGAGGGAGCACTGCAAGCAGTGCCATAGCAAGGGCGGCTGACACCCAGGGCGGGTCGCTGCTGCACACTCCCCCCCCGGGGTGCAGCACGGCGCACCCCCCTCAGCGCGCACCCCCCCCCCGAGTGCATTCTTACTGCCATACGAAAGCGGGGGGCGGGCGGGAACACCGATCCGGCCCGAGTGCACGTCGCTGGGAGCTGCGTTGGCTCCGCTGGTTCCCTGCTCTTTCTGCCCTGGAACAGGAAGTAACCTGTTCCGGGACAGAGGGAGCAGGGAACCAGCAGAGCCGACACCCCCCCAGCGGCGTGCACCCGGGGCGGACCGCCCCACCGCCTCCCCCTTCCTACGCCACTGACTGCAAGGTAAATAGGAAAAGCAGCTCATTATTTATTGTGCATGGCATGCAGCATGGATACATATCTGTGGATCAGATTAGCTAAACATTTTGTCCACAGATACAAAATGTGAAAAGCCTTTTAGGAACCCTACCCAAGAAGCTGCTGTCGAGGGAATGCAGACTTAGAGGTCAATTTCACAGTGGTGCTCGAGGAGAGTGTTTTTACTTGTTTACTTCTATAACCTTGTTTATGATCTCTCAAAATAAAACGTATCATATACACAGACGCACACAGGCAGACCTAAAAATGTCCTGGCCCAGCCACCTGCTCTCAAGAACGATAACTGGAATCAGACTTTGCTTTCTAGCTTAGTGGCCTCTTTCCCAAATACCCACAGGACCCCACTGAACAACTCTTGAGAAACATGCATGCACTGTCTCTTGGGTAAAAACTTTGCTAATATCTGTACCAGATTTATAGATTATGAAATTGTATGTATTTATTTCTTTTGGCCACTGAAGGGTTAATTGTACCAGCAACTTGAGCATTTTACATGGCCAAGTCAGAGTGCCTGCGTTCATGCAGTACATGGGCAGCTATGTATCCTATAAATCACATACATAAGTACCAACACTGAGTGACAGAGAGACGCACAAAGTTACTTTTGCTGAACACCATGATGGCGAACCTATGACACGCGGGTTGAAAGCCGGCAGCAAATAGAACCCAGCCTACCTGCTCTTACTGCCAGGGCTGGTCTTAGGCAGGGGCGACAGGGGCGTTGGTGGTCTTATCGCAGCTTCAGAACCCCCCTCCGAGTCGGAACCCCCTGCTCCGCCCCACCTCGCAGCCTTGGTAACCAGCAATCCTCTTCGTCAGAATCATCCAATTAGGAGTGTCCTTTTAGGCGCCAGACAGGCTCCCTACAACCAATCACAGCTCACTGCAGTTGTAGCTCAGCCAGGTGAAAAAACTGCCTGAGGCTCGAGGCAATTGTGATTAAATGTCGAACCTGAGTACTGAGTGTGAGTAACCCAGGCAGCTGCTGCTCTCTTCAGACAAATAAAGTCGGGTCAGCGGCCGCTTTCTTCCTCTCTGTGATCCTGTTGCAGCCTTAGCTCAGCTGTGCTTGGACACTGACTGCTGCTCCTGCTCCACACTTGTTTGGGACGTTCCTAAAAATACCAGTCCAGCTAAGAAATCACTTTTCATCACTTTTATAATGCTCTTTTCACTACTTGTTTATAGCAATTCATTATGAGAGAGGGAAAACAAAAAGGGAGAATAAATCATGGGTGCCGTTTCCCGCCATTAGAAATAGCGGCAGGTAAATTAAATAATTAGTTTTTGGTTTATTAAATACAGTTATATATTACAATTATACATTTTTGTTATTTAAACTATAAATATCGCAAAATTATGTTTTTTTTCTCGAAGTGACACACCACCCGAGTTATGCTCGGTTTTTTGGCGAATTTTGACACACCAAACTCAAAAGGTTGCCCATCACTGGCCTAACAGCTGCAAATAAAAGAACTTTTTCTATTGAAGCAATCTCCACTGCCTACTCAGAGCCAAGAATGGACTTCCCTTCCAAAATGTAGAAATGGTATGACTCGCCACATGGATAAGAGAGCCCACTGGTACCTGATCCTCTCCTATCTATATAAATAATTCTCACCTGGAACATTCTGAAGCTCACTCTGTGGGAGGGAAACACTGAAGCTCTGCAGTGTTGGTAGGCTAAGCTGTCAGCAACACTCACTCTCATGCACACGCACTGTCAGTCAAAGACCCGCCCTCAGCCACGCCCCATCCGCACATAATTCGCAACCCCAACGTTCTAAATGAAGCCAACACCGGAAGTTGAGGCGTCGAGATATCCCCTTTGCTCATGAGTGTTTGCCCCGCCCTCGCGTCACTACGTGATGATGAGGGCGGAGCACTGACACTTGACGAAACGCCAATGGACCCCCCTTCTGCAACCCTGTCGACCCCCCATTCTCGGCGAACACCGTCCCCTGCCGCCATCCACTACCTGTGCTGATGGGGGACCCCAACCCCCGTCAGCCGAAGTCCTGTGCTGGCCTTCGCTGCGTTCCTTCTTCAGTGATCTTCGGTTCAAGTTCCTCTGCGTGAGTCTCACGTCAGACGCACGCAGAGGAACTTGAACACAAAATAATTGAATAAGCAACGCCGCGAAGGCCAGCACAGGACTTCAGCTGAGGGGGGTTGGGGTCCCCCGTCAGCACAGGTACTGGACGGCGGCGGGGGACGGTTTTCGCCGAAAAGGGGGGTCGACTGGGTCGCGGAAGGGGGGGAAACGGAGGCACAGCAGAGTCTGGAACAGCGAGGGAGGGAGGGTGGGGGATGGCCTTGCTAGCGCCCGTTTCCTGGCCTTTTGAAATGGGCATTTTTTACTAGTAGTATCCTAAAAGGCAGAATAATGGTGCTTGCCCCAAATATCTCCAACCACATGACGTACCTGTTCCCAAAACTATGTTACCACAGGGCAAGACTACCACATATATGTAACTTTGTAAGTCTTAAGTGCTTTGAAAAAATACCTCCTACTCTTCTTGACATCCACAAGCTGCCAGCACTGAGTTGAAATGGCTTCCACTTTTAGGGAGACCTATAAGTATGATGTAAGTCCTGAATCATAAATTCAACTCAACAACACATGGAAACTGAATGTGCTGCTGGCCAAATAATCTCCCAGACATCCAATGTTGTTATTATTATTAGGATTTATTTACCGCCTTTTTGAAAGAATTCACTCAAGATGGTGTACAGTAAGAATAGATCAAACATGAGCAATAGACAATTACAACAGTAAAAATATTCAAAAACAATATAAAGTATGGCATGGTATTTACAGTGTCAACAAAATACGTAATAGAACATTTTAAGTGATAGCGAAGGGTAAAGCAAAGATGTAACATATAGAAGGGTAAGAAAGTAGGAAGAGTTAGAAGAAAGTAAGGTGATTGATTTAAAGAAAGTTGCACATGAGGTCAGAGAAATGGTTAAATGTTATCTCAGCAAGGGTAGGAGTGGATAAACATGGCCTGCTGTAGTTTATGCAGCCTGAGTACTCCTTGTGTGTGTGAGTGAGTGAGACTAACGAGTTAGTTACTTCTTCCAGTAAAGGCCTGGTTGAAGAGCCAAGCTTTCACCTGCTTCCTGAAGTGCAGATAGTCTTGTGTTAAGCGCAGCCTTTCAGGCAGTGCATTCCACAGTGTGGGGGCTACTCCGGAGAAGGCCCGCTTGCGGGTATTACATTGTGTAATGTCTTTTGGAGAGGGCGTGGTTAGTGAAAGTCCTTGGGAGGACCTTAATGTTCCTGACGGTGTGTGAAGAATCATCCTATTTTTCAAGTACTCGGGGGCCATTTCCTTTCAGGGCCTTGAAGATCAGACATAGAGTTTTAAATTTAGCCCTGTATTGTACTGGTAGCCATTGAAGTTTTTGCAAAAATGGTGTGATGCGGTCACATCGCTTGCAACCTTCTATGAGTCTTGCTGCTGAATTCTGAATCAACTGGAGCTGGTGCAGGCCCTTTGTAGTCAGACCAGTGTATAGTGCATTGCAGTAATCCAGTCTTGATGTTTTCATGGCATGTACAAGTGGGATAAGATTTACCTTCTCGATGTAAGGAGAGAGGCAGCGTAGCTGTTGCAAATAGTAGAAGCAGCTCTTGAATGTTGCTTGGATTTGGGGAATCAGAGTAAGTGTTGAATCTAACTGAATTCCAAGGTTTCTGACTTGTGATTTGAGGAGGAGTTCATACTTCCCAAAAGGGATTTTAATGTCAGGTATGTATCCATTTGTGTTAGGGACCCAGAGATGCTCAGTTTTACTTGGGTTCAGGCAAAGTTTGTTGTGTTTAGCCCATTCTTAAACTGATGTTAGACAGGTAATCAGTTTATTCAAGGCTGTAGGTAAGTCAGGTATGAGTAGCTGCACATCATCCGCTGAGTGTCCATTGACCGAATCAGCTCAGCTAGTGGTTTGAGGTAGATATTGAACAGAATAGGTGACAGTACCGATCCTTGTGGTACCCTGCAGGTCAGTGTCCATGGTGGTGATGAGTTGCTGCCAAACATTATGGATTGTTGCCTGCCTGATAGGTAGGATCTGAACCAAGCAAGTACTGTTCCACTGATACTTGTTTCTGTCAGTCATGCTAGCATATCATGATCCATGGTGTCAAAAGCTGCAGAGAAATCAAGCAGTGCTAACATCGAGGCGAATCCCTTGTCTTGGTTTCTGTGAAAATCACCTAGTAGGGATACAAGGACAGTTTCTGTACCAACCAGGTCTGAATCCAGATTGATATGGATCTTGCCAGTTTCTCTTTTCTAACCAGTCATTAAGCTGAACACAGACTGTTTGTTCTATGAGTTTCCCTAGAAACAGGATGTTGGATACTGGCCTGTAATTTTCAAGTTTGTCCTGGTCAAAGTTGTTTTTCTTCAGCAGAGGGTGGACTACTGCCCTTTTTAATGTTCCTTGTAGATCTTTGTTCTATTGCCACATAAGCCTCTAAAGAGGTATCAAAGAGGTAGTTGCATTTACCAAAACATACTACAATCTGGCTATCCACTTAGTTTGGGCTGGGGGCCCACAGGAACACTTCTAAGGGCTGAGGCTTCTTATACTGCCAACCCTTATCACCCCGTTGCCACAAAGTGATTGTCAATTGCCTATATTGACCTTCTGATTGTGGATCTCTTTGGGTTTGAAATGGCCTTATGGTAAGCAACTCTATAAAGGTGATTGCCAGACTGTGTGTGTAGCTTACTACCTGACCTTTACCTCGTATCAATTTCATTTTGAATATTTTGTGATTCGCACATTCCAAAGAGACTTTGAAACTCAGGTTATGCAGTATTTTGAGCTGATATCTTTCAAAAGGTGGCTGTTTGATGCCAACTGAGCCATGAACACACCTCAAACATGTTATAATTTCCCTTCAGCAGGAATGAACTTATAGTTACCAATGTAAATTTATGCCGAAAGGCTGTGAGTTGGTGGAAGCAGTAATGATGCACCTGTGCAGCTGGATTGAAGTAAAATGGTTTTCTGATTTTCAAGATGTAATGATTCAGCAGCATACTTGTTGAGTTTGCTATGTTTGTTGTCAAAGACTTTTCTATTGTTATGTTTTGTGATGTATAAAATAAAGAACATGTAAAGTAAAAAAAAAAAAACAACAACACACATTTGTAGTGGAAAGCCTGTGAGATGCTAGCAAGCATATTATTTGGATTATTATTTGAGAAGTATTAATGATGTATTCCTTAAAAAAAAAGACCAGAACTGAGCAGTCAGTAGAGTGGAATCTTGTTCTTGACCTCCTTGTTTTGGAGCCAGGGATACATTCTCCCAACCAAATAGTGAGCTTATAACTGGGAGACAAGTATCATCCCACCCCACCCGCATCAACCACACTTGAAGTGAAGTTCAACAAACAGAAGAAATTCCACTTATAACAATGTTTCTTAAATGTTTAGTTCAGATTTATTTCACATTAATTTTGGTTTATGTATATTGTTGTAATTAAATACCGGACATTGTATTTATAGTAAAAATATATAGTTCAGTTTTGGAGGTTTGTTACAACATGTAAAAAGATCAGAGTCATAAATAAATAACAGTTATGGTCAGCGGACCTCTTGCAGTGAGGCTGCAAAGGGTCTATAGAGGAGAGAGATTACTGTATGGTCTTTCATTAGCGTTTATGCTAGGAGTGAGCTCTTCTGACTTACTGTTGTGCGAATCCCGCCACGGAGAACATTTCACAAAGTCTCATCGGTTTCACCAGGAATTTGAAGGCACCCAAGCTATGTGTGCACAAACAGCAGGCTTCAGAAAGCCAAGGGAGCCTACAGTATTTTAACACAGAAATCCCACAGGAAACGTGTGCTTTGGCCCTGGAAGCTGCAGTCTGACAAGAGTTTCTCACATATTAGACTTCCAGGTAGTTGAGGGGCAGAAGGTTAGCACAGCGGGTGCCCTTCTATCCCCAGACTGCAGTCTTGCACCAACAAGGGAGTTCTTGTAATTGGGCTACAACAGGTTGGCCAGATAAGAGAAGCTTTTCTGCATGAGGTTATAAAATGTATGAGACAACCATGCATCCAGTGAACCCAGAAAAGCCAGCTATCATTTCTGCAAGTACTACTGTAGCCAGAGGTCCTAGCGATACATACAAGGCCAACATAGAATCTCATCTTCTTGGTGCACGAACTACTTTGCTTCAATTCCTCTATCCAACAGTCTCCTATACCCAGGAGAGCTACAAAACAGAAGGAACCTCACAATGATACACCTTCTAGGCAGGGCTGGCCCAAGGCAAGATGCCACCTGAAGAAGAGCTAACATGCCGCCCCTCCCCCAGGTGGCATTTACCTTGCCTTGTCCCAAACCCGGGAGAGCACCAGCAATTCCCATACACTGCCCTGCCCCGTCACCCACCTCTTTCCTTTATTGCAGCTGCCTAAGCCTCTGACAAAACAGGAAGCTACATCAGAGAGGTGGCCACAGTAAAGGAAAGTGGTGGGTATCAGCAGGGTAGCGTATGGGAATTGCTGGTGCTGCAGGGTTTGGAATGTGACAAGGTAAAATGCTGCGAAGGGGGAGATGCCGCTCACGAAGAGTGCAGCCTCAGGCCCCTGCCTTAGGTGGCCTAATGGTCGGGTCGCCCCTGCTCCTAGGTCATTTGACTTTTTCAAAATATACTGCTGGATTCTATATATTGCGCCTTGCGTTCCACTCTGAAATCTAAGGGCCTTCCATAACCACGTGCGTAACTTAATTGGCTTAACAAGCCAATCAGTGGTTTTAACAGCACTTAATGAGCACTAATTGGCAATAATTAGAATTTATGAGCATAACTCGCCAAGCGTATTCTGTAATGAACTGCATCTAAATTCTAAAGCACGCAGTTCAAAAGAGGCATGGCCATGGGTGGGAAAATGGGTGTTTCGTGGGCATTCCCAAATTTACGCAAATTGTTATAGAATATGGCCCAGTCCGCAAAAATCCACGTGCAGGGATTTACGCCATGCTTTCATTGGTGTAAATGGAGGCACGTAGTTTTAGGCGCTGGGATATCAACTAAGTGCATTCTATATATGCCACACCTAGATCTTATAGAATACGGTTAGGCAGAAATGTTTTCCACACGGATTTTGTAAGCGCCATATATAGAATCTGACCCGTAATGTCTGTCTCTCTCTCTCTCTCTTCCTTCAAATCTGGTAGCCCAAAATACACCAGTTTGACAGTCACTGAAATCCTTCTGACATCACAAGGCGACATCACCAATCTACCTATGGCTGAAACAGAAGAAGCAGTTTTTGTGTAGCCATGATAGAAGTGAAATTAAGTGCCTTCCCTACAAAAACAAAAGAAGATAAAATTGCTATCATCTGATAACAAATTAAGAAAAAACTATTTAAATATATATTGTCCAGCAAAAAGACTGACAGAACAAATGAAAGTAAAACAGATAAAACGACAAAGAAAAGTAGGAGACATGAGGTAACAATAAAGCATGATTTTTTTTTCATACAAATGATCTGAATCTTGACTAAGGACTATTAGAGTTAAAAAAAAAAAAAAAACAAGGTTTGGAAAGGAGGTAGTGGAGCTACATCACCAAATACATAGCAAAATATAGCAAGTCAGTAAGATTCTTGCTAGCAAACGGTGAACCTAACTTTACGATTTCCTCCAACAGGCTACAGGAAGTGCCATGCCTTCCTTCCCTTGCAAGATCTCAATTCATACAGCTATTAATTAACTCAGGCTTGGCTCAGAGACATCATTCCAGCTTCAGAAATTTGGAGCATAATGAACACAAATCTGCTGGGATAATTTCTGTTTAGTTTGACTCAAACCCAGAAAAGAAAGTTTGCCAAACATTAAGTGCTAGACTTACCAACTCCCCCACCCCCTTCCCGTGCTCAGGTCCCTTGGGGCCAGAGAAGGCTCACAGATGGCTATTTTTACTGATCCTAGTGTTTATGTAAAGTGCCAGGTAATCAGCGAAGGAAAACACGTGTACCGCTGATGCATAGAAAAACGTAAAACATGGGTAACTGTAATGCCAAATTTCCCCATAAAGCTTCATCATCTTACGTACCAAGGCCCTGATTTAGGGACAGCATTCCTATAATTGCCATTTGGTATATGCAGGGACAATGTTTGTTACCGTAAAATTTCCAAGGGAAACAATGAGCTGTTTCTTCTTCAAAATTATCAAGTGCAAAGCATGTGTATTAAAAGTGCCAATATAAGTTACACCTGCTATTGCGAGGGGGGGGGAGGGGTAAAATACCATGCATATGTTTGAAAATATCAAGGAGACACCCTAGTTTACTCCCCCCCAATCTATAATCAGCCTCAAGAATGCCTCAATTTAAGTGAGTTAAAAAAATGTGCAACTCCACAGCAGTCAATTTCAGCAAAGTTATTTTCCTGGGTAAGCGGCTCAGCAAATTTCTCTAACAATGCCCAGCTTAACTGCTGGTCCGGTGCCAATTAGGACTAGTTTTCCCATCACCACTGGCCTCATCTGAATTTGATCTTGAAACTCAGACGTGAAAAGTTCTGCACCTCTGAGCCATCCAAGCACTTGGGACAGGGGCTGACTTTTTTTTTTCTTTTACAATTTTTGTTATAAATATAATGTGCATCTACACATTCCAATAAGCACAGAAAAGTTCCAGAATATGAGCTGATCCACTGCTTCTGGAAGCATTAAGTTAGCTATTAAGTGAGAGTTAAACTAAAAATAGAAAATCTGATGTAAGCTTGAGTTGTCTGGCAGGACACCTAGAAGGTCATGCGAGGCATTTTTTTACTTGACAGAGAATTCAGCGGTCATCTTCTGCTCAACCCCAAGAAAAAGCGTCAACCACTGTATCCAGCATGTTCACAAAGTAAGTTCTAGTTGTGCTACATCTTGGGAAAAACCATGGGCCCAGGGGGAAATAAAATGAAACTTCTCAAAAGCTTGCTACATGTTTAAATGCTACAGCTGTCCTTAGTTTTCAGTATTTTCTTCACAGCTAAAGATTTTTTTTTTTTTAAACAGAAGGTATACTTAAAAAAACTCACCCCGAAACACAGAAACGTCCCGCAAGTGAACATGTATATATAAAAATAAGAAATCACAGAGAAGAAAGCATAAAAAAGTCATTAATGCCGGAAGTGAGGGTTTTTTTTTCTACAGCCTCACTCATGATCATCTTGTGCCAACCCGAGATTTCCAAATTCTGAGTATCTGTGGTTCTCCTTCACATGAAAGCTTTCCGATTCCTGCCACCCTACAAAGACAGGCTGAGAATCAAGTTGATTTGGGATGGGAGTCAAAGCAAGGACTGATAGCATGAGATGATGGTGCACAGGTACTAACTTTTCAGAGTGATTGGGGTGTTAACTCTATCACGTTAACCTTCTTTGGAGAAAGGGAAGGCATTTCATCACTACTGGGGGTACTCAAGCACCCCGCATCACCCATAGAGCTGGCACCTATGTGATGGAGTCAGCAAATGACTAGCTTTCAGCAGGGCCACCGAGAGATAAAAGCAGGTCCGGGACAAATAGTATTAGGGGGCCCCCACCCCACAAAACTATCAGTCAGGAAAGCAGGGGCATAGCCAGCAGCCCATTTTTTGGGGGTGGGGTGGGGGAGGGGACTCTGGGGCCACCCATTCTTTTTGCTTTTTCCCCAACTCCATTCCCCACCCTATTAAAAATGTTACCTTTGCTGGCAGGGATGCCCAAGGTCCACCAAACAGCTCCATGGCTTGAACCTCCCCTGGTGTGAGGAAGTTGGCAGCATGCTTTCTAACCACCGATGCTGGCACTCCTCGCACATGCTCAGATCATGAGTGTGAACTGAGCATGTGCAGAGTGCCAGTGTGGGCTGCTAGAAAGCATGTTGCCGACTTCCAGGGAAGGTTTGGGCAGCCACGCCAGCCAAAGTACTGCAGTTGGGTGGACCTGAGCCCAAAGAGGAGGGTCCCAGGCCCTCCTTCGAAGCCAGGCCCGGGAAATCTTGCCCCATCTGCCCCCCACTTTGCGGCGGGCCTGGCTTTCAGACAATGGGATACAAGGGACTTTGTGAAAGGGTCTTCTGAGAAGACAGCAAGACTGGTCATTTGTGGACACAAGTTACAGGCTACTTCCAGCATGACAACTGTTAGTGTTACTTCATTCTCCTCCACAAAAAAATGATGGTGTGTTAAAACATGGCAATAAAAAAGTCCAAGGTTTTATAGAGGGGAGAGCGTGAGGTAGGAGCCACGAGCAGCACCATACACAGTACCTGAACTGTCAGCCAGGGCCAAAACAAAGGGGAGCAGTGTGCAAAGCTGCCACCTTCTGAACGTGGTCAGAGTGCCCCATAACAAGATAGCTCTCTGCAGTCTCTTCTAGTTGGAGGGTTCTGCAGCTTAAAATAACCTTTTTGTCACAGTTGGTTTTATGGTTAACAGGAGAGAGGAAATCCAAAGCACATGAAATGAAGCCAAGCAAAAACAGTACAATGGGCCTCCAAGAGTGACAGCCAAACTTCAATGAATATGGCTGTCAACCCACTCGGGTGTCCACTGTTCTCTTTTTCCTTGATAGCTGGTTTTATGCCATCTGTGAGGCAACAGCCCTCAACAGGATGGACCCTTGTGCTGGTAACTGGCATGACCTTGGGAGGAATGTTAGAATACTGGAGGTAATGGAGTTTTATAGCTCTTTTTGGAGAAGCTGCCGAACTGTGCTTGTGTTTAGGGGGTGGGCATGAAGGATTACTGTGGGGTGGGGTGCTGGCTCTTCCAGCTATCTTCACACACCTGCCTGCACTTTCCACACCCACATCTTAGCAACTGTCCTAGGCATTTCTTTCCTAATGCTGCCAAATCCTTCTGGTGGTCAGTGTATGACCTAAAACTGCATCACATACAATCCTGATGTGCAGGTAAAAATTCCCACCCACCCCACTTAAGTTAAAAGCATAGTTTGGATGTGCAGGTTATCAGCTGCAAAGCAGCACAAAGTAGGTAAACATCTGCTCCGTATACTGTAAGGCAGCAACTTGCAAGCTGGCTTTAGGCAGCCAACAGCATCCCAACCACAGGTATGTTGTTTTCTCCCGAAAATGTACATTCATTGCTAAACCCAGAATATCACGTCGTTATGTTCTTCAAAAACATTTTGGTTGAAATGATGTAAAAAGAAGCCTTATAAATACTGCATTTCAATATATGCCTTGTATGCACACAGAGATGTGGAGTTGGTGTTAAACAGTATTAACACGTTGCCTCAGTTTGTGTGCGGATGGAACAAGTACAGTAATGAATGCTTTGACCTCACTAAACCAGCTGCCGGGTGCTGCAATGCTCCATGAAGCAACGGAAGACCAGGAGTGTGGGAAGATGAGTCTCTAGAAACTCATCTTGTTTTCATTCAAGCACATTTCATGGCTTTTTCTTTCTTTCACCAGCAGATGGAGCTGCTCAGTACATGTCCTTGTAGATTTCCTGCAGCAGCGGGTGCAGGGAGGTCTCTGATTCAGTCTTTTTGATTTTCTGCACCAGCTGAGCGTGCTCAGTCACCAGCTGCCTCAAGTCAGCCATTTTCTGCAGCAGCTTTGGAAAGAGGTACTGGGTGTCAGGGTGGTTGGTCTGCAGGTGAAACTCCAGCGCCCGCAAAATGCTGTCTTGAATCTCCTCCACTTGTTTCACATTCACGAGGCCCGGACGATCTGGCAGAGAGAGACACCAAAGAGATGAAATGTTAGTTCAAGTTATGGCACATGGCATGGAGTGACCCTCATCCAATCAGGAAACAAAGGGAAGAGGCGCTCCCCTATGAAAAGGGTACAAACTGCAGCCTCTGAACTCCATGGAAAGGAAGCCAACTTATTTAATTTTAGTTTAATTGGCGACGCTATGAGTTACTTTGTACTCAGCAAGTAAATCATAGTGATTCTTATTAACGTTACAGCTGCCGTGTATGAAGTACAATCTTATACACAAATCTACATGTTAATTTATTTATTTATAACATTTATAACCCACACCATCTACAATTCTATTAAAACCCATCTTTAGATAAGCTGAAGCTATGAAAAGCTGGACTAAATGCAATATCTACACAAGACCGTGACTGGATATGCCAGTATTTACAAAGCCTTCTCTTCCCTCACCTCCACACAGTATGATGGTTGCTATAAATAATGCTAAGTCGCTGTCATCCAGCTCCAGGGCGTTGAACTTCACTGCAAACTCAAATTTGGGCTCCATGATCTCACTGAAGGGCTTGCGTAGACTCCGTAAGAACTCCCGTGTCACAAAGCCATTGCCGTTGGCGACCAGTAGGCCGTCCTTGTTCATGATAGATGCCAGCATAGCGAAGATGGCTTCATACACCCCGTACTTGAGCAGGGTCACCTGATCATTCAGGTAAAGGCTGACAAAGCTGGGAATGCTCTTGGCAAACTCCGTAAGCTCGCGGACAGTCTCCACAGTCGTGCACTGGCAGCGGTAGAATACGTGCACCCCAAGCTCCTTGTAGGGGGGAATACCATTAACCATCTGCTTCCAGACCAGCCCCTTCTCCGCTTGCCACAACGACTCCATGTCATGGATTACAAAGGGCTGCAAATGAAGCACAAGTTAGCATCAACCTCGGTTTCACACCTGTCTGCTCCATCCTTCTCCCTTGCAGCAAATGAATCAACCTTTTCCTTTGTTTCTTTTCCTCAGCCCTATTTTTTTCACCTCGGAGACACTGGCTCAGTTCAGCTATGACACCTTTCGATTTCACTTAAAATAAGGATGAGATTCTGATCTACACATTCAGCATTTGCATAAGTCTTTTTTTTTTTAAATGTGACGTGCAGCTCAGCTCTGGGCAAGTCACCTAACCCTCCATTGCCCCAGGTACAAATAAGAACCTGTATATACTATCAGGCTCATTTTCAAAAGAGAAGGACGCCCATCTTTCGACACAAATCAGAAGATGGGTGTCCTTCTCACAGGGTTATCCAAATCGGCATAATCGAAAGCCGATTTTGGGCGTCCCCAACTGCTTTCCGTCGCAGGGACAACCAAAGTTCACGGGGGCGTTTCGGGAGCGTTGCGAAGGTGGGACTTGGGCGTGCCTAACACATGGGCATCCTCGACCCATAATGGGAAAAAAAAGGGCGTCCCTGATGAGCACTTGAACGACTTTACCTGGTCCTGTTTGTCTTATGACCAAGCCACAAAAAGGTGCCCAAACTGAACAGATGACCACCGAAGAGAATCAAGGATCACTTCCCCTTACTCCCCCAGTGGTCACTAACCCCCTCCCACCCTCAAAAAGCATCTTTAAAAATATTTTGTGCCAGCCTCAAATGTCATACTCAGGTCCATCACAGCAGTATGCAGGTCCCTGGAGCAGTTTTAGTGGGTACTGCAGTGCACTTCAGGCAGGCGGCCTATCCCCCCCTCCCACCTGTTACACTTGTGGTGGTAAATATGAGCCCTACAAAACCCATCAGAAACCCACTGTACCCACATCTAGGTGCCCCCCTTCACCCCTTAGGGCTATGGCAGTGGTGTACAGTTGTGGGTAGGGGGGTTTGAGGGGCTCAGCACACAAGGTAAGGGAACTATGTACCTGGGTGCAATTTCTGAAGTCCACTGCAGTGCTCCCTAGGGTGCCCAGTTGGTGTCCTGGCATGTCAGGGGGACCAGTGCACTACGAATGCTGGCTCCTCCCACGACCAAAGGGCTTGCATTTGGTAGTTTCTGAGATGGGCGTCCTCAGTTTCCATTATCGCCAAAAATCAGAAACGACCAAGTCTAGGAAAGACCATCTCTAAGGATGACCTAAATGTCAAGATTTGGGCATCCCCGACCGTATTATTGAAACAAAAGATGGACGTCCATCTTGTTTCGATAATACGGGTTTCCACGCCCCTCCACCGGGACGTTTTGCGAGGACGTCCTCAGCAAAACTTGGGCGTCCCTTTCGATTATGCCCCTCTATGTAAACCACTTTGAATGTAGTTGCAAAAAAAAACCACAGAAAGTACATCAAGTCCAATTTCCCTTTCCCTATTTGAGATTCTACATGGAATGATGCTAGTGAAGGAGTAGCCTAGTGGTTAGTGCATGGGACTTTGATCCTCGGGAACTGGGTTCGATTCCCACTGCAGCTCTTTGTGACTCTGGCCAAGTCACTTAACCCTCCATTGTTACTCCCCAAGTACAAATAAGTACCTGTATATACTATGTAAAGTGCTTTGAAAACAGTTGCAAAAACCACAGAAAGGTGGTATATCAAGTCCCATTCCCCTTTATGCTTATTGTTTATTGTAAGTATTTGATACACTGCCTTATCTGTACAAGCAGGCCAAGGAGGTTTACATAAAGTCACATTAAAAAAAAAACTGAGGAGAAAAGAACACCATTGTTGAGAAAGGACAGGATAAAACAAACACACAAGCGCAACACAATATGTCAGTACAAGCATATCAGAGGGAAGGGAGGGTAAAAAGGGGGAGTGGTAAATGAAGGCCCAAAACATGAATCAAATTTTGGCCACAAAATATGTGTATCTTCAACAAAACTTTAAATCTGGTGAATGACTGTTCAGCACACAAGGGAGGGAAGGGCGAGAAAGAAAAAGGCTGAGTGTCTGGACTCCAAATTTTTAGAGCGCGGGGGGGAGGGCAATACCAATGGCGTCTATCAATGCTGGATATCAAGGATGAACGTTGTACTCTAGATGTCATTACATCCCAAGATCAGATGCAGCTGTAGGATTCGTGTGGACATGTTTCAAGTTTATTTATAATTTACTACCCTGCCCATCAGAAAAGACATCTTGGTGGCTTACAGGTAAAAAAGGGACAGAATCAGAGGAATGATGAACAAGACAAGAGAAAGAGGGGCAGAACTACGGTATTAATGATAGGACCTGGGGGAGGGGTAATATCATGCCAAAGTTGGTGGACCAGACTTCTCAGCACCAAAAATATGTTTGTGCTGTTTTTCTCGACCATGAAACCCTCTCTTGAGCATAACTTAAAACGAGGGACTATGGCTGGGCCCCCAGGCATTGCAGACACCAGTTATCAGTATCCATAATGCATTTTTTGTTTTAAAAGTCTCTGGGGGCTTCTTTTTTTTCATCTGGAAAAATAGCTGCTACAAAATCAAAACAACTCAATTTTGTATACAAGTATCCTATGAGCCCTGTGTTCTCACCAAATCCTATACTAAGGTTTGCGAGAAAAAACCCCCCAACGAAACAAAAACAAAGGAAACTTGAAAAAAATGACAGCTAAGAGGCTAACGGGGTACCACATAACAGAGGCAGGACACAAGAAAACCTACAAAACACAAGTTTTATCAAGAAAAACTGCCTTGAGAAGAGCTCCGGTGAAAGGCATCCGACCAGCTCCTTGGGATGACGAAGACTGAGTGGGTCAAAAGCTTCTAGTACATACTAAGCTGGAAAAGGTTTCCCATGTGGGCTCTGTTGATGTCGTCATTCATGATGTAAGGACTTTTTATCCTGCTTGCCCTCACTGAATGAGATTCTCTGTCTAAAAGGAAGCGGTTACCAAGGCAATACACTCGTCATTCCATTTCTTTTAACCTCCCCTCGTTCAGTCCTTCCTCCTGCACCTCTACTCACAGGGCTGCTGCTGGTCTTCCCTCTTAGGATCCCCCGAGCTTTCTTTTTGGTCATGTTGAAGTTTTTCAGGTAGGCATTGTAGAGGTGTTCAGAGAAAACCTTTAAGTCAGCAAATTGTGGATTCTGCCTACTGACGTCCTTTGAGTTCAACCCAGCTACTAGTTTCTTTTTCTCTGCTTCTGGCATCCGTCCGAAACGGATTGCTGAAACACAAAGTCAGATAATCGGTCATTCAGGTTATGGCAAGAGCATTTCTTTCATAGGAAAGCCCTATTGCTCTTTCCTGATGGCCCTTTTTAAGGAAAAATGGACAGACAAATTGTGAAACAGCAAAAGTAGAGGCTGACAAATGCGCAAACCATGGTGTTTGCCGATCGGTTGGCTGTTCTTTTGTTCTCTCTGTGGATTAACTTGCATACATAAAGGAATTATTCAAGCCTATCAGCTTCTTCTCAGAGCAAGTTGATTGTGACCCCTGAGGCAGGTGCTTTGGCGCCGAAACACGGACCGTGTCGGGTCCTTGATATGAATCGTCTGAATAAACTGGTTTTTGATATTATCTCCATATTGGTTTGTGCAATTGTCAGCCTCTACTTTTGCTGTTTTGACTTTCCGTGGAGGCTCCTCCTGTCTTCTTGGATTTGCAGACAAATTGTGAGCCATGATTGCAATCTTAATCCTTGCTAGTAAAGTATAGAGATTCTCCAGTAGACCTGAATAGGGTCAGCAGTACTGCAGCAGGAAAAGGGCAGATTAGATGGGTCAATACGTTTTCATTAGCTCTTAATAGCCGTGTTTTGCTGCATCAGGAACCCTGCCATTTTTTACCCATTTTCTAGAACTGCTGTTCCTCATGGTTTATGACTGCGAGCCAAAAAACCCTGTCCACAAGAGGCTCTGATTTATGAAGAGGGTTGGTTTGACTTACCCTTTATTGAAAGCAAAGACGCTTGTCCCCCTCAAGTTCCCGGGCAAAAAGAAAGAAAAAAAAAATCACCTTTTCAACCACACTAAGATAGCGAACTATCAGTAGAAAGAGAATGCTCCTCTGTGGTAATGCAAGCTTTTGCAGTTTCAACATCCCTAACCATATCTTCAGCAATGAGGGAGGAAGCAGCAGCCTAAGGGTGAGGGGTATGAGTTAGCAGCTAAAGCAGACAGGGTTCTCCCACAGTGTTTTTTAAGTTAGGGGGCAGCGCCAGAAGTTTGCAAATTCAAACCCTGAGGTCCCAGTCTGGGAAACGGTTTGTGGTAATCAGGGCTTAATTTCTGGGTGAACAGCCTGAAAAGCAGTTCTGCGACTTCTTCACGGACTCCAGAGCAGCAGAGGTGGTTCTGCTCTAGCCATTCCCTTCCATGTGGCCTAAAGGGTCAAGGAAAGGATGAGCCTAGAGTGGAGTGGAACAGAGAACAGCCACTCTATTCCCTAATCCAGCTCCTGTTGCTCCTGCTCCTAACCAGAGTTGTCAGATGGTGAAAACTTTGCCAGTCCGACTCGTGCCCAAAAGTAGCCCAACAGTTTTGACACCAAAAATAGCTATACAATAACATAATAATAATATTATTATAATATATTAATTTTTCATTTTCATAATAAGTAGACTTTAAAATAAATTTGTACAAGCACTTAGCTTAAGTATCAAAATCCCGACAGGAACGCTGACTGAGGCAGGCCCAGGCTCCTGCTAAATATTTGCGCATAGCTGGTTAAGTACTATTTAACCGGCCAGGAGCCATTCCCTGCATCCCTCTGTATTAAATAGTGCTGAATATCACGGGATATCTTACTATGTTACTGCCCACTCCGCTCCGCCCTCCAACACTCACCCAATGTGCCACTCCCTAAATACAGATACACAGGGCTCCTTCGAGGACTCTCACTCAATGGAAAATATCCCTCTGCTTCCTGCTCCAGCCCCTCTGATCCCAGTAATCATGCAAGAACAGAAAGGGAAGGGGTGAGGCTGAGACAGGTACAGAGAGTATTTCCACCCTATTCCATAACACTGTCCCCTTCCCCCTTTTCTCCTGCTGTAAAAGAGGGGTAGGTTGGAGTTCTCTGAAATGTAGAAAAGCTATGATGATTCCTAATTCAGCTCCTTCCCGGGCATCCTATAGTGAACAGACTGGTACAAACAGATTTCCTTATCAAGTCAGAGTTCTCAGATAGGACAGGTAGGAGTGACAGCGTGCTAGAGGGAAAAACAGCAGCACAATCCTTGCTTTCCCAAATAAGGCTTGTAAGATTGATATTAGCCTAAATGTTGTCAGTCTGTGGCCCTGTTACAGGCTGCTGGATCCTAGTTGCTTTAATGAGCCTG